>NC_036876.1:13328516-13594550 GCF_002910315.2 Salvelinus sp. IW2-2015
CTGTTGTTTTTACCTGCAAGATTGATTTACACAAGACACGTGAAAGAATCTAAAGTAAAACCAAGAAAACKACTTGTATTCTTGGATGTAGGACTGCAGATATAGTACACAGAAAAACAGCCTCATGACTGGGATGTTACATAAATTGAGGGAGGCTGAGCAAGCATTCTGTCTAGATGGATTAAAACGATGGTCTGTGGAAGCTGTATTCAAGTGTCAGTGATGAAAGACACTTTGCAAGGCAAAAAGAAAATGACAGCAAAATTAAAGATATTCAGTTTAATAACAATCAAGCAACATTGCAAGGACTATTCATTCAGGCTAGACCGAAAACAGGGCTGACAAATTTCCAAAAATAGAGTAAAAATACAATTGTATAACATCATTTCTTCTTTTTTCTCATTAAGCAAACAAAAAGGGAACAGAAGGCGTGGTGATGTTGCGGAAGTGATAGAAGCACTGCACACAGCTACAGATCATAGCAAGGAGGGGAGAGGTTAACAGAACAATCAAGCATACGATCAGAATCAGAAGTAGTTCAGAGTATCTTTTGAGCCAACCTGCCCCCAGGCGGGCAGGTTGCCAGGACTAGGATGCAAAGTCCTATTCCCTGCTGCATCCTCATGGACCTAAATTAATTTGCATCTGGGGAAAAGGTTCATTAGAAACAGCTTACAGGGTTAAAAAAAAAATACTAAATAAAATTATAGGGGATTAGAAATTATGCAAACAAATTGATATGAAATCAGACAGTATTACAAAAGACCCGTTTTTCTGACAAAAGAATTAGGAAGGAGATTCTCACATCCAAAAGATCTGARAAATTACACTTCACGTCAGGTTTAATTACAAAAATATTCAGCGCCGTGAAACCACAGCAAATGAATGGAACATGACGATGAATGAAGCTCGAGTCCATTGGACTGCCATGCCTACTAAACCGGCTGGATCATCAGAACAGTAAAAGATCACGGAAATGAAAACAAATAGTTACTAAGCTTCAGCTCCAGTCCAGTCAGCAAACCAAAGCTTTTGTTTGAGGTGATTTATTTGGTGTGAGAGATGGTGAGACAGTTATAAACCAACCATGGAGGGAGTAAGCCCTGCAAAATAGATACAAGGCATACCATATACTCTATGCACAGCAACAGTGTTGGATGGACACAGAAAGCCTACACAGAGTCAACAAAAACACCAACTTTTAAAAACAGAAAAATTCTGTAAAGAAAATGTACAAATTCAACCACACCACCTCCCWTGTTTGAGGAGTTTCTMTGCACGTTAACCAGGACTGTGATTAAGAGAGTATAGCACAGGTCATGTCATTTTACTAAACAAAAACTATATGCCCTGGGCAGAGCTGCGTATCAGTCCATTGGGTAGCTGGTTGTGTGGTGTGCTGCGAGTCCATGGTGTTGGGTAAAATCTGGGAGGGCTGTGTGGTTGAGACTGAGGAACCTGGGGGGATACAGAGGGTGTTTAATTCTGAGGGGGTGGAGGTGGTGGTGCGGGGGGCATACCGAAGGGGGGCATGCCCGTCACCCCCATCCCCATCATGGTGACAAAGTTGGAGGGGTCCATGGGCGGAGGGGGAGGAGGGGCGTACATCATGCCGGCCGAGCCGGGGGGTGGGGGAGGAGGGGGAGGTGGTGCGCCGGGGGGGAGAGGGGGCTGCACCCCGGGCGGAGGGGGGACCATGGAGGGGTTGCCCATGGGGGGAGGGGGCTGGGTGGCCGAGGCAGCGGACTGTTGGGGCTGCTGCCAGGGGGGCAGGTTGCCAGGACTGGATGTCGTGGTGGTATCTGGGGAAGAAATCACTTTAGTTAGAAGGACATAACGAAAAACATGCTGCACTTACTCAACATTAGAAATCCCTCTAAGATCTTACAGGAATGATGAAACACTTTCTATRTAAAGCAGCCATGTGTCAAATCTACAAAAGCTACCATGAAAAGTGTGAGAAACTGGCTGTACTTTTCTGTTTAACTGGTCAAAGCTTCAGAAACAAAGAGCCTGTGTTCTTACTCTGTTGCCATGGCAGTGGTGCACTAGTGGCCATGCTGCTGGCGGGAGGGGGTGGAGGGGCCTGCTGTTGCCATGGTGGSAGGGGACCTGAGGGTGGCGGGGGAGGCTGGTTGTTGGGGGGCGGAGGTGGTGGTGGCATCATACCCATGGGTGGTGGCAGCAGACCTGAAGACAAACGGAGAAAATATGAATGGACACAAGATGGCACAACCGATTGGATTACAAAGACAAAGCACAGACTGTGTTTATTACATTTGTGTGTACATGACACCACCAACGCAATTTACAAACTGGGATAACAAAACGGAAACAGGCTACAACAACAAAGACGGCACATTTCGACAGCAGGCTGTCTTCCTCCTACCCATGTGGTGTCCGTGTCCCTGGCCCATGGGGGGCGGTGGGGGCTGCATCCACGGGGGTGGCATTCCATTGTTGGGGGGCATGTTGTGCCCTCCCATGTTGGACATGGGGGGTGGRAAGTTGTGGTGGCCTCCGTGACCTCCGTGACCCCCGTGTTGGTTGCCATGACCGCCGTGTTGGTTGCCATGACCGCCGTGGCCTCCGTGCATGCTGTTGAAGTTCCTGTTCTCAGACTGGCCAGAGTTCATCCAGGGAGGACGGCTCTGCAGTACAAACACAGAATGAGACGAGAGGCACTTGTATCGTTTATCGTCTCGTCTGCTGATGAAACTCAAATCCATGAATCTAACTTGGAATGTAAAGGCCTATTTTTATGGATAGACTAAGAAAATGGAAGCTCAGGTCGTGCTAGTCACTTCATTTAACTCACCGGTGGTGGCTGGTTGTTGTTGTTGCCTCTGTTGTGGCCACTGTTCTGGTTGTTGGAGTGTCCCCCGCCAGAGGAAGGAACAGGGGCCTCGCCTAGCTCAGCCATGAGGGACAGATACTCCTTGTCCATACGGGCCTTGTCCTGGGCAGACTGGGGAGGCTCACCGGCCCTCGGCGCCGCAAAGGAGCTAGAGAGAGGAGAGAGGTCCTTATAATACATGATCGATTTTTGGAAAAGATCCTGAATGGCCTTATTTTCYGTCAGAGCTACAATCACTCCAAGTAGCCACTGTTCTGGGTCCTCTGTGTAGACATGTCACTCTACACCCCTCATGACACAGACTCCACACTTACAGTCTGACTGCAACGCCTCAAGGGGCAGGTTCCTGGCATCATCTCTAGTACAAGATTGGGCTAGCAAAAAATGATCTTTCATTCAATGTGTTTAAGCAAAAAGACTGCTTTCTGACCAGAAATCCTTTACACAACAGTATGTAGCTGGTTAGTTACCTGGTGAACTTGCAGTCAGAGGAGATGTGGCCTGCGCCACCGCACTTGGTACAGAGGGTGGTGTTGGTGACACTGCGGGGTTCAGTGCTCTGCCACGGACGAAGGATCCTGGGTGGGGAACAAAGCGAAGCATTTCATATTTAACCAAGAGAAGTAAAGAGAGCAGATTTATCCAGGCCAGGCAGGGTACATGTGATTATGCAACCGTCACAGAATGGCTGCTGTCAAAATGTGGCAGGCTCACCGGTTGTCGTCCTCTCTCAGGGTGCCGTTGAGTCTGGCCAGCTCCCTCAGCTGCATCTTCCTCAGGTCATTCTGGTCCTCGGGGGTCTCGATGCCCTGCTTTAGGATGGTACGGATCTACGGAGGAGACAAGATTAGACCACTCTCAGTATGTGTGGACAAATCCAAATAAAACTGCATAGTATAATCTATAATCTAACTCAATGGACACTGAAAGGTAAGCTAGTAGTAGATAATGAGTTGTSAGTATAATGGGTGTGGGGGTGTGAGCTGACCTGTTCCACCGCCTTCTTGACGTTCTCCATGGTGTTGGCGGTGACCAGGGCGTGCAGCGGCTCGTCCTCCCCTGGCAGCATCTGACCGTCCTTACGGCCCACCTTGCCCTCCTTCACCGAGCCCTTGCCACGGATCATGATCTTGGCACAGCACTCCTTCTCTATGTTCTTCAGGGTGTTGCCACTGCAAGGACACAAGTAACACACTCAGTGTGTGTGTTGCAGTAAGGACTCAAAAGCGCCACCTACTGGACTTCTAGGCAAATCCCCAAATAGACCCACAACACAAATGGGAACATTAGATAGATCCATGGTAAAGGCCTATAACTCACCGTGGCCCAATGAGCAACCCAACAAAGTTAATCTCGGGGTACTCGTCCTGTGGGATCATCACCTTGTCGTTGACCCTAGTAGCTGGGGGCCTGTGGAGGACAACTATGTTCAGTATAGTGAAGGCTATAACCCAGTCTCTACACATTCATGCCAAGGCGAAGAAAATAAAGCATGGCTGTTCTCAGAAGCCATGTGAAAAGTACCAGAGACCTACAGCAATAGCTCTGAAATTCAGACCAACCATAAAGGAAAATGAGATATCACCACAACACCATAGGGAACAAACAAGTAATAAACAATTGTAAGAGCAGGAAACAAAGAGGGTAAACAGCCGTTGCTTTAATAACAGCTAACGGGGATCCAAATAAACAAGACTATGTTAGGAGATAGAGAAAACATACTTGTAGTCCGCGGGGGGCTTGAACTCGGGGTTGAGTGCCACCATATCGGTGATGAGGGAGTGACGCTCCTCCTCGATCTTCTTGCGTGTGCGGTACTCCCTGGTATTCAGCCTCTTCCCCTCGCTGTTGTAGATGGGCTCTGGAGACGGAGACCTTGGGGAGGGGAGGGGGAGAGAGTACAGACAGACAAACATTAATMTCTCTAAGACCACTGACAATCATACACAAGTTTCCCTATGTCTAACTACGCCTTAAATAATGTTACCATGAAATAAAACATTTTAAGGAACACTTCATAATAGCATGGTCATGTCCCCAAGCCACTTATCAGTGAAGGGAAGGCAATGCAAGAGAAACAATGGTTACAGCAAGCATTTCGGTCACTGGTGGAGAAAAGAAAGTGTTCTCTCATAGGGCTTGTTATGAGATATCAATATTGGTGTTACTTTTTGCATTCTCAAAAGGAAATTTCGGTTGCCATTAGGCTGTAGCGTTTAACTGGCCAATTGGGTTCTGGTATTTTATACACGTCTGAAAAATGGGGACATATCAACTTGTGATATGCAATAAAGACTACTCTACAACTTCATCAACTAAATCTATCTACACTGAACAAAAATACGAACGCAACATGTTGGTCTCATGTTTTGAGCGAAAAWAAAAGATCACAGAAATATTTMATATGCACAAAAAGCTTATTTCTCTCAAGTTGTGTACACAAATTTGTTTACATCCCTGTTGGYGAGCATTTSTCCTTTACCAAGATAATCAATCGACACAAAAAAATTAAATAAAAATATATATAATAATCCAGCCACCCGACAAGTGTGGCATATCAAGAAGCTGATTAAACAGCATAATCATTACACAGGTGCCCCTTGTGCTGAGACAACACAAGGCCACTAATTGGCATCTGACTGCAGGAATGTCCACCTGAGCGGTTGCCAWAGAATTGAATGTTAATTTCTCTACCATAAGCCACCTCAAACGTCATTTTAGACTATTTGGCAGTATGTCCAACCGGCCTCACAACCGCAGACGGCGTGCTCTGCATCGTGTGGGCGAGCTGTTTGCTGATGTCAACATTGTGAACAGAGTGCCCMATGGTGCCTGTGGCGTTAAGCTATGRSMAGGCATAAGCTACGGACAATGAACAATTGCATTTTATCAATGGCAATTTGAATGCACAGAGATACCGTGACGAGATCCTAAGGCCCATTATTGTGCCATTCATCCGCCGCCATCACCTAATGTTTCAGCATGATAATGTACAGCCCCATGTTGCAAAGATCTGTACACAATTCCTGGAAGCTGAAATGTCCCAGGTCTTCTATGGCCTGCTTACTCACCAGACATGTCACCCATTAAGCATGTTTGGGATGCTCTGGACTGACATGTACGACAGCGTGTTGCAGTTCTCGCCAACATCCAGCAACTTCAAACAGCCATTGAAGAGGAGTGGGACAACACTCTACAGGCCACAATCAACAGCCTGATCAACTCTGCAAAGGAGATGTGTCACACTGCATGAGGCAAACGGTGGTCACACCAGATACTGACTGGTTTTCTGATCCACGCCCCTACCTTTTTTAAAGGTATCTGTGACCAACAGATGCATATCTGTATTCCCAGTCATGTGAAATCCATAGATTAGGGCCTCATGGATTTATTTCAMTTGAACGATTTCCTTATATGAACTGTAACTCAGTAAACTCTTTGAAATTGTTGCATGTTGTTTATATTTTTGTTCAGTATAGAAGAAAAAAAGGGGTGGGTGATAGAATTAGGGCAACAACAAAAAAAAGAGTGCATTCCTCAAGGAACTGCTGGTTTGGGAGTCGGATGGTGCCATATTGGATGCTGAGGTGGTGGGTGTTTAAGCCAGGTCCATACCTCCTCTTGGATGGAACACCTGAAAACCTGTTACGCTGCGTTAGAGGCTCTGCGTTTGAAAAAGGTTAAGGTGACGAGGGGTAATTTGGGGTTAGAGAAAATGAATTATGATTAGAAGTTAACCCTTTTCATAGTGCGCTCACACACAAGAGAGCTAACATTTGGTTGAACAATTCAGGAGAGAAAAAGTAGAAAAATCTAAATAGAGGAAAGGGTTCTCTTTTTATATCTTGAAATTTCCACCTGTGACAACCTGAAACACTCCCGTTATTTGTTGGAGTGACATTATTAGCATCCTGCGATGAGCTTTTTGTTGTCGCTGTGGAAATATCTGATTAAGATTACAATGAAACTATGTAAAATACAGACGACAGGGACAGTGGCCAACAAAGAGATATCAATCTCACACATAAAAATAATATGACATTTCCTGCTGGAATAATAGATGCAGACTACTAGTGTCGAAGCCGATCTGTGTCGTTCCGGAATAGCCAGGATCAGAGGGGTTTCTCCTCCAGAGCCTCAAAGTTCCAACTGGAATACGGTCAAACCCACTGGGCGGAACTTTGGGAAGCTTCATTATAGAAAACCCATTAATAACCATGGAAAAACAGCCAACGGTTAAAAGTTCATTTGTCAGGTTTCAGGTGGAATCTAACAATGGTTGGACCATTTGAATTTACGAGACAAGCCAAGAAAAAAGGGTAACACATTAGGATTAAAGTCAGGTCAAGCACTGGCAAAAACAGGTTATTCTAAAGAAACCCATTTCTGAAAACCAAACTTGTCCTAGTTGGTTGTTCATATAGCAATCTGTATATCATTGGGTAACTATTTAAGATGTTAGATATAGGTCTACTTCCTCACTTTAACTTACAGCTCTATGACTATCAAAAGGAGAAATATGCAATCACAAATTCTAAATTATAAGCAATCATAATAAGCTGTTAAACCAATAATAGATTAACTCRGTCATAAGTACAGACCCAAAACTACTTTTAAATTGAAGAAACTGTTAATCTAAGATGCATTCTAAAAAATTCAAACACATTGTCAACATCTGAGTTGACATAAAATGGCTAAACCACGACGCACACGTCRACATATTAGCTCAATTATAGTCAACATAAATAAGCCTATGATAGATAAAAACAAGAGGTCACAGCTAAGGCAGTAGGAAATATATAGTAAGTGTGATAAACACTCCCCTACGTATTTATTTGGACAGTGAAGCGACATTTGGCTCTTTGGTCTAGCATTTTGGATTAGAGATCAAATGTTTCATATGTTTTACCATTTAGTAATGAAGGCACTTCATGCATCTAGTCCCCCAATTTGAATAAATACATATTAGTATTTGGCTACATTCCCCTCATAGCGTATTAAAGTAGTCAAAAGTGTAGTATTTGGTCCCATATTCCTAGCATGCAATGACCACATCAAGCTTGTGGCACGTCAAACTTGTTGGATGCAGTCGCAGATTGTGTTTCAGATTACGTTGTTTTGCCCAATAGGAACTAAATGATAAATAATGTACTGTGTCATTTTGTAGTCACTTATATTGTAAATAAGAATATAATACATTTTTGAAAACTTCTACATTAAGGTGGATGTTACCRTGATTCTGGATATTCATGAATTAATTGTGAATAATGATGAGTGAGAAAGTTACAGTGGAACAAATATCATGGCCCAGTTGCATAAAACACCGTAGGTAAATTTTCCCCTCATCTTTAAGTCAGTTCGACAAAACATTTTAGGGTGACTTTCCCCGTTAAATGAAGTACAAAAGTTAAGGGTGTCCACGAGGCCCCTTAACTGCCTTATTATGTATGGATATCAATGGAAACAGCATTTGTAGAGGTGAATGTTGATTTCATCTGCTCTGGTTACAAAAGGAAAACGTCAACAAGCTAGCTACTTAGCTAAACAATGGAAGGTGCACAATCCATGGCTACAAAGCTAGCTGGCTAGTTAGCTACAGCTACTCTGTAAGCTAGCTTGACACACCAGAAAGTAATATAAACAAATTGAGAAAAAAGAAAAGTAACTACAAGAAACATGGTTTATTATCTTCTGAAGCAATTTGGTTATCCTGTCTTGGCTGTATAAACTTAATTTTGCCATCTCACAAAATGAAAGTGATCTCTTTGAGATGTTTAGTCAGTGAATCAGGCCATCTCCATGGTAACCAGATACTCCTTCTGCCATATGTGCCTTCAAACTACCGTAAAACCCCTTAAGTATGCCCTTACCTAAGGAAATATTTGAGGGGCTTTATGCAACGCCCTTAAACAATTCCCTTAGGTAAGGCTAAATGATTCCATAGGGTAAACACTTAAGATGTTTTATGCAACCAGGCCCATACCCACCTGAAAACAGTTTTTACACTTTCAAATCGGGGAGACTACATGCATAAAGTGCATTCATTTCTAAACAGTAAAACAGATATGTATGAAAATCCCCACAAATGAAAGGTGAAATTCTGTACTTTTGCCTCAAAACATTTAATACCAGATCCAAAACGCTGGAGTATAAAGTCAAATGAAACATTTTAGTTTCACTGTCCAAATAAATACATAGGGGAGGTCAGAATATTAGGGCAATTGTCTTTTGACAGAGCACAAAGTACTGCATAGTAATAATTCCATCTGTCAGGAGACAATGACACCAKTTAAGTATAAGAAAATAATTATGGAATATAAGAATATTATAAGGATACAAACTCTTACGAGGCTCATTTAGATGGGTATAAACGTAAACTGGAAATGCTTGAACACCAAGTAAACCAGAGGTGACCATGGCAACTTCACAGCACACCTTAACGCAGAGCCATGAGGGTCATATAATTACCACTTTTTACTCCTTCCAATTTGGATTCCTACCAATTCATAAATGAAGATCTACATCTAACAAATTGTCCGGGGAGTAAAAAAGTAAYCATACACACACATATATATGCACTTGTCTTTTCCTACTACCACTGACTTTTCTGATAACTACTTTGTTGAAGGAAAATGKACATGCTACAATTGTGATATGTTGTCTCACCTAGCTGTCTTAAGATTAAGGCAATAATGTAAGTCGCTCTGGATAAGAGCACCTGCTAAATGACTAAAATGTACATTTGAACACCTTTGTATTCTCAATGACATTCAATTCAGCATTGAAAAAAGGTGCACGTTTGAGTTTGTTCCACCTGAGCGAGACTGACCACAGGTCAGAGACCACTATGACAGCACACCAAATGTGTTTGATAGATTGCCGGAAAAGAGCAGGAATAGGAATGGGTCCTTTTGGTCTTCTTCTAATGCTTCTTAAGGGGAAGTGATCTCATTAAGGAGTTTGAGTAATCCAAAAGGTACCTAACTGATTACAGTTTTGGACAGGTAACTAGTAACTAACGGATTACATTTACAAAGTAACCTACCCAACTCCGCAGATTGGGATGTAACACTGAAAAGTAATTCTGAGCAAAATTTTAGTCTTCAGTCATACTGGAAGTTGTGACTATAAGCACCTAGAAGTATGACATCCCTAAATACTACTGGAAGGAGAAGCATATAATGTTATATTATGGCACTAACACTGCTGGATAATAACTAATCCTTACAGTGGCTACTAAACCTACTAAACTTCAGGACCTAAAGCATCTTCTGAGAAATATGTATAATTTTTTACCAAAGACCAACATTTGGCGTCAAAAGAACGACAAGAAGGTAGAGAAAATGTTACTGTTCGTGGGTTTAAAACTTTTCCCGACCTGTCCTCAGGGTTAACAGGGATTCCCAGGTCTCCTGTACGCAGTTTACGAGTCAGGTCTTCGATCTGCAGTTGGACTGGAAGAATTCAGGTTAGGAAAGAAAAACAAGAAGGATGGAGAGAAATGTGGTTACAACAATAACATTCAACTGGAGACAGTGCAATCTAAATTCAAGCACTGTCTCATTTGTTTGAGAGGCAAAAACACATGACTACAATGAATAATGAATCATTTACATGAAAATACAAGGGGAATTAAATTACTTCTGAATTTCAGCAAATATTCTACATTAGTAAAAACCCTTCTTCATTTCTGGGAAACGGAGGTACCAAAATGACCATGCAAAACTCTAGAACCAATTCACTGAACTGAAAGTAAACTGTCGTCAATAGCTAACAACAAGCTCCAGGATGTTATACAAATGCACAGGTGAAACATTTGTCATCCCAGTGATGAAGGGTTTAAACAGCAACATTTTAGCGTGGATTATTAGACCAGGGTTCCATTTGATGCCCGCCAGCATTAATTAACCACATTCCAAACCCCACCCCAAACGATTCAAGAATAATTTCAATTTGAGATTGTCATACGACAGTAGTTGAATGTGGCTTTGGCATAAAAGGGGAACCTGRTCCACAAGTAGGACTAACACAATATACATTAATAAAGTTGAAGAGTCACTGTCTGCACCCCTGTAGAGCTACAGCGGAGGAGTTATTTGTTATGTAAAATGAGAAGGAACAAAAATAAATCACTCAAGACATGCACATTTCTGTCTATATGGGATCATGACAAATTTACCCCCCCCCCAACTGCCAAAAACTCCCACCCCTGCCTGACAAGATTCAACAATGACTAAATTATGAAGTTTCTGCTTTAATTGAGAAATGATGCCAGAGATGAAGACAGCCCCTGTGAATTGATATTTCACTGCTATTTCATCTTACGGGCTTCAAACAAATCCCTTTGGACTCCCCCCTGCAGTTTTTGTTTTGAATGAGCAATGTAAACAGAGGTGAGAACATAAGGCAGGCACAAATTAGGCTTGGGCGGTATGCCATATTCTGAGGTATTTTGAAATACAGACAGCATGACTTTCAACACAATACAAAATAAGAAAGAAATTGCTAATAACTAAGTTAAGGATCCAAGATGTGCCAAATAAATTCTCAAGCTCAGGGCTSCAGCTATGCATTTGGCTTGCCAACTAAACGGCTAGCTTGCAAGATCAAGCTTCTYAGGGTACAGCAGACAATCAATCCCCTCCTGGACCAAGAAAAAAATAAGTATCTGGATACCGCCCAACCCTGGCAGAAATGAATGTTTACATACCAAGGAGTACCAACCATAAACAATGACATACATTGATAACCCCTACTGTTGTTGAGGGGTAGACTCACCTGATTCACACACCCTACAAGTGTCTCAAGCCAGTTTGGTGGTGTTACACTACTGCTGAAAGGCATTTATTGTCAAGCCGACCGTTTCTTAAATTAATTTCCTGAAAACATCCAGACGAGTGCCTATTTTAAAGGATGCACTGGAAATGAGCATGATGCTTTCGCCATTGCTCACACATTAAACTCACATGTATGATATAAAGGAATCATTTTGCATGTTACAAGGACAACATGGGTAAAACCCTTTCATGCCAGGGCAGTCGGTGAAGTACAAGGGGACAGTGACCTGCAGCCCAAAACAATTACACGGCAAGCAGCAACACCCTTCTGATTTGCTAATGGATATCCAGTGGTATGCAAACCTTAATGACACAAAAAGCATGCTATAGGAGAACCACATTACTGTACCTCCTTGTCTAAGGACAATGGCCTTCCTTTACACTCCACATCAACAAGTTAGTATACTCAGTGGATTAGAATACTGAATTTCATCTGAGGAATAGGATTTTGAATTATAGCTTCAGATGCATAATTTTTGACAAAGCTTTGTCAATTTATTGGCAAATACTGTACTTGAATCATGTTCATGAATCCATTTCAACCAGTTTGTGGTTATGCACCAGTCTGGACTTTGGTCAGACTCCCAGCTCTACCAGTGAGTGACCCAACATGTCCTGTTATCTGATTCAATAAACTCTAACTGATGAAATTTAGCAAACATGTCAGGAACTATGCATAATATTTCAATATGCAAAACGTGAGGAAATCACGGCAACTGGATCCCACAGGGTCAGGTAAAGAAGAACACACTACAGTAACGCCCCTTGACTTGACTGATTTCCTGTAAATCTAAAACACTAGTACAGTGCAGTTTACAGTTCAGTTATGTTATACAGTAGTGTAACAAATGGTTACCTATATAGGCCCTCTCCTGATCCCGAGTCAGTCCAGGCGGGATGACGGTGGGCATGCCAGGAATGACCGTCTTCTGGTCRGGTGTCTCGCTACTCCAGCGGCTCCTTTTCCTGGCTTTTTTCTGACCGAAGTCTGACAGATGAGATAAGAGGGTATTCTCAATTTGAGTATTTATACATGTTCACTGAATTTACAAATGGATTAACAGACAACTAGCTAAATGTTAAATTAGTAACGTTAGCTAACGTTACACAGCTAAGACGATGCCAGGGTGGAAATGCCCTAAAAATAAGGCCTGTTTTTTTTCGTGATTACTTCAAAACTACGACAGGCAGCTGGGACATATGGTAATATTATGAAACTGGGCTCCACCGCGGATGCAATGAACTMGTTTTTATTACAAAATAGCATTGTTAAAAATGTMATGTGTCCAGCCTAACGATGGCTAGGTAACGTTACTTGTAACTACCGCGCATTGTTTGCTAACTAGCATTAACTATTACTACTTCATGTCTAGCTATCTTTATCTTGCTCACTTCACTTGCAAGGGTGATAATGTTACAATGTTTCGCATAAACGTCAATGATCAGTTAACGTTTGCTATCAGCGTCTAAAACATATCTAGCTAGCTAGCTAAGCCCAGCAACACCAGCCTCGCACATACAGCCCTGCACTCAAGACCTTTCTCTAGATAACGTTAGTTAGCCTGGCTTACCTGACTGAGACGGAATTCCTACTCCTTGGGGTGGTTGTGGCGGGGTGGGAAAAGCGGCCACCGCAGTAAATACTGGGTGAACTTGCGGGAAAGAGACGTTTGGAATTGGGGGCTGAAAATTCGGGAGCGAGGGAAAGGAAACGGGCGGCCCGGGTGTAGGCATTAAGCCCGCACCRGGCCCGGCTTCAAATCCTCGTTTAGCGCCAATACTCGGGTGCAGCTTCCCCAGAGGGGTTGCATTTGCTCCCGTAGCCATTTCCAAATGTGCTCTGTTTCAAATGAAGTTTGTATCAAATTAAATTAGGCTTGTAAATATATTAAGAAATATGAAATTCAACGACTTCCACAACCTTCTCCACTCGCGCTGGGGTGTGTACAAGATGGCGCACGGCGGAATTATCACAAAGGAGGACGAACTGTACAGCTAAGCTCAGCTATTGGTGTAGCGCAGTGCCAGCCGAAACGTTCCCGCTTTTCATTGGATAAAACATAGGGTCTCAACTTCCTCAAAAGACGATTGGACTCTTATCTTGACAATCATTTAGCCACTCTTTGATTGGGCTTTGAAACGTGTTGTCCGCCTACCATTACCCGCGCGCGCAACCGCCCAGCTATGACTGTGGTGCCCGTTGTTATCATTGGATAAAACATAGCGTCAATCTGCCATCGCTCAATTTCCTCGAAAAACGATTGGACTCTAATCTTGACAATCATTGAGCCGCACTCTTTGATTGGGCTTTAATATTTGGTGTCGGCCTATACGCGCGCATAACCGCCCAGTTGTGGTGCCCGTTATTATTGGATAAAACATAGCGTCAATCTGCCGTCACTCAACTTTCTAGAAAAACGATTGGACTCTAAGCTTGACAACCATTGAGCCACACTCTTTGATTGGGCTTTGACATTTGGTGTCAGCCTACCATTACCCGTGCGCGCAGACAGCCCAGTTGTGCCCCTGGTGCCCGTTTTTGTTATACCTCAGGGAGGGGTTGGGTCAGGGAAGCACTTCACTTGTCACTTTGGATTAATACATTTAAATAAAAAAATAAACATGCACTGACAAACCTTAAAACATGATTGCATTGAAATTAGGATTATCACCACTCCATACTGCAAATAGTAGATCAAAACATTGAAAAAACTAGTTATGGTGGGTATGCTCTTCTTGATATTAGATTATTATAAATATAGCCGTCAGCAGCAATGAACTGAGTTAGAAGGATGGCAGTTGGATAACAAAGCAAGCATTATCATGTAGGAACTATATTCCTTTATGTACAATCAGAGAAAATGGCCATGTTTATCTATCAATACCAGAAGGATGACTCAAGTGAAGTTTAATCTAGTGCTGTAGGTTAGTTATCTTTGAATGCAGYAGGTAATCTTCTTAAAGTCATTACTTAATATACTGAGTTTATATA
Source organism: Salvelinus sp. IW2-2015 (assembly GCF_002910315.2). Taxonomy (NCBI): domain Eukaryota; kingdom Metazoa; phylum Chordata; class Actinopteri; order Salmoniformes; family Salmonidae; genus Salvelinus; species Salvelinus sp. IW2-2015. The sequence goes on from NC_036876.1 coordinate 13,343,203, forward strand.
AAAATTCTGGGGTCATGACTAATGGTGTATGTTAACATTTGTGAAATATTCTCAGCGTTTGTGTATTGGTATATTGCAGGCATCTTTGAATACTGGGACTAATTTTGTCTAAATCTGTTTGTGTATTTTTTTATTTAACCTTTATTTATCTAGGCAAGCCAGTTAAGAACAAACTCTTATTTACAATGCCGGCCTACGCCGGCCAAACCCTAACCAGGACGACGCTGGACCAATTGTGCCGCCCTATAGGACTCCCGATCACGGCCAGTTGTGATACAGCCAGGGATCAAACCAGGGTTTGTAGTGACGCCTCTAGCACTGCGATGCAGCGCCTTAGACCGCTGCGCCACTCGGGAGCCCCGAGTGGTGTAAATTATTTAMATTTGAGTTGGTACACTCCACATTAGCATTCCAAAATACTAAAACACACTCTCACAGCTGTAAAACGCTGACTGCTCAAGCTGCAGAAATTTTCCAGAATAAAATATCTACATTTCACTAAATTCAGACCACATAATAGGGCAATAATATGTGATTATACAGATCTACTAATCACAATATTTCACAGTTAGTCTGCATAATTTAAATCTATCATTAATTTGAAGGACAAAGTCCACTTGATCAATAGTTATTGTTTTAGTATCTAGGGTGACCACGTCTCGGATTGTGCGGGACAGTCCCGAATATAGGCCCTTTTTCCTGCGCAACCAACCAATCATGTTCCGCRTTTTATCAACAGAATTCAAACGCACTAATTGTGAAAAAAGGTCAATTTGTCCCATATTTCAGTCAGACTTCCTATTCATTTGATGAAAAGTGACATTCCAACCTGTCTCTTTTGCAGTCACGTTGCGCTTATGACAAGATATTATATCATATGGATGTGGTGCTGGTGATGTTAAACATTTCTCCTATCGTTGTTGAGATCTGCTATGGTGCGCAGCGCAAGAGACGTATGCCAATGTCATATCACCAACCAATCACATTTGTCAAATCCTTATGGGCTAAATTCCAGCTAAACTTGGAGGACAGTTAATTTTGCTGAAGTAGGCTAAATCAGGGTCACACAGAGTGTTTCTTGGTAGTCTTAAACAAATCTACTTTGAAACCAAATTGTACACCTCACAAACATGGTTATGGGATTAAAACACAGTGCCTTCAGAAAGTATCGACACCCCTTGACTTTTTCCAAATKTTGTTGTGTTACAGCCTGAATTTAACATTATTTAAAAAATAATAATTTTGTCACTAGCTTACACACAATACCCCATGYCAAATTTGAATTATGTTTTTAGAAATCTTTATAAATGAATAAAAAATGAAAAGCTGASGGTCTCCTGAGTGGCGCAGCGGTCTAAGGCTCTGCATCTAAGTGCTAGAGGAGTCACTACAGACCCGKGTTTGATCCTAGGCTATCACAACCAGCCGTGATCGGGAGTCCCACAGGGAGGTGCACAAATTGGCCCAGCGTCGTCCAGTTAGGGGAGGGTTTGGCCAGGGGGGCTTTACTTGGCTCATCGCACTCTAGCAGCTACTTGTGGCGGGCCAGGCGCCTGCATGCTAACCTCGGTCGTCAGTTGAACGGTGTTTGCTCCRACACATTGGTGCGGCTGGCTTCCGGGTTAAGCGGGCGGGTGTTAAGAAGCTCGGTTTGTTTTGGAGGATGCATGACTCGACCTTTGCCTCTTCTGAGATCATTGGGGAGTTGCAGCGATGAGACAAGATCAAAATTGGGGAGAAAAAATGGGTAAATCTATTGAGTCAATAAGTATTTAACCCCTTTTAACCTAAATAAGTTCAGGAGTAAAAATGTGCTTAACAAGTCACATATTAAGTTGCATGGACTCACTCTGTGTGCAATAATAGTGTTGAACATGATTTTTGAATGACTACCTCATCTCTGTACCCCACACATACAATTATCTTGAAGGTCCCTCAGTCGAGCAGTGAAAATCAAACACAGATTCAACCACAAAGACCCACCTATTGGTAGATGGGTAAAAAATAAATAAAAGCAGACATTGAATATCACTTTGAGCATGGTGAAGTTAATAATTACACTTTGGATGGTGTATCAATACACCCAGTCACTACAAAGATACAGGCATCCTTCCTAACTCAGTTGCCGGAGCGGAAGGAAACCGCTAACAGATTTCACCCTGAGGCCTATTGAGACTTTAAAACAGTTTAAKGATTGTGAGAGGAGAAAAATGAGGATGGATCAACAGTGAAAAGAAGGACRCCTGTACAGAATATTTTTTWAWTTTTTTWAATGCATCCTGTTTGCAACAAGGCACTAAAGTAATACTGCAAAAAATGTGGCAAAGCAATTAACTTTTTGTCCTGAATACCTAGTGTTGTTTATGGCAAATCCAATACAACACATTACTGAGTACCACTCTCCATATTTTCAAGCATAGTGGTGGCTGCATCATATTAYGGGTATGCTTGGAATCATTAAGGACTGAGGAGTTTTTCAGGATAAAACAAAATTACRTAATGGAGGCACAGGCAAATCCTAGAGGAAAACCTGGTTCAATATGCTTTCCACCAGACGCTGGGAGATGAATTCACATTTCAGCAGGGCAATAACCTAAAACAAGGTAGAATCTACACTGGAGTTGCTTACCAAGAAGACAGTGGACGTTCTTGAGTGGCCGAGTTACAGTTTTGACTTAAATCAACTTGAAAATCTAAGGCAAGACTGTAAATGTTAATGGCTGGAATGGATTAAATGGAACGGTATCAAACATATGGAAACCACATTTGACTCGGTTTCATTAATTCCATTCCAGCCGTTCCAATGAGCCCATCCACCTATAGCCCCCCCCCCCTCCCCTCTGCTACCAACAAAGTTTATAGTCTCTAGGTCAACGGATATGATGGTTTAAGTGAAACTGCTTATAACAGTGCCACCTATAGGCCAATCGGTGCTATTGTTCTTTTACCAAGTTACTCATGGCCTCTAGTTTCTGTGTGCCAAATTAGGAAAAGCTACCAATCTATGCTTGAGTTATTTGACCATGACAAGAAAAAAAGGAAAAATAATTCKGAATAATTTTTTGGTCAATCATCAAACCAATGTGTAGACCTAACCAAATGGTATGTTTTAACATTTGTCCTGGATTAACAACCTATCAGGTGTGTTAATTAACCTACAGTATAGAATAGATCATGGCCATACAATATTAAAATACACACTAAAATGTATTCATGCTACTGCTGAGATACTGAGGGGAAACATTTGAGCTTGAAAACTATATTCCAAAAGAAAAGGGGGAGTAAAAGTGAACAAAACATGGAACGAAATCATGAATCAAATGACAAATAGTACACCTTTTCAGAGTGATTTTATTGAGAAACAAATGGACAAATATTTCTCATATCATTCAGGGCAAAGTGCCAAAWGCACTCCTAAAACACTTTTTTTCCCTTCAAGATGGAATGGACCTATTGTTTAGAAATGTTCTAAACTGTTCAGAATGTATACAAAGTGTAATATTTCATTCAAACACATTTGAGTAATACAGTCATATGTTAAGCGGAAAATTAGATTTGAAGCAGCAGGAGTTCCCTTGTGAGTGCAATTTCACTTTCAAAAGGTATTGAAAAATATCAGCCGAAATGCATAATATGCCTCCCCTGCCTTAGGTGTGGAGTAAAATAAAATCTATATTATTTACACATTCATTCACAACACCTGTATCTATTMTTTTAATGGTTTTATATGTATTTTAAAAGGCGAATGTGATTAGCAAACGATTGCATTCATCGCACTAATGCATAAAACTGCTAATTAGAGTTAAGTGCAATGACCGATTCAACTACTGCTACATCACCTCCAACTGAAGGACTCACATTTAAAAAAATAAACAACATGCACTTGGTTGCTTTTTGTAAAATACCCAAAATCTAATAATACCTGAAATCTATATTTACATTCTGTTTTCAGCGGGGAAATACAAACGTTACTAAGCTATCAGTTAACACACAAGACAGATATCGAACAGTGAAGCTAAATGTCTGCACATTCCCCATCCATCCCACGGCCAAGTCGAAACGCATAGCGAGACGGAACTAAGATGGCCAACCGAGCACGACACTGTTGCGATACCTGAAAAGAGAGCATACCAAATAGTAACACGGTCATCCACAAGATCCATTCAAGTTCTACGGCATGCATTCTCTCCTATTYGATCAACAAGGTTGGTAGCGTCGGCATTGTCAACCTATGACAAGACAGAAAACCTGACTGATCTAAGACATTACCTAAAGAAACKATCAAACACCCAGTGTTTACATTAATACTACACCGAACAAAAATATAAAACGCAACATACGACAATTTCAAAGATGWTACTGAGTTACAGTTCATATAAAGGAAATCAGTCAACTGAAATAAATTCATGAGGCCCTAATCTACAGATTGCACATGACTGGGAATACAGATATGCATCTGTTGGTCACACAACTTAAAGAAAAGGTATGGGCTTCGGTCAGAAAACCAGGTAGTATCTGGTGTGACCACCATTTGCCTCATGCAGCACAACACATCTCCTTCACATAGAGAGTTGATCAGGCTGTTGATTACAGCCTGTGGAATATTGTCCCACTCCTCTTCAATGGCTGTTTGAAGTTGCTGTACATTGGCCGGACCTGGAACACGCTGTCTTACACGTCGATCCAGAGCATGCCAAACACGCTCAATGGGTGACATGTCTGGTGAGTACGCAGGCCATGGAAGAACTGGTACATTTTTAACTTCCAGGAATTGTGTACAGATACTTGTGACATGGGGCCGTGCCTTTTCATGCTGAAACATGAGTTGATTGCGACGGATGAATGGCATGACAATGGGCCTCAGGATCTCGTCATAGTATCTCTGTGTATTCAAATTACCATCAATAAAATGCAATTGTGTTCATTGTCAGTAGCATCTGCCTGCCTATAGCATAACCCCACTGCCACCAYGGGGCACTCTTCACAACTTTGACATCAGCAAACCGCTTGCCCACACGATGCCATCTGCCCGGTAGTTGAAACAGATTCATTCGTAAAGAGTACACTTTTCCAGCGTGCCAGTGGCCATCGAAGGTGATAATTTGCCCACTGAAGTCGGTTACGACTCCAAACTGCAGTAAGGTCAAAACCCTGGTGAGGAAGACGAGCACGCAGATGAGATTCCCTGAGACGGTTTCTGACAGTTTGGGCAGAAATTATTCGGTCGTGCAAACCCACAGTTTCATCAGCTGTCCGGGTGGCTGGTCTGACGATCCCGCAGGTGAAGAAGCCGGATGTGGAGGTCCTGGGCTGGCGTGGTTACACGTGGTCTGCGGTTGTGAGACTGTTTGGACGTACTGMCAAATTCTCTAAAGTGACATTGGAGGCGGCTTACGGTAGAGAAATKACATTCAATTCTCTAGTGGACATTCCTGCAGTCAGCATGCCAATTGCACGCTCCCTCAACTTGAGACATCTGTGACATTGTGTTGGGTAACAAAACTGAACATTTTAGAGTGGCCTTTTATTGTCCCCAGCACAAGCTGCACCTGTGTTATGATCATGCCGTTTAATCAGCTTCATGATATGCCACACCATTCTGGTAGATCAATTATCTTGGCAAAGGAGAAATACTCACTAACAGGAATGTAAACAAACGTGTGTTCAAAATTTGAGAGAAATAAGCTTTTTCAGGGTATTGAACATTTCTGGGATCTTTTATTTCAGCTCATGAAACACGGGATCAACACTTATTATGTTGCGTTTATATTTTTGTTGAGTGTAGTTCCCAAGGAACTTAAAATCACGCTAACCTGTGAAAGCTAGTCTCACCTGGACAAGTGGGAAAAAGGTTAGTAAGCATAGCGCGCCCGCTCGGCGTAGGGGTCCCGCGGGATGTCATAAGCCAAGCTTCTGGGGAGGGAGGACACCGGGGAGAGGCGCGCGCGCTCGTACGCGTAGCCCTCAGCATCAGCAGGGATTCGCCGGATCGGGCTCCGGTCGCGGGAGTAGTATGAGGAGATGGAGGCTGGTAGAGGAGGGAGGGGACAGCGCTCGTATAGGTCGAGGCTAGAGGGCGGCAGGCGCTCCCTCATTATGGCCGAGGAGGGGGGAGGTGGGGCTGGCAAAGGGACAGACCGGCGCTCTTCGAAATAACTGGCTCCATACGAACGAGCCCGGTACTTTTCGTAGAAGTCCACAACACCATAAGGATCCCGGTCCTCGTAAGATGACCGGCGCACTGGGTTGGCTGGGATCGCACCATAGCTCGAGCTGGTGCCGCCGTACACTGCCTCGCTGGCGTATGTCCGGGCCATGCATTGTTCGGCAGCGCTCATTCCATAACCCTGCGGGACACTGTAACTCATTGCGCTCTCGTAGCCCGCGCCCCTGCCATACCCGGGTATACTGCCGCTGCCGTAAGCAGACCCTCTGCTGCCAAAGTCGTGCACGGAAGCGTAGCTGCCACTGTAACCTGGATCGCCGCCACTGAAGCCCCGTTGATAAACGCGGCCGCTGCGACTGCCCCCGCCGAACCTGGGGGCACCGCCATCGAATCCGTCAGAGCTTGGCTCGGCACCCTCTCTGTAGTTGCCCAACGTGTCGAGCGGACATTCTTTGGACCAATGGCCTTCCTGCCCGCACCGATAACAACCAGTCCTCTCTCCCATGCCAGGCGTAGTACGCAGGCGGCTAGTCGAAAGCTTCACGCTCAGCAGTTTGCCTTAAAAAAAAAGACGCAAGAGTTTACGACGATACAATAAACTGTTCCATCTATATCTATGCATATGATCTACGGAATCAGAAAGAAGGCGGGCACGTACTAAAACACTACCCTAATAGCCTATATTTTAAAACACCTCTGAACGTAAACACTGACGATTGTTCCAGCCAAGCAACACTGACCCAGGTATACGGAAATATATCCACAACTGACAGGTCCATATTCTGGAATTTTAAAGATACAAAAATGAGTACAACATGTGCATTTGGAGATAGCGGTTGACTGCCCCTTACTTTCACCACTTACCTTTATCMATGACTTACCTATCAGTTTTGTTAAGACCTTTTCTTAGTGAATAGAACTCATTCTAATTATCAGRGTGGACCTACACCACACCGGGCACTGACCAACCAAGCCCTGCCTGTGTGAGTTCACCTTGGAAGGCTGTGTTGTCCAGCCCACTGACAGCCTCCATGGCATCCTCCACACGCTCCAAGTGGACAAAGGCGTAGTCCTTCACTATGTCACACTCCACCACTGGGCCGTACTCCTCAAACTTGGCCCGTAGTTCTTGGTTGGTACAGCTGCTGTTGATATTACCCACGTGCAGCTTGGTGGAGGCTTTGGGTCTGCCGCGGCTCATCTCCACATTCATGGCCTGCCCGTTGAGCTCGTAGTGGTGGAGATTCTTGATGGCATCTTCCGCCTTGGCTTTGTCGTCGATGTGCACAAAGCCAAAGTTCTTGATGATGTCGCACTCTGAGATCTTGCCATACTGGGAGAAGAGGGAGCGCAGCTCCTCTGCCGTGGTGTCTGGAGACAAATTCCCAATGAAGATTTTCACCATGGTGATGATGCTCCTGCTTCAGTATATAAACAGTGGAAGAGGAAATTAAACAGATGAAACAAATTGAAACATTTTAAATAACTTGGCTCAGGAAGTCTTATGAACCTCAGAGCATATTGATTAACCAAACTATTAGAATATCACATTGATTGATAAATTCGCTCTATCGATAATCCACTGTGCAGTGCAAGTGGATGCATTGGATCATTAACAGGACCAATTTACTAATCATAATGATGGTTACTCTCTGCCACCACTGTCAGAAGTAGCGAGCAGGTTTGGAACTAAACAAGCTGTCCATTGGTTATTAATTCAGCCCAATGATTCAGGCACGTAAGCGAACGTTTAAAATACATCGCCATTTCAGCGACCAGCATAGTTAAAGCATATATTTGCACGTGTAGTAATTTGTAACGTGCTAGCGACACCGAATTGCCTTTTGTGGCAACTCTAGCAAGTGTCCGCATATGCATGCATAACGAGGATGCTATGCTAACAATAGATCCGAAACGCGTYGCATGGTCATATCCTTCAAAGCTGTAAGTCAGTTATTTGCTGTTCACACAAGGCAATATGCAACGTCACAATTCACATTTAAAACAATTATGCGATAGATCACATTTTCTACTTTCGTACCTTTCACTGTCGAATGCCACTGGTTTCCGAGATGAAATGGCGCCGCGCCTGCTAGCCACAGCACAATCTCTGCCCATCCCCTCAAAAGGCAAAACCAGATTGGAGGGCGTCGAAATCAGACCGGTTGATTGGACGAAAGAAGCATAAGTGCATTTCTTTCCGACTGTACTTGATTTAGTTTCAGTAGGTATTATCAGAAAAGTATTCATTTCAATTTAGTGTAGATGTGGATAAAGGCTGAAGAGAGCATACACAAAGAAAATTCGCACCAAAATACTTGGTTTATTAAAAAATGTAATGCGAAAAACGTACACGCTTGGATTTAGGAAAAATACAAACTACAATTCCCAAAATWGCTTAGCTATAAAAGGCACCCATAGAAAGTGATTATTAAGACAAGAGCCCCTTACCTTAATGATTATGTCATAGCCCTGAGTTATGCTCATGTTATTTGCTGTATTGAACATGTTTATGTTGAGTAGCAATGAATATTTTATGAACACAGGTGAATTTGATTTATTAAAACTTAAGACTGTTAGAAAACAATATTTAATATATTGCTATATCCTCTTGAATTGGTGTATATCAGATTGGGCCTTCCCGAATTACGCAAGAAGAGTACATTTGGCGGTGCATGAATCTATATGTGCTATGCACACTGTTCAAATTAGTACAAACTGAATGCTTCTTTTTAGTTAGGAGACCTATGCAGATATTATTGATGAACCAAATCAACTGACACAAATTGGAAAGTTTGTTTTGGGATACGGATGTCACCGTTACAGCCGATAGCAACTCTAAGCAAAAGCAGTATRACGAGGAATTCCTCAACACTAAGTGGAATGTCCTCTTAAGAAAACAGATGTACATGAACGTTCTCAAAGCCAGTGCATGAATTTGACAAATATTCATACCGGTCTATTCTTAAAATGGTGTATTACTGGGGAAAATTCTAAACAAAAATGTGGTTGAATTACTGCGCTATACATGGCATGAATGAGATTATAATTTGTAATTAATAGCTGAAAACGATTAAATGAATGAAAAATATTCCTCAAGTAAGACAAATGTCTCTAAACTATGGTCACCTCAATACGCCAAATTCAATGGCCAATTTGCTTTGAGGAGAATCTTAAAAATAAAAAGAAGCATAAAAATAAATAAAAAGACAAACAAAGCGAGTGGAAAGCCGGTATAGTTAAGCTAGTATTAACATCACACACACAGTGCCAGACCTGTGGTTCCAGATAGCTAAGTGTCCTTGTAAGTGACAACTGTAAATAAAGGAAGTATGTTGACTTGAATATGGATTGATTAGTCAGTTGAGATGAAGATTCATCTGCCGACGGCTGGCACACAGGTGCCAGGAAGATGCACATGCCGATTTCCGCCTGCGTCATTCTCGTGCCATCACATTCCGAGTCACGAAAGGTTTGTTTGCGGCACGTGGCACAGCTCGATGGAACCATGCAGCTCGGAGGAGGAATGGTAGCAAAGGAAAAGTCTGGCGAGTCATACACACCTAGAAAAGAGCAGAGCATTCGCTTTGAGAATTGGATTGTGTTTTACGGTTTAAAAGCACTGTGGGGGGGACATAGTTTCTGTTCTTCATTGAAGAAATATTAGGATGAACACGAGTCTACAGTTCCYAGCCCCCACTGTGTCATCATCATCATGTACCCGTTTTACATTCAATGGCACGCACCATTCCAGATGTCACAGAGCAATGGGCCAGTACTCCTGGTTGGTTGGCTCACCTTGGCAGTATGTAGCTCAGTAAGCATAGCGTGTCCGATCGGTGTAAGGGTCCCTGGCCTGTGGGACGGCGTACGAGGAGCTTCTGGAGGACGACACCGGGGACAGCCGTGAACGCTCATAACCATAGCTGTCAGAGGTGACAGGCACTCGTCTGATCGGGCTGCGGTCTCGCAAGTAGTACGAGGCGGCCGCCGAGGATGGTGGTAGCGGGCGACGCTCGTACGGGTCGACACTAGAGGAGAGCCTTGAGAGGGAGGAAGAGGGGGGAGGGGGGATATAGCCCAGGCGGCGCTCTTCAAAATAGCTCGAGCCGTATGGCCGTGCCCTGTACTTCTCATAATAGTCAACATGGCTGCTGTAACGGTCTCGCTCATAGGCCGATACCCTCTCGGGATAAGAGCTCGGTAGCCTGCCGCTGTACCGATCCCTGGCATCGGCGCTGTACTCCCGAGCAGAGCCATAGCTAGGCCTACGGCTCAAAGGGGGAAGAGGCGGCCCCCCCAGATAACTGGACGCCCTGCTATACCCTAGCCTGCCCATGTAATAGGATTCCGCAGCTCTTGGGGGCAACCCGTAGCCACTCGGGTATCTTTCGGCACTCCTGCTGAAACCTGGGGGACCCCGTGGGAAACCCCTGCCGTGGCCCATCATTAGGCCACCCCTGGGGCGTTCACCACGGTCACCATAGCTACCGCCGTTCTGACCGCCGTTCGGGCAATCTTTCGACCAGTGACCCTGTTTCCCGCAGACATAGCAGCCGGTTTGAGCTCCCATTCCCGGGATCGTGCGCAGGCGACTGGTGGACAGATGCACGCTCATCAGCTTGCCTTTTGAGGAGAGAGAAGAGACGCATGAGACGGTTGGGTTCTGACACGCACACCACTGCTTCTTAACGGCTGTTATTTCCTCATTGCAAATACTTATATATTAGCATCAATTAGTTCACCTGCACTGTAACGTTGAAACCGGATAAAATAATCACGAAAGACTCACGACTTTACAGTGCCATTAYGTATCCATTAAACTCAGAGAATTAAACCAAAATGCTTTTCGGCATCACTTTACGATCTTTATGCCATCTAAAGGGAAGTGTATTCTGTAACTACAGAAAGCTCAGACTATCTGCGGGTTCACCTTGGAAGGCTGTGTTGTCCAGCCCACTGATGGCCTCCATGGCATCATCCACAGACTCCATGTGGACAAATGCATAGTCTTTCACTATGTCAGCCTCCACCACAGGGCCATACTCCTCAAACTTTGTCTTCAGCTCCTCGTTGGTGCAACCCTCTGGGATGTTGCTGACATGCAGCTTGGTGGTGGACTTTGGTCTGCCGCGGCTCATCTCCACGTTCATTTGCTCCCCGTTGAGCTCATGGTGGTGAAGGTTCTTGATTGCCTCCTCCGCTTCGGCTTTGTCGTTCATGTGCACAAAGCCAAAGTTCTTGACGATGTCGCACTCTGAGATCTTGCCATACTGGGAGAAGAGAGTGCGTAGCTCGTCCACGGTGGTGTCGGAGTCAAGATTGCCTATGAATATTTTCACCATCTTCAAATCTGTGTCGTGTTATTCCTGGCAGTGGAGACAAGCAGTTGTTTGTTTACCAAGTCAATTTCAAATATGTGAAGCATGAAGAAAAATACCACGTCCAAAATTAGCTATGAAAGACAACTTTAAAACTAATGTTATGATTATAGGCCTACTTTAATAAAATGTCAAAAGAGAATAAGTTTGCAAGCTATCTGACGTACAGTAGCTAGCTACTTAAGCTAGCTAATGTTACCTAGTTAACCTACCGCTAGCTAATTCTCCAACTAACAGTAGCTGACCAGGCCAAATAGAAAAGTTAACGTTAGTATTGAGAACTTTCCATGTAATTTTTCTTGGCTATTAAGATAAATATATTTATAAAATACGTTTTTTWAAATCTTGCAGCTAACTTCGTAAGTCTTACCGTAGTTATAAAAAGTAGAAACTCCCTCACTTTAGCCAGTTAACGTCAGCTAGTTGCTTGTTCTGTCGGAATTAACTTAGCTAGTTTAGCTAGCTACCTGTTCTGTTAACAACCTGGCTGACACTCTAAAACCTCCAACTGAAATTCAAATGAGGTTGTTAACCTAGCCAACTAGCTTGATCTTCGTTTGCGTTAACTAGTTTCTAACATTATATATATATATTATTTGTTGTTGAAAAGAAACGTTMGCACGGCATGGTGCTAGCTATTACTAATTCTGGTCAAACAAAACACATCGTGATAATATCGTACAGGGTGTCTTAGTCCTCCCTCTAAAAACTTGTTGAATACAAATCAACACTGATTGAGGTGTCAATTTCCACCATGTCCCTTACCTGAATWACGACTCAAACTGCAAATGCCAATGAATGAATTCTGAAATGGCGCCGTGATTATTTTTAGGAAGTGTGTGACGCAATCAAGGGGATCAAAAAATAAGCAATGGAGCCCCCGTCTGTTCAGTCGAGATACTACATCAATTATAAAGTTAAGCATAATGTCATGTTTTTACGTAAGCTTACCCATTTCATAATACTGTTGTAAATAATATTTTGTATAGGAACGATTCTGATCTTGTTTAATTTTCTTATTRGAAGTGGATAAAAAGGATTACATTTTTATCAACTAATTGTACAAAGAGCCCTATAATTAAATTTATACTAATACTAATTAGCATGCCAATCTATTTTGACACTTGTCACACACATTCTTGAGGCTTGCTAAACTAGACTAACTTCATAGGTAATGTTGTCTGTCTTTAGAAAAACACATTCATCTTTTATCTTTGCATCAGTCGACTCACATTTAAAAAAACAAAAAACAAAACGTTTTATTTTATCATTGGGAATTCAATGTTTTGGCGTAAGTTCAACAAAGTATACATAAAAACTCTCAAATCCATATTCTCACATTTTTTTCTTAAAAGAAACAATTAAATAGCAACATGCATTCTCCTTCAAGTGTCTTTCAGGGATGACGAGTGTTACATTGGGCCCAGTCCCTCCCATCCACAACCAAACAAAAGCAAACCAGTATCATTAAACGCAACGTAGTCTTACTTTGTGGCAAACACACCATGTCTGGTTTGAGACTAAACACAACAGAACAATATTGGAATTCATCATACAATTCAACTTCATTCGGGCTGGTTTCCCCAGATGCAGATTAAGCCCAATCCTGTCCTAAAAAGCATGCTCAACAGAGATCTCCATTGAAAACACTTTAAATCCTGGAAAAGTCTTTATCTGATCTCAGAAAAGTCTTTCAAAGCACTTTTAAAATGTATTAGCAATCTGATTTTAGGTGACATATTTTCAAGCATATGAGGTGAAAACTGTTTATGTTGACATCTGGGAGCGGTGCCACCTATGCCACTACAGGTAGTGAACAGAGCATGGTGGTCTAGCAGTGTATTCCGTTCACCGATGTAGTTGGTTTCCACTTCACAATGTTGTATCAGGAGACAATGCAGACTTCAGWCATCAGTTAGTGTATTTCCAATGGCACACCAGTAAGAAAACACAATGGSGTTGGAACCAGGTTAAAAGTAGTGTGTGCGCATTCAAGGGGTTAGGGGTCATAATTGGGGGGGGGGGCTCTCTCTGACAAGTCTTTTTCAACAAGTTCTTCCTTGAACACATGACAGCTCAGTTTTCTCCCTGTGGCTAATTGTGTGAGAGTCTCATATGGTCTGTCAGTTCCCAGTATGCAGGTACAGGGGGTTACATCAGTTTGAGACAAGTCTACACTGAGGGGGCTCGTTCCAGTTTATTAGGTGCCAGGGGGCTGGTTCGAGTTTATTAGGTGCCAGGGAAGAGCCAGTGGCCTGTAGTGCCTCCTTTCTTCACACAATAAAAGCTGCCCATCTCTGGGACACACTCTTTTTCACTTCTTCCTTTAATATAGCTTTCTCTTCTTTCCTTCCTTCCTCAGTCCTTTTTCTCTGTCTTTTCTTAGTAGCTGCTTTCATGGCCAGTCAGGATATAGAGATTGCTCATTGCTGATGGGTCCTCTGTGGGGGTACTCTGAAGGACAATATCCCTATGGAAATGACAAAAGACAGCGTGATTGKTTTTCTCAAAATAACCTTTGACCCCTTATGGGATCACACATAATGTAGTTTTCAAGGTAACAGGCCAGCTAGAGTTTGGAGCATACCTGTTCGTCCCCAAGACCCGGAATACTCTGCTTTCGTCTSTGATCTCCTGCGTGACCTAAGATKAATGTAAATCTATTTCACTGTTTCAGAGAGATAAAATACTTACAATGCAGATCAAGCATTTTTGGTTTGAAAAAGCGCACAAGCGCATGGTGGAGAGAAGGCATTATAAATCACCTCATTTGTGTGAAGACTCCTCCCTTTAAGACCATGCTTCCAGAAAGCCAGAACACTGTCCTGTAAACAAACTAGCCACACAACAGTAATGTCACAAAGAAATCACCCACACATACAGTACGTAGTGTGTAGCTGTAGCTACAGTACCTCACCCCTGTAGCTATGATTTGGTGATGAATTGAGAACATTCTATGCAGTAAAGAATGATAATTGGGATTGAATGACGTTTTTACTTAGTGTTTCAATGGGGAAGTCAAAGACCAGTTCAAAAGCCAGCTCCTTGGAAGGAAGCCCTTGTAGGGTGACAATCTTCACAGTCTCTGTAAAAATACCATTRGTGTTGGTCATTAAAGGGTAGGTAGTGATAATGATACTCCAGGGATATAATATATTCCAATGGAGCTCCAATAGACTCACTCTCCAGTGCAATGAGAACCGTGTCTCTGTCCAGCTGTGTCGCCTGCACGGCTCCAGGTCCGGCTCCGACAGGCATACTCTCTGCACACGCACAAGACAGAAAGAGAGAAATAGAGATAATTATACAATTMTTCTACACAATGTTATACGGTTGAAATCCTGACATCTAACATATCTGTGCTACCTGGTGAAGAGTTTGGTGTGCCGTTCAACTCTACGATATCAAACTTCAGTTGCTGGTTGGTTGGCGGTTTCCCTTTCTCTGCAGTGCAGTCTCTCACACCAACACACAACTGTGGAAACTCATCTGTCACTAACACCAGTAGCTCAAAGATAGGGAGCGGATCTGGTAGACGTATGTCTATRTGCTGAGAGAAGGAGAGGGAAGAAGAGAGCATAGGAGGATACATTTTACAAGTCTAACAGACATGGTTCATCTAAATAAATTGTAAGTMATCATTTTAATACCACAATATTGAGTTATGTCAAAACACACCTTGAGCTGCATAAATTTCTGCATGGGGTCATACCACAAGAGTAGAACTAGACCTGACGGTACAGCCCCACACAGGAACGTGCTGTCTGTGTATGGGTTCCTTGCTGCGGCAGAGAGAGAGGGAGGGAGAAAGAGCAACTGAATACATTTTGGGTCCATTTCATAAACTTTCTTGAACATATTACAATGTCAAATTACACTTACCCACACTGCATCTTCGACAGCTTTTAGTGTCTGGTATCTTCACAGTTACAGCATATTTCCTGCTGATAGACAAACTTTTTTTTTTAAATGTGAAATTAGGAGATGCACATAATTTGAAGGCAAACTTAACCCGATAACATTAATCCACACACACACACACACACACACTCACACACACACACACTCACTCTACCTGGGGTTGATCCTCTCAGTGAGGCGGTTGGTACTGAGGGACAGACTCTGTTTCTGCTGCTTGTGACCTCTCTGTTCAAACAGAGACATCAGACTGTGGGAGTACAGCTGGGAAGACTTCCCTGAAGATGGGGGTGGAGAGGGAAGGAATGGTAAGAACCAGTGTTCCAATTTAGCACTCCTTTTTCGAGCTTGCCTGGTACAATGGAACCAATGGAGTGCAAACCCCACCCACCTGGCAGTCAAAGTAGGCTCAAGCAAACACTCAAATACTATTTGAACCCAGATCTGGTTTGGAGTAGTGTARTTGATGGTGTAGGATCCTATGACCAATCGGATAGGTGTGYGATTGGGTGAACGAAAAATGGGGATCGATTGTCCTACCTGATACGGACATCAAAACGTTGTTCATGACATACAGCCAGGCACATCTCTGTGGGAGCAACTGTGGGGGAAGAGAAAGGTARTAGTGGTATGGTCAGGAATTCAACATTAATTCCCCCTTTACCATATTCATAAATGTCTGTACCACTACCTTCTCCAGAGTGTCCTCGTGGAGCTCGTTGAGGTTGAGAGTATATACACCCTCCTCTGCACCCAGAATAAGGTACTGATCTGAGGAAGAGATAAGATCATGTCTTGGTTCATATTCTAGGTCGTATGTTAGAACCTTATATTAACCTCTTCAACCCTTTCTGTAACCCTACCTCTGGTTTTAGGGAGGATCCAGGTCACAGCACAGTGGATCTTCAGAGGACAACCATTGAAGACTTTRGAGAAACAGGCACCCATCTATTAAACAAAACAATATACTGTATGTTTTAATATTGTGTTGACTAATTCTACATTACTGTAAAATAGGCATGGTTAGAATATTGAAATGTATCCACTGTCCATCTACACATAAGCAATGTTGCAGTGAGCATTCCATCAAGCGTTCGTTAGACCGACAGCCATTAGCTAGGTCTGTATGTAAGCATGTGTTGTTAGTTATTGGTGCAGCACTGTCATTGGTCATGTCCCTGTACTGTAGGGCACATGCTGTTAGACTAGACCTCTGCACTTACATGGACTTGAGGGGTAGGAGGGAGTCCATGACAATCAGCTCTCTAGAAGTTAAAAAGGTTACACACAACAACAAAAAGAGGGGTAACTGTGTAGTTCAAATGATAATGTTGTTTAAATGAATGGAACAAAACAGCAATGTCATGGGATCTGGCTGTTTGTTTGTTGACTATTCTGAATTCTCTCTTCCTATATTAATGGTACAAAATGATTGTTTGTTAAAGGAGATCAAACTGGATGTTTTGAAACAGGTTATTAGGTTAAACAAACCGCACACTTTTTGGTTAACAATCCACACACTTGCTGGTTAACAAACCACACAMTTTTTGGTTAACAAACCACACACTTTTTGTCACTATGTCCCAGGGTTGGATGAATGGCACTTTTCAACTATTGCGTTGAAATTCCACTTCATCCCAACTGTCAGAATTTACATTGGATTTAACCCCAACCATGCTATATACTGACAGCCTCGAATCCATACTATATCCTGAAGTCAACTATCGGCATCCGCACATACAGTATGGATATGAAACTAATGGACTCATATGTAGTGGGCCAACATTTCCCTGTGTTGTAAACTCACCGAGTCCTCTGTCTTTCTCCTCAGTGTGCTCCACTCTGGAGAGAGAGAGGTTTCCCTGCTCGGAGAGGCCACTCCCCCGGTCTTCTTCTCMGCCTGCACGGCGCTCCCCTCAGAAACACTGGGGTCACTGCACCACTGTCTGCTGATGTCCTGGGTAGCAGAACACCTGGCCAAGACTAGAGAACCACACGAGAGGAGGAGAGATGGGAGAACCCATTTTTTCATGTTGAGACATGTTGTCAATCTTCGCATGAATGAGAAAAGCTACAATGATTCGGATTTAAAACACACATAAGATATACTGTATAATTGAACATATTACGATTGCATTAGAAYACACTGATCACTAGTCAAATATTCACGTCAACATATAATCTCGGGACCCAGAACCAGATCAGTTGTCATGACAGATTGACATATAACCTGGAAACATTTACTCTGTGTGTGGAGGTTCAGTACCTGACATGGAGTTGTTGGGTGTGGAGTCGGGCCCCAGGGTGGAGCTGGGGCGGAGGGTGAGGTCCTTGTCCTCCAGGGTGGGACAGAAGGAGCCGATGGCAGGCAGGGAGGCTGTGGAAGGGCTGAATAACCCACTCTTCCTCCCACCTTTACCCCCCTACACAACCAAAGACAATAGACAAAACACCATCATATAATGCAATAGGAAATAGCTGAAAGGTCARAAGGATTGTGTTCACGTATTGCATTACACTATTTCAGAAGGTACTCTTTGTTTTCTTGGGGTTGTKTTATTGGCACTTACGTCAGTAGATGGCACTCTTTTGATGGTTAAGCTCCTGGATGAAATAGTCAATGGTAATATTGTTACTGAAGCACTCTGTGGTAAATCAAAGGTAAATMAGATTTCCTTTCCATGTGGGATACTTGCTGTCACAGTCAATAAACTGACATGGGCTCAATTATGTTGGATTTTAATAGGACAAGATTTGGAGCAGGGCAGGTTCAATGAATTGTAAAAAAAAAAATACAATTTTACATTTAAAAAAAAATGTACAATATGCATACCCAACAATAATAATCAGTGGTCAAATATTCTATACTTCTTTACCAGATAATGTCAAGTTACCATGAAAAGGTATTCATTTCAATGTAAATGAACAAACTTTCATTGCTTCCTTGATAAGAGTTGCCACAGGGTAGAATAGTGTTGAATAGTGTTTTTACAACGACTGCTGGCCTACCTCAGCTGCAGAGCCTCCTCCACACATTCTAACAGGCTCCTGAAATAGGAAGACAAGATGTTAATGTCTCTATGGAGCCACTTGTTCTGTGTACATGATGTGACAGAGCACCGCCTGTTCTGTGACAATAGGAGCGTTGCAGCCCGTGTTCTCTCTCAATGAGGAAGCAAACTTTTCCTTTTACTGCAAATATGAGTCTATTAATAAGGCATCTATGGATCGGGAGTTTTTTCAATGTTTTTCCCTCTCTAGTGGGGACGTCACGTCCGTGGCCACACAAACACTGATAGTAGATTTGAGATAATGCTCTGAAATACTATGTCTTTGACGTAATGCTACTAGATTTGAGAAAATTGGTGAGGAAGAGGAGCATCTTACGGTGATTCAGTTTCATCTTCTGAGAGGTCCCAATCGTCTTCATACGAGCTTTGCTGAAATATGACAAGAAAACATCAACAACATACACATTCATAGTATCCCTATTAATAACATCTTAAAAATATGCCATCCAAGAACTCATACATCTCGTAATCCCACTTCCCCAAATAGCCATTCTATGTTGAATTGACCTCTAACCCCCTACATGTCAAACACAGGAAATAAATGTCACTCACCAWATCAGGATAAGGCTCTGTGACTTTCCTCAACGGTGGCCCAAA
Organism: Salvelinus sp. IW2-2015; assembly: GCF_002910315.2. NCBI lineage: Eukaryota > Metazoa > Chordata > Actinopteri > Salmoniformes > Salmonidae > Salvelinus > Salvelinus sp. IW2-2015. Next base: position 13,362,336 of record NC_036876.1, read on the forward strand.
CTTCATTTGGTCAACTAAGGCAAGCACAGCTTAGTTAACCATGAGGAAAAGTTACACTTAAATACAAAGTATGTACTTACAATTACTAACTGCTGATACAAAACATGTTTTATGGGATTCATTTTACTATCATTTATTATCACTTGCTATATATTCCAATCGATTGGTAAACGACTTTCTTGCTCAGGGGCACACTCTCACAGGCTATGTCCACACATCACAACCTCAATCATGTGTTACAGTACTATCTTCGGCTTCASGCAACTCACCGTCCTGCYCACCCCAGAAAACCTATTGTGATGCCCATTCACAATGACTCACCACATCCCTTTCCACGAACATGCCCGAGAACCTATTGTATTTGCATAAGAGACGAGTCACAACACCCCTCTCCACTCCCACCATCTATTTGTTTTCATGTTGACATGCTTGTCTAAATATACACTGTTTGTCCCAGGCTGCTGTAGAGCGGCCGCATTGTCCACCATCACCGCACCCTGTGTATGCCGTAATCTCACTGATAGGAGACATAACAATAGTTCCTCAGTCACCCCTCCTCGCCTCCCCCACCTCCTCGCCTCCCCCACCTCCTCCTCACACGTGGGACGCCAGGCACGTCAGAGTCATGGCAGAAAGGAGACATGGCATGTGCGTGTGCGGACAGTGCCACCTCTATGCGTCCCTCTTTGTTGGGTGACCGTGTGACTTGGTGACTTCATCTCCCCCTTCAAGTCTCAATGGGCGTCTTGTAACAGGAGTCAGGACCCCAAGAGTCTTGTGTTGTGTGCTGCTCTGCTCTCCTACCTCGGCCCCAATTCCATACATTAAGGCAGCGAGGGCGATGTTGACCTCAACTCTCCAAGCACGCACGATACACACACACCCTCTCTAACTATAGATGAGTGTCCACTTGAATTATCGTGGATGGATGTACAGTCAAAGCCCATGTACAGTGTTCAGGGCAGAAGACYCTCATTGATGTTGATTTTGATGGTTTTGCAAATAGAACTTCAATAACCCTTTTCACAAATTGTAGTGATGATGCCATGTGTGGGCTGAGGATGATGCTTCAGTGTCATAATTGTATAGGGATTTGAAGACTCACACTGCTCTTCAGACAGAGTCCTCTCCACAGGCAGGTGTTTCCCTGCAGACTGGATCTTATCAGGAGCAGCTTCTCCATTCTGCAGACAAACACACAGACACACACACACAGATGGGTTACACACTCACATAATAAATCACACTAGGAACAAGCAATGTTCCTGAGCGTTCTGGGTGATGGCCATGCATGTGCGTCTGTCTGTCTGTCTATCCTCACCTCCAGGTCGTTATCATCCATGCCGTGTGTGGAGTGGAGGTCCGGGTTGTTGGCCATGTCCAGCAGCTCAATGATCAGGTTACGAGTCAGTAGCTGGGTCACAAACGGATGCTGGGGATACGACAACAGATACAACATTTTTAAAAAGAAGCTCTACATCAATAAATAACTTCATCATTAATTTCATTGATCTCTCACAGCTCCCAAAACCCTGTTAGGGGTCCCTATTAGCTATAGACATGAATACAGGATCGCTATGCTTTTAGCACCTCAGTCAGAGGCTCTAGTCCAGAGGCTCGGTCTATAATGACGGTGAATATTGATCGCCATTCAGGGGCTTTTCATGAATGTTTCCTCCGCTTGTTTTATAGATAGATAGATAGATAGATAGAGAGAGAGAGAGAGAGAGAGAGAGAGAGAGAGAGAGAGAGAGAGAGAGAGAGGAAAGCAACGTGCTCTCAGTGGTGTACAGAAGTGTACCTGCAGTAAGGTCTCAGACGACGGTCTCTTTCTGGGGTTCTTAATGAGGGACATCTTCACAAAGCTCTGGAACCCCGCAGACCTGCAGAGAGAGGAGGGAGGGAGGGAGACAGCAAAAAAAAAATGCATAACCATATTGAGAAATATGGAGAATATCAATGCTGCATTCAAAAGAACAGTCAGGAGGATGCTTTCGGAGAAGAGGTATTTCACATACAGTATGATGCACGGTGAGGTGGCTGAATTGTTCAGGGAATGTGGTGTGCTCATGTTCATCTCACCACTTGGTCTTGTCCTTGAGCCTGGGTGGCTGGAAGCTGCTCTTCGACATTAACATCAAGGCTCTGGAACATAGTTTTAATCGTTTGAAACGTTAACACGGTGGAAAGCCTAGCCTTCTTCGTAGATCTGTTTGTTTTGTGCCTTAGCCAGCTCCTTTGTCCTTCGCTGACATGTTTTGCCATAACGACAAACACTAGAGGGGGTTTCCAAAAGCACAAACAGATCTGCTACCAGGCTTGAGATTTTTGTTGTTGTCGTCACATACAAAGCTATGATACCATATTGGATTCAGAGGTATGTGGATAGCCCGCGAAATGCAACACAGCACAAATATATATCCATCATMATTTCTTTTCAGTGGAATTATTGTGGATTTAGAGGAGTGAATGAAAAGGGGATGGAAACTATTTATTGTTGATGTCAAGGCTAGAGTGTAGAGGGGACTGGTACGGAGTCTGCCTGTCTGTGTCTGTGTCTCTGTCTGGATCTCTGCTTTTCTTTGCTTGGATCTCTGCCTCCGTCTCAGTTTGTGTCTGTTACTCTGTCCGTTGTCTCAGAGCTCACCTCATAGGGTGGAGGTCAAACATGGGTGGCTGGAGCTCTGCCAGCTCAATGGCCGTGATGCCCACCGCCCAGATGTCACACAGATGGTTGTAGCCGCCCTTTTTCTCCACTGCTGCCACCTCCGGTGCCATCCTGGCATGGGTACATAAACACCAGTCAGGTGAAATGGGATATTGGGGGTTAGGAATTATGATGTGGTTATAATGCATTATAAGACTTGTCATAAGGACATATGACCACCTTATAAAGTGTCTCGTAGCCACCCTGAAAGAACATGTGCAAAGAAGGAAACGTATGACTACTGTAAGACGTATCGGTGTCAGCATAAATAAGCCTTGAAGTGTATCGTTTTCAGGGAGAGTCATGACGTCGAAGGTCGTGGTTTTAGCCCAGTTATCTTACCAGTAGGGAGTTCCTATAAAAGACTTCCTCTTGGCTACAGAAGCACTGATCTCTGCAGCAACTCCAAAATCGGCTACATAGAAACAGAGAAGACAGTCTTGTGGCAGGGGGAGACAGAATACAGAATCCAATAGGTCTTATGAGTGGTTTATTTTTACCACGCTAGTTAACCTCAAAGTTATCGCAGACAATGTGTATGAGTGTGTGTGTGTGTGTGTGTGATTGATTGATTGTTGTTGATGGTATAGAATAGATGTTCACTGACCCAGTTTGACATCTCCTCGTTTTGTGATAAGAATATTTGCTCCCTATAGACACACACACACACACACACACACACACACACACACACACACACACACACACACACACACACACACACACACACACACACACACACACACACACACACACACACACACACACACACAACACACACACACACACACACACACACACACACACACACAAAGATATGAGCTCACAAAGATGCAGATCAGAGCCATTCACTGACAATAACATACCGGTATGTCAAAATTATACCTTTATGTCTCTATGCATTTTACTTGTTTCGTGCAGGTGGTATAAGCCCTGTTGAAAAACCAAAACACAGAAACAGTTTGACAAATCTCTCAATCTCATCCTCAGTGCACCACACAAGCCCATAGAGCCAGACACAACACAACAGTGTGCAACAATCACAAAGTGTTGACACGAATGAGGGAGGTAATGTTATGTTGCTGTGCTGTGTGTGTGGTGTCATGAAACATGCTGCATTGCTTTCCTGTGGTTAGAAACACATGATTATACCAGTGGCGTGTAGTGAAGGATTTCAAAGGGAAGCCAGCCTTCCCTAAAGAATAGACAAAGAAAGAAAAAATATATATATATATATTTTGTTTCTCTCTGTGTTTTATCATTTTTCTCCAATTCGCAAGAGGTTGAATTTATCTCACTGGAGAAAACATCAAAGCGAGCGAAACAGCGCCCCTCTGTCTCTGTATCTGTAAGCCATCTATCTGATGCTGTCTGGTCAAAAAGAGTATGACATTGGTGCCGCTCGTAGCATTGAATGTAAGGGAAGCCAGCGAGGATTCAGTTCAGCATTGAGCTGAACTGAGAGAGCTCAACTGTGAATGGTCCCGGAGCACCAAAAACAAAGTGTCAAGTTAAATAAAGGTTAAAAAAAAAAACGTTAAAAAAAGAAAAGAGGCCAGTTTGGATTTTTCTTCACACAACTCACGAGCCAAGCGTCATTTACAGAAACAACTTGAATTGTTGCATCTCGTAGTGTCGTTGTCCTCCGGTGGCTAGCTAAAATCATCCCTTTCCTGAATTAAATTATGGATTGAGATAGGGATTTGGCCTTGTGGTTTTATTTAATTCTCCGTACTGGCCAATGATTAATACAGAGATTCTGATCCAACCATAAATTCATATTGTGCCCCTGGCCTGAGAGGATGGAAGTTCAACATGTAGCTAGATGTAGTAGGCTAATGTTAACTAGCTGGTCTGGCGCATCGTTGTCCATGAAAATAAGTTAGGCTAGCGATCAAGCATTTTAGCCAGGTAGGCTAGGACAACATAAAAAAATAAAAAAAGTGTGTACTGTCATAAAAGAAAGGAGGATGGCATTGGCGTTTCTGGGTGAGTCAACATGTTTTTTTCTACTTGCAAGCTCACGCATACACACACAGAGAAATCAGAACCATCGACAGCCACATCATATTTAGTTTACGTTGATTGGACTAAATTGTTTTTTGGTATCTTTTAGTTGTAATTATTAGACTAAGCAGAGGTGATTTGATGATGTTGAAATGTTGAAGTTGAAATGGTGCTGTAATAGTGGCGGTATCTTCTGTTTTCTTTGCAACTTGCGGTAACTCTCTGTGGTTCTAAATTAATAGTTGTTTAGTGGTCAGAAAATGTTGGAAACATTAACTTGCTTGACCATGTAACTGTCTGTTTGTGGACTTCACCGGACAGATGCTCTCTGGTCTTGTGATGAAACCAAGGTGTGGTTGAATTTATTCTGCCACTGTGTCATCTTATTGTCTCGGCCTTTAGGCCTATACATCACGGTGAAAAGGGATATGAACTAACAGCTTTTAGAACAAACRACGCAATTATCACAACACATAAGTTGTAATATGTATTTTTTTTCCTGGCTTGGCTTCCTCAGTGATTTTATCCACACACTGCTACTGGATTATACTGTGACCGTCTGTCCCAGAAAGGAAAGTGACAGAGCTCATAACTTATAGTACATCCCTGGGMTAACTAACCTGGAGGGTTTCTCTGCAGATGTAGGCTATCTGCTTCTCCTTTAAGGGCCCAGTCACTGTGGAAATACAAGTAGAGACCTTAGATTAATGGCCATACAAGAGAGGAAGGAAAATACATGGCTATAAAGTAAGTTGTAGCAATACATACCGTGGTAAATGTCTTGTAACGACCCCCCTCCACAGTACTCCATACATATCCACAATTTAGTGTTTCTGCAAAAAATGGGAGATACACAGTTTGATTACCAGTCGGGAATGCATTTTGTTGACTTTCCAGGCAAAATAAATAAAAATAAATCGGTATATGGATTTTTTTAACCAATTACTATGAYCTTCGTTGCTGAGGAGAACTGAGTAGGGACTGTTTCGCCATCCCAAAAAATCGCAATATTATACGACCTTGAAAWGTTACAGAGGTAACATTCAGACGTTCCRAGAGGACTAAGATAAAACGGTGAAAACCTTGAGCAAAATAATTTGAGACTCAGCAACAGTGTGGGTGTATTCACGCACGYAYWCACACACACACACACATATGCGACATGCATACATGCATACGTTTTTTCCTGTGTGTATGCATGCGCTTGTTAGTGACCGTATTCTATCAACAACAGAGCTTTTTGYGTGTATAACATTCATTTTGAGAGCCACAATTTCTGTAGTGTGGGAGAGAATGTTGCATTCTAAGTCCTAGTGGGTGTTTGAGGTAAGAGCGTTCCCGAGTGGGCAGTGAGTGAGTAGCGCAGCGGTCTAAGGCACTGATTCGCAGTGCTGGAATGCGCCACTACAGACCCTGGTTCGATCCTTGGTTCGATCACAGGCGATATCACAACCGGCCGTGATCTGGAGTCCCATAGGGCGGCGCACAATTGGCCCAGCGTTGTCCGGGTTAGCGGAGGGTTTGAGCTGGGTAGGCCGTCATTGTAAAATAAGAATTTGTTCTAAACTGACATGCCTAGTTAAATAAAAAATAAAAAGAGTGAAATTCAACACATCCAAGAACACTCTCCATCCAAGGAATTCCACGGATGGACGTGGAACTCTCGTGAAGTGTAAAATTAGACGAGCATAAACATGTACCTGTGATAGCTGCCGAAATAGGCCACAATGTTCTTGTGCTTGCATTCCTTCATCATAGTGATCTCCTGCTGGATGGATGTGATGTCATCACCTGAACAGGGAGCATGCAGGTCACATGACCAAACTAAGACACAGATATAGGCCATATCCTGACATCTCAACACTAATACTGATACTAGAACTACTAGCTACTTCTACTACTAGCCTACTGCTGCTAGTAGTAGTAGTTAACTGTGTCACATACACACAATAGATTGTCTCCAAAGACTTAAGAATGTACTACACAAAGCATACAGGAAGGCAAAACATGCTATAAATAGCCCATAATACAGGTCCGACAAGACTAGACTGGTCACTTACCAGGATCCAGTTTAACTATTTTGATGGCTGCCATTGCCGAACTCTTGATRTTGCGAGCCTGAAAGAAAGGGTGAACTTAGCTGTGAGTGATTAATACTGTGAACTTTATACAGGGAATACAGAYTACAGAATGACATGTCCATGGATTAGTCAGCAGTACATAGGCCTACAGCACTAGACACCTACATTGGGGAGAGTGGAACAACACCGTCAGGAATCAGTTTCCTCGAAGCAATTGCATCAAATTGGTGATGTCTCATTGCAATTGTTCTATTTACAACAGTCAATTAGCTGTTTACAACCATTTAATTTTTCTATTTCTCACAATTTCTAACTCTAAATACAATTTCTTAGTATTGGCAATGGAAAACATAACAGCCAATGCAATTAAATCACTAAATATCTCGATCTATATAGTTAAGATAGTCCTATTTGTGAAATTCAAACGAAAAGCCATTTTTTGGGGGGCCAAAATGCAATTTTCTCTRTAACTCATTCCTAAATGCATTTTCATCTCAGTTTGGAGATCTGCCACATTCCTCCCATCACTATAGGAAGCCCTGGGCATCCATTCAAAACCCGAACCCCCTAGTCAGCCATCTTGATGATAGAAGACCCATTATTAGACCCTGGTCTGGCCGGGCTGGTCGCATTCTGTCTCTGCCCTTCAGCTTCACCTTGTAGAAATGCAACAGCAGGAGACAGGGGCTGCTGGGGACACCATAGTAGTGAGAGGTATTTCCTACACAGTCCCAGGTTGTATCTGAAATGACACCCTATTCCCTCTATAGTGCACTACTTGTGACCAGGGCCCGCATCAAAAGTGGTGCACTGTATAGGGAATAGTGTGTCACTTCAGACGCAGACCCAGAGCCTTAAGTGTCATGCTCAGTGACATGGCCTATGTCAGGGCGTAAGAGAGAACAGGGGGAAAAGTCCCTGGCTTTGAATCCAGAGGATGTTGTTTACAATGTCCATCCGACGTTCGTCCGTCATTTCCTCTCGTTTTATCCTTTAAAACATGGATTGCTCCCATTCTTTCTGACAGGTCAAACGGTGAAGTGACGTCAGGTCGTAAGGCCCTTAACTCTATGGTCAACAAACATAGAATCAGCCAATGGTCTATCAGATTGCCTGTAGACAAAACCTGAAGCTTGGCTACACTGACTTCCTGTTTTTTTCCTGTTATAACAGAGCACTTCCTGTGACTAAAGTGACAGTAATGTCTCTTTAAGGTTCGCCACGGGGCAGCATGAAATAACAGTGTGTTGTGGGATAGAGTTTACAGACAATGGTAATGAAAATAAAACTTAATCACTTTGATCAAAGTTCCAAAAGTAGTTATTTCTCAGGGCCTGATGATTGAAATTCCACACAATAAAAACACAGACGGCTTTTCCCTGCTTTTCCATACAATCATTCGGAAGTATGTTGCACTAAACTGGCCTCAAGACATAATTGATATTCAGTGAGAGACAGATCCCACAACTGCAACAACAGCATAATTGGAAATGTGTGTGTGTGTGTGTGTGTGTGTGATGTAACTTGCAATAACAAACGACTAGCAGCCCACAGTGTGACAGTGATGACTGGGCTCTGCAGTGCTGCTGCTGGTTTGTGAAACATATTTCTGTTCTGTGGGTTTCCCCTACCATCGAACCTCAGGCAATTTCAGTCAGGTCACAGTTCACAAGTTTATAACCATGAATGTACGTACGTATGACTCCTCAACCTGTCTTTGGCATAGTTTCACTAGACTACAAGACAAAAATAACTATTCACTCGTAAAAGCAACCTCCCACTGTGGTCTTTGAGATKAATATCAGGGCTACTTTTGAGGCATGAAATCTATGCTTTCTTGYCTGACATAGGCTTCATTCTTTATTTACGTAGCTGCAACAGGTCACACACTTGAGAGCAGAACCCTCAGCTGAGTAGCTGAAGAGTTTCCTGGATCKTGTGAACAATGGTCATCTAATGAATGTCCACAGAGTCAGAGAGCCCACTGGGTCACATGGCCAGTGGTTTGACCCCTGATCTCCACGGAGCTCCAGTACGGCTGGAGAAACAGAACAGTGGAGGAGAGGAGGAGAACAGCGAGGTAGTGGGAGGTGATAATAGGCCATTGTCTATGGGACAGTAACAGTTTCTCCATTCACAGCAGGCAGGCAGGCATAGCCCGGGCAGTGACATGGCGCTAAGGCATGGCCGGGGTGGTACAACATTACATAACGTCAAGACTGAGTGAAACAGAGGACATGTCTAGGGGACATTTTGAATTATTCATATTCATAAAGCATTAGCCCAAAAGTTAACAATTGTGCTTGCAGTACATGTCTGTTGTACCTGTTTTACTTTTGTAGTCTATTGGATACCAAATGTTTCAGGCAGGGGAGGAGAGGCACACAGCAATTTGAGTCTGTTGCTCTTGCAGGATGCATGTATTTTACATTCAGGGTGGGATCACAGGATGTTTTTTTTTTTATCCTGCAGCTCACATCACGAAGTCAAAATAGACGAGACTGACTGAAAAAGACCTTATCGATAGTCAAGATACATAAAACATAAATGCTGATAAATGTCGYGGTGCCCTTCAGACTAGATTTCTTGTTACATCCCCCGGTCTTAAAAATGTGATCTATGAAGTAAGTTCTTCTACCTTCATTAAAAAAAACAGCACAAAATGAGAGTATATTAGAGAGCTTTATAGTATTGCTGAGAGAGCTAATAAAAAGTTATAATGAAATGCCTTGAGCCCTGATAATAGTTCCTGTAGTGGCCTGGGTCCTTATGGATGTTGAACTAATGGACCAGCCCGGATGCTATCCCAGCCTGATTATGAATACTGAATAGCAGAAGATTAACTACCAGCCAGTAGTTTATGGGCATTAACCATAGGCACTAAAGGCATCATTAAGATTAGGGGCTCATTGACTATMCCCGCATTATACTCACATAGCAGTCACACTTGCAGGGGCGCCATACTCAACCTTTTACCAGTTATTGATTACCTGCATACACATKATTTGTTGAATGGTCATACATAAAGTTTAACATAGAAGATTATGTTAAGAGCGTTAAAGTATGGTGGCTGTGCTTCTATCCACCTTTGAATGTTTAGAGCCTGTCAACATAAAATTCAATAAAAATGTCCCATTGTGGAATACAGGAAGAAAAAAACGTGTTTATTAACAGCWAGGCTACGTTGGTTTAATGACTTGACATGTCAACAGCTTAGCCTAACCCCATAGGTAGTCAATTAAAACGCATACATACGCATACGCGGGAACTGATATTTTCCCCACTCACGACTCACCTTGAACACATCTCCGTACGTGCCACTCCCAATACGATGAATTAACTCGTAATCATTCAACGGGTCCAAAAACGAGACTCCAATAGTATTATCCATGCCTGCAGACAGAACTGCGCCTGGTCACTCACGCACGTTTATATTCACTCATGACAACAATACATACAGCGAATCAACAACTGGACGCGAGRTATAGTTGCAGTAAACCCAGGGGTGCAGTCTCGATGAAATACTACTACACCACGACTCTTCTGACCAAGCAAATATAACTGATAGCCTGACAGTATCGGTATTGATTACGTCGCCAGACACCACAGATATCCTTCTTCCGAGTCATTCATGTTACCCTAGGCGAGCCCGCCAGATCATGCAAAGTCAAGTGATCTCAATTCTCAAGTCTTCGACTATAGGCGCATGACGGAATTTTCCTGGTCATTAAAGCAGACTAGCAGAGGATGCACACTGTACGTCTATGAACAGCCCATTATGACACGTGCAACWGTATTCCCATTATATTCAAAACAGAAAGGGTATCATATTTGAAATTATTTTATTACCTGCAAATAAAAAAAATTAAATCAAGCAAAATACTACTGTATGTAGTAGCTGGGAAAACTACAGCAATAYCCTTTAAACAGTGCATGGTCTTTCTGGTCACTTTCTAATCATGAGGTTGCCTATTGCAGCTCTGGCTAGTCTCAAAACTAAAAAAAAGCCACCTAAATTTGAAATAAAAAAGGCGACGTATAAGGCAACCAATAGCTAGCATGTAAGAGACAACATAGAAGGGTTGGACATTGTTACACAGTAATAGTCCGAATCACTTCCAGGGATTTCAGTCAAAAATACGAAAATTTAGTCAAGACTTGAAAATATAGAATGGAATTCTGACTGCTTTAACAGAGCAATTCTCCCATCCCATAAAATGTTCAGGGACAGGGTGTTTTCATCATCTAAACGCCCATTACTTTGCCTTTAAAATAACTTCCACACAAGTCAACGAGAACTCAACAGTTGATGTGCCCCACTTCCCAGTTGATCCTCACAAAGTGATAGCATTTAAAAAAAAATTGTATGATACACAATCATTATTGAATCACAAGATTAAGAGGAGCAACTTGGTCAACATATGTTCAAACTTGATTAAAGTGACTACCTCCCCTCTTAAACACACACGTCATGTGCTAACCGACCCTCGTATGACCTTATTGGTAAGGCCCGGACGATGCCAGCAGCACAATATTTTTCCACGGCAAAAATGAAAACACAAACCATACAAAACCTGCTGTAYGTACAATATTGTGCACTATAGCTTGGAAAATAAACAAATGTGACTGTGGATGCCTACAACTTAATGATTTATGTTTCCAACATTAGGGAGGTTTTCCAATACACGTTAAACCTGCTTTGTTTTGTTTCCTTGCCACAATACTAACGAGTATCGTGATACTGGTATCGTCCCGGCCCTACTTATTGGGACTTATGATATGATTGCTAAAATAAACTTTGGATGAAAAAAGAAAGTAAATCGCAGAATGCGCAGCAGATGCTAGCAAGTTGATRCGGCAGTCTTTTTTGTGCTGCCTCGCCTCTCACAGTCACAGCACAACGGAAATGTCCTACAGACAGCCTCTCCTCGTTTCTCTCCCAATGAAGAGAAAGTCTAGCCTGGTCCCAGATCTCTGTGTGCTGTATAGTCAACTCTTATGATAAATGACCATAAGTGTTGGCTTTACAACACAACCAGACTTGGGAACCATGCTAGAGGAATGTTCTACAGACAGAGTCCTCCTTCTACAGAGATTTACGCTGGCGCTTCATAAAGGACATGGTGTAGTCTCCCGACGGCGTGCTCTTCTGCCTCTTCATCTGCACCTGTGACTGGGCGGTGAGCTGGAGCTTGATGGCGCTGGCGTTGACCTTGGGTGCAGACAGCAGCTCCTTCATGCCCTTCATCTTCTTGCTCCGGAAGGCCACCAGGGGACTCCCACTGGGGGAGGGCAGCTGCTGGAGAGGAGAGGGCACCGGGCTGGMCGACTTGGCCTTGCCTTCGGGGTCTCCACCGCGGAGCCCTGAAGAGCGACGCCGCGTCCCGCCCTCGCCACCTACTTTCTTAGCCTGGTTGGGTTGGGTTGGYGGTGGGACAGGGGTGGTGGGGGTGGATTGTGTAGGAGGGGAAGCTTGGTCTTCCAGTCTGGACTCACGCCTCGGGCCACGTCTCCGGCCTTCACGAGGGTCCTCACTGGATTGGTCATCGTCGTCCTGGGGCTCAGGCTCTTTGGTGATGATGGACACCCTCTGACGGATCTGTGGAGGATGTACATACATTATATATACACACACAAAAGTATGTGGACACCCCTTGAAATTAGTGGATCTCGCCATTTCAGCCACACCAGTTGATGACAGGTGTATAAAATAGGGCACACAGCCATGCAATCTCCATAGACAAACATTGGCAATAGAATGGCCTTACTGAAGAGCTCAGAGACTGTCTACAAGGCAATGTCATAGGATGCCACCTTTGAAACAAGTCAGTTCATCATATTTCTGCCCTGCTAGAGCTGCCCCGGTCAACTGTAAGTGCTGTTATTGTGAAGTGGAAACGTCTAGGAGCAACAACAGCTCAGCTCCAAAGTGGTAGGCCACACAAGCTCATAGAACGGGACCACCAAGTGCTGAAGCGCGTAGAGCATACAAATCGTCTGTACTTGGTTGCAACACTCACTACAGAGTTCCAAACTGCATCTGGAAGCAACGTCAGCACAATAACTGTTCGTTGGGAGCTTCATGAAGCCTAAGATCACCATGCGTAATGCCAAGCGTTAGCTGGAGTGGTGTAAAGCTCGCCGCCATTGGACTCTGGAGGAGTGGAAACGCGTTCTCTGGAGTGATGAATCGTGCTTCACCATCTGGCAGTCCGACGGACAAATCTGGGTTTTGGCCCGATGACAGGAGAACGCAGCAAAGAGGGGGGGGTCAACTCCATGATTTTGGAATGAGATGTTTGACGAGCTGGTGTCCACATACTTTTGGTCATGTAGTGTAATTTACATTGAATCCAATGTGAGACAACATAATTAAAAGGCGAGAGAAAAAAAGGATAATAAAAACATTGTTTCAAAGGGATGTACCACTACCATCTACAGCCAACGTTTGTGAAAAGACCAAGTTAGATTGATTGTATTATGAGTGGAACACTATATCTCTTTAAAGTAAATGGGGAAGGGTTTCAGATTTAAAAATCAGGTTTGTGGTGTTTTACCTGTGGGTCAAAGCGACTGAGGGACTGGACCAGGTAGGTGGCCCAGCCAACATGAAGGACAGGGGTGGGGCTACCCTCCTCCCACTTACAGATGCCGTCATAGAAACGCAACAGGTGGGCAAAGCATTCTGGGTCCTGGAGGGCAGAGAGGGCAGCGGCCTGTATGGGCTGGTCCTGAGGGGGGTGGGGGGAAATAGTGTGTTATGGAGAATAAAAAGGAAACCTTCAGAGAATAGCTTGAGAGGCAGTAGCTGTAATATGAAATATGAATGCCTCATTGACCTCTTTGACTTGAGATTAAAATGAGAAGGRGAAACATTTTATTCCATTTTCATGTACATTTCCAATAGTGCCTTACCTTCTCTCCTCCCTCGCTCCCTTCTCCGCTCTCGGCGGCTGCAGCCGTCTCCTTCAGSAGGGTGGGGATGACGTCGTTGGCAATGTCAAAAAACTCCTTGTAGATYTCTTCGTCCTCGCGGAAGTAGTTGTAGCTGAGAGACAGGTGAGAAATCACACCTTGTTCTAAACACAGTCATTGAAAATTGGCAATTCAAGATTATCACTAATATAATTGTTCTGTTATTTGTTTTCCACATAAGCAGGACAAGGAGTATTAAAAGGTGTGTGCACTTATAAACACTGTTCTATCCCATCTTTTTGGCGGGAAATTAAAAACACTATAGCAAATACTCAAAAACGTGACTTTTGTGTATGTTTGTAGATCACACACCATGTTCCTTTTTGTCGTGACAGCGAACAGATGGAGMCGAGATTAAAGAACAATAGGTGAAACGGGAAAGGAAAGGCAGAGGGGGAAAGGGAAGGCGAAAGAGGGACGGAATGCACTGACTGTTACACTGCTCTGGGCGTGCCAGTCTCACACATGCTAGAGAAGACAGAGAGACGGGAGGGATCAGCCCCTCGGATGTTCCCTGTGATCCGGTCGGCCAGTTTTTTTTTATAGCCCTGGCGGCCCGATGAATAGTGTATAAGCGCAAGCAAAGTGCATGTTTACTGCCCCCCCCCCACCATCTAAGAACTAGTGCCAAGGCTGGATGGTTGGGAGGAAGTTTCCTGTGATTGCATGTCCTGATGACATTGTTTTTAGTTAGACAAAATTATACCCCTGGAAGACRTGCATGCATTATGATCACTAAAATCATAAGAAAAAGAGAACCTTTTCAAGCTATATAAAGGGATATAACGCCATACAAAATGGAAATACTGCCATGCAAAACCTCAAGCTAGAATGAAATCACAATTTYAGACAACTTGTTCCAGATTTGAGACTACAAACACTAACTAACACCATAAAGTACTGAGGAAGTGTTCAAAAACATTACCGCTAGGGATCTGCTGCCCTCTRCTGTCAGAAASGTGAAACAGCAACTGATGTAAATTGTCAATGGTACCTCAGCCAGAGGCTTTGTCTCAGCATCCACGCAGATTTCAATATAACTTATCATACCATATAAGGCATTATCATAACCACCTAGCAAGGATTTTTAAATGAATGATGCTAAAGGTTATTTCTGTGGGTCAAACACACTTATTGCAATAAGAAAGACAGTTGACAAGGAGCAGTAGTGTGTAAGATGCATAGAGAAGGTAGCTAGGCTAGCTGCTCCAGTAACGTACTCCTGCATGACCTGTGCAGCCTCGGCCCAGGCCCCCAAGGCATCCCGGACCTCCCTGTGTCTGTARTGGTAGCCGGCCAGGTACATGAAGGGGTAGATGTGCTCGTTGTTGTAGTACTTCTTAGCAGAGTTCACAGCCTAGAAACAAAATAAACACACTTTAAGCAAACAAATTCACAATAATGATATAAGTGAAGGAGTAAAAGCCATTAAAAAAAATATTAATTATTGACCAAAGTTAATGAAATAACCTGTATTTTAAGATCGTGACATTTTGACTTAAGGCTTTTTGAGTAAGCTTTTTACAAGAATATGTACATCTCTCCACACACTCACTTTAAGGTGGATGGCGTGGGGGCTCTCTTTGCCAGGGATGGGCTCCTGGTCCTCCAGGTCTGCCAGGGTGCCCATGGCCATGGGGTATCTGTGGAACAGCAAGGGAAACGCGCTCGAGTTGGTTGATTTGACACGATAAGCACATGTTTACTACAGAAAATAATTCATTTGGATATAACCATGAGACATTTTCACTGCAACAATTCAAAAACAACTGATCTTTTTTCCTAGATACTTTTTGGTACATTACAAAAAGTATCACCTTTCCAGGTCTCCTCGCTCATACAGCAGCCATAGAAGCCTCTGTGCACGAAAAAGATCAGAGAGAAAGAGAGAGATCAGAAAGAGGACATCACACAGAAGCACTGATCAGGTAAATATAAACTACAGTTCGGGCATGCTTGATGTCTTGGACTTTGATGATGCCGACAGGTGCAACTCTCCCCTTATAATGAATAGGAGTTCCTGATATTGTATCACACATGTGCTTGTGCAGGGATTCCCAAACATTTTTGGGTCTGGGACCCCTTGTGATAGCAAATTCATCAGGGGCCCCCTTGGACTCCCGAGTGGCGCAGTGGTCTAAGGCACTGCATCTCAGTGCTAGAGTCGTCACTAGACACCCTGGTTTGAATCCAGGCTGTATGGCAACCGGACGTGATTGGGAGTCCCATAGGGCGGCGCACAATTGACCCAGCATCGTCCGAGTTTGGCTGGTGTAGGCCGTCATTGTAAATAAGAATTTGTTCTTCACTGACTTGCCTAGTTAAATAAAGGTTACATTTTCTTATTTTTTTAAATATATATATATTTTGAGATCTGGCCATGGACCCCTGACCCCAGTTTGGGAACCCCTGTGCTAGTGTACATCTATTGTTAATATTGGTGGTGGTCTGACCTGCTGAAGTTGTAGCATCTCGGAGCTGTCAGTGTGCAGGTCCAGAGAGGGGTTGATGGCACACACCATGAAGGCCACCTCCATGTTCCTGTTACACTTCATATAGGAACCCTTTAAGTACAGCCAGCTCTGGGGAAGGGGGGGGGGGGGGAGATAAAGGTTAGGGTTGAGAGGTGTTGTGTTTTACTCTGTGATTACAAATTCAGGGTGAGAGGAGTGTGTGTGTAGAACAGCTGTTAAATGTAGTTGATATGTAGCTATATTAAAAAAAGGTATGTGAGAGTGCATGTTATTATAATGTTTCTGCAGGGGATGGAAGTATCGCTATCTTACTTACCCTCTCACCGACACCGGCAGCAACTGTCTGCCCCCTCCGGTCCTCGTTGCCCTTTCCGTGCCAGGTGACCTCTGCAGTCTCCTCTCCGTTCTTGCCAAAGATGACCCAGGCGTGGTCCTCGGACAGGGCCAGGTGCACGTCCCGCAGCCCCAGCACCTGGCATGCTGCCACCACCGCAAACGCCACCCCCGAGCTGTCCAGCTTTGTGCCTGTTCAATATAAACAAAAATATGATAAATTATTAGTAGCGTTAACCTTCTTTCAGACAACTGACTGGTGTGAGGATGGACACACTGCAATGACACAGAAACATGTTTGTCCAAATAGATACTGGGCCACAAATGCAATATAGCTAATCATCCAACATAGGAGAGACTGTATCAATATTATAGATCATATTCTATTAATGTAGTTGTACCCCCATATATCCCATCCCTGCATCTAATGACCCCTACCAGTGATGAGACTGAAGAGGGACTGGATGTGGGCGCGGTCCTTAAAGTAGGAGCGGCTCAGGCTGTTCCAGATGACGTCAGATACTTTCTTCACCAGTTCCCTGCTGGACCCGCCAGCAGGCCTGCGGTACTGGGACAGATCCACAGCGCCCCGGATCTGGGCTGCGAAGCGCTCGTGCAGGGCCGATAGCATCCCTAACTCCACTGTAGGAAAGCAGGAGTTTGGGCAGTCTGGCTCCAGCGGCTCAAAGCGCACCCCCGGGACGTTTATTGGTATGACCCGGTTGACAGCCAGGAAGTGTTCTGCAAAGCCCAGGACCAATGAGAGAAGGGCTAGGTCCGGTTCAGATTTACGGAGCTCCGCGTCGAACAGCGCAACCACACCACCAATCCCCTTCAGGGGAAAGTGCTTCTTCTGGGCTGAGTGTAGCCCCATGTTGACCCCTCTCCTCTGCCACAGCTCAGTCACTCACTTGGCCAGTGTGTCTTCTCTACTCTCAGCTGTAGTGATGTCATAGGGGCTGGATGAGAGCAATGTGGGAATCAGTACCAGCACACACCTTTAAAATCACTTGAGCTGTTTTTTTCCTTAAAATTCAAACGTCTTTTTTTCACTATGGATTAAATAGAATAGACTAGGTTGCCTTAGTGGGTGTGACATTTATCCACTTATCCATTCATTATGCAAAATGTGTTTAAAAATTGTAAACTAATACGGGGAACAAATATTGATATCTGATACAAAACTGGGATAGTTAAGAACAAGGGTTTCAATTAATAACAAATCCAGATTATTATAGCCAACTAACTTTTCAAAGCGCTAGTAGTGCATTCGGATTTCTATTGCCTGAAGCATGCGCACAAGTTAGATACATGCACAAGAGGGCATACTTGCCGAGCTCTTGCAATTGTTTAGCGAAATGGTTCTGCGCATGCTTCAGGTGACACCAGCTGTTTGAAAAGTTTGTAATTATACTTTCCTGTGGATATATTGTATCACATTACTACCACCAAAAGGACCAACCGCACAGACAACCGGTGAAGTACATTAAAATATAATTGTATTCAACATTCTGGCTTGTTGAGGTCGTGAGAGTAAACCTTACTGATTCAAACGCTCATTCTAACACCTTAAGATGCTGCACAGGTATAATTTGGTTATCACTACGGCAACAGCTTCCAGCAACAACCATATTTACATCTTAGTTATAAGGAAAATAAATTAAATATGGAACACTTGTCACTTTGTTTAAATACTGTTTTACCCATTTCATATGTATATACTGTTTTCTAGTCCATCCTATTCAACTATTGCTGTACATATATTATTCTGACCACGTTCTTCAGATAACGACGTTACTAACGTTATATATTCTATCCACACACGGTCCATAATGTCTATACATCCAATCACACAGACATATGTGTATTGTTAGCAATTGCTGCACTGTTGGAGCAAGGAACACACCCAATAACATCTGCTAAACATGTGTATGAGACCAACAAAATGTAATTTGATTTCTGCCCTGACGTAGACTTCAATGCAATTCAACGTTGGGTTTCCAGGCAACTAACTAACGTTACAGTAGCTAGGGATGTTAGATAGTTTACTGAAACTGAACGGTTTCAACAACCCACACAGGACCAGAAAATTAAAAACATGTAACGTTAGCTAGCTTATTATTCATTTCTGGTCAACACCAAACATGCAGGTGGAGGAAATTACATTGAAGCTAAAACGGGCAGCTACAAATATACTATGTAATATGGCTAGCAAGCTATGCTAGCAGTAATCATGCCAACATGAAAAACACAGCTTGTGTATTTCAATCTACTTACAAACATTACCAAACTCATAGCCCRCTCGTATGCGCATTAAAATGTCAAAATAAACCTTATACGCACCAGTTTGTTCAAAGCTGCACCCACATGTTTTTGTTTGTGCCTTTGCCGCGCAGTGCTATGACTGTGTTGGTCTGTTCAAATCTGTCAGAACTCGAAGATTTGGCGCGCTTGCTTAATCTTACATTGAGTCGCGCTCAATGTAATATTAGTTCAGAGTATCCGTAGATCTACGAAGCTGCACGCCCAGCGCTCAGTTTAAACGTTTGAACAAACCCCCTTGTTTCTGTGTTAGTGCTATAAAAGATTGTGGATATACTGACAAGATACATCTCTCTCCGCCCTAACAATGGAGCCGTTGTCCACGGCACCGCGGGCTGTCTAGTTCCCACGTATCCTTTTTTTTGATTGGTGGACACATCTCATTATTGTAATTCTTTTTGAATATTCGAAAAGGGTTGTTGACGTCAACCGCCTGTATTCAATGGAGAGAGACTACAGTCTTTATTTTTTGGGAACTTTTGTGAGTGTAATGTTTACTGTAAATGTGTATTTATTTCACTTTTGTTTATTTATTTCACTTGCTTTGGCAATGTAAACATCTGTTTCCCATGCCAATAAAGCCCCATACATTGAAACTGAGTGAGTTGCTTTGCTACTAGCCTCATGTCATGAATACCCAAAGGCATCTCCGATATAAAGGTTTTTTTCTCAAAGTTGCTGTAATGTCACATGTCCTACCTATCAGTACACTACAAACAAATTAAGTATTTTTACATTTCTATTCAATCAAATAAACCTCACCTAGGAAGTAAGCCATTCATTTTTGTTGTTGTTGACCAAAGTCGACTCTCTCCATACAAACTCCTTGCTTGGTGTGCGAAACAACGAAAATACGCCATCTGTTGGATGGAGACAGATGTTCCGCCGAGTTGGATCTCTTTCTCTCTGGTGCTATCCAAAAATATCCCATAGAGCATGATAGAGGCCATGGGAAGCACCATTTCTTCCTAGGAGGRGGTACGACAGAGTTTTACATTGTCAGCTCAGGGATTCAATCTAGCAATCTTTTGGTTACTGGCCCAACGCTCTAACCACGAGGCTACCTGCCACCATTGAGGGCTTCCACCATTTTAAAGTAGTCAACTGGGTGACAATTCTTATGGGTTGTAGCCTCTATAGAGCGCCACGGTGGCGGTGTCATAAAACCTAGCGGTCAAACAGCTAATTGGCGTTTCATTTTGGGGGGTAAATACAGGCAAATATATTGATTAGTCACCTTGCCCTAAAGAGATTTACACGGTTATCAAAACGTCACGCCAGGGTAAGCCTACATGAGACACAGCCCTTATTTTAAGTGTTTCTGAAGTCCCCTATTGGAAAAATGAATGGTGGAAAAACAATTGAAACCATTTACCTGTTTGACCGCTCGGTATTATGACTCATACTGTGGTACTCTATGAAGCTGTCATAACGGCACAGATATAAAGATGAGTCCTATATCTAGCTCTATGCGACGTCCCTAACCTTAACCCTTACCATTTTACATTTCAACTTCAATGGAGGTTAGGGACGTCCCAAGGATCCCAGATAGCAAAGATATTGTCTTGTATTGAACTTCCTTATCGACTGAACAGATGCATTTATGGAGATGTAGTTCAACATTGCACCATTGTTGCCAAAACATCCTAATAAGGATCACCGGCAGAGGGCAACATTATAACGAGATACTGATACATTGTTACAAAATGGGAAAGTCTAGCGATGAACATTACATAATGAAAAAGAGGCGTGTACACCCCCCATGTGAAATGGAATGGTCTCGCAAAGCAATGTTTTTTTGGACATAATAGGCCTAACATGTTTCAATGGAATGTTTTTAGATTATTGTATGTAGAAAGATTGATCATAACACATGCATACACTGGGCTTCTTTTTTATTATAGCCTTAGTATTTTATAGGCCTATTTACATTCTCAAAGTATTCTCAAAAAATAGGGTAATGTTTGCATAATAAAATGTGGTAGGTATTTTGCCATAAATAGGCTATGCATATACAGTGCATTCGGAAAGTATTCAGACCCATTTACTTTTTTCACATTTTGTTACGTTACAGCCTTATTCTAAAATCGATTAAATTGTTTTTTCCCCTCAATCTACACACAATACCACATAATGCCAAGCAAAAACAGGTTTTTAGAAATGTTTGCAAATGTATAACTTAAATATCACATTTATATAAGTATACAGACCCTTTGCTCAGTACTTTGCTGAAGCACCTTTTGCAGCGATTACAGCCTCAAGTCTTCTTGGGTAAGCTTGGCACACCTGTATTTGGGGAGTTTCTCCCATTCTTCTCTGCAGATCCTCTCAAGCTCTGTCAGGTTGGATGGGGAGCGTTGCTGCACGGCTATTTTCAGGTCTCTCAAGAGTTGTTCGATCAGATTCAAGTCCGGGCTCTGGCTGGGCCACTCAAGGACAGAGAGACTTGTCCCGAAGCTACTCTTGCGTTTTCTTGGCTGTGTGCTTAAGGTTGTTGTCCTGTTGGAAGGTGAACCTTCACCCAGCCTGATAACCTGCTCCAGAGTGCTCAGGACTTCATCAAGGATCTCTGTACTTTGCTCTGTTCATCTTTCCCTCGATCCTGACTGGTCTCCCAGTCCTTGCCGCTGAAAAACAACCCTGCAGAATGATGCTGCCACCACGCTTCACCATAGGGATGGTGCCAGGTTTCCTCCAGACGTGACACTTGGCATTCAGCCCAAAGAGTTCAGTCTTGGTTTCATCAGACCAGATAATCTTGTTTCTCATGGTCTGAGAGTCCTTTAGGTGCCTTTTGGCAAACTGCAAGCGCGCTGTCATGTGCCTTTTACTGAGGAGTGGCTTCCTTCTGGCCACTCTACTAAAAATGCCTGATTGGTGGAGTTCTGCAGAGATGGTTTTCCTTCTGGAAGGTTCTACCACCTCCACAGAGAGAAACTCTGGACAGAGCTCCAGAGTTCCTGTGGACAGAACCCGAGTGACCATCGGGTTCTTGGTCACCTCCCTGACCAAGGCCCTTCTCCCTCGATTGCTCAGTTTGGCCGGATGGCCAGCTCTAGGAAGAGTCTTAGTGATTCCAAACTTCTTCCATTTATGAATGATGGAGGCCACTGTGTTCTTAGGGACCTTCAATGCTGCAGAAATGTTTTGGTACCCTTCCCGAGATCTGTGCCTCGACACAATCCTGTCTCTGCGCTCTAAGGACAATTCCTTTCGACCTCATGGCTTGGTTTTTGCTCGAACCTGCACTGTCAACTGTGGGACCTTATATAGACAAGTGTGTGCCTTTCCAAATCATGTCCAATCAATTGAATTTACCACAGGTGGACTCCAATCAAGGTCTAGAAACATCTCAAGGGTGATCAATGGAAACAGGATGCACTTTGAGCTCAATTTTGAGTCACATAGCAAAGGGTCGGAATACTTATGGAAACAAGGTATTTGTTTTTAATTGTTTATGCATTTGCAAAAATGTTAAACCTGTTTTCGCCTTGTCATTATGGGCTATTGTGTGTAGAGTGAGGGAAAAAAGTAATTTAATCCATTTTAGAATTAGACTAACGTAACAAAATGTGGAAAGTCAAGGGGTCTGAATACTTTCTGAATGCACAGTAGGCTATGCTGCGTACAGGTGCTAGTGGGAACTAGGAAACTCTGAAATTTCCAACTTGCTAACTGGTTGAACGCAGCATGTGTATAACTGAACCAGAATCTGGGTTTATAGGAGATTTCCCCTTTCAGCCCAGGAAGCACACATTCAACTTGCCACTCACCAGCTTTTTAAGCACAATAATGTCAAAATACATTCCGTACTTACCAAAGAAGGGAGTTTCACTGAGCAACTTGTCATTATTTCCATCACGGCCGGTATTTACTTCCAAAAAGGGTCTAAGTAAAAAGTTACATGCAAGTATTGTTTTTGACCAAGTGCACATTCACCAAATCCACCTCTTCTGGGCCTTCAATAAAATCAATCATTACTGCCAAGCACAGGTCGGTTCATCGAAAGGTCATTGATTTATCCGGCGAGGAAGAGGCAAAGCGAGAGGTTTCACTCTAGCCATAATCTGTCCAAAATAAGCCCAAATGCATTTCACCTGCCTTTGGAACAACGACTCCCATTGTTAGGACAGAGACATGAGCATCTCGTTATTTTATACACATTTGTTTTATCACCTACAACAGTGTACTACAGAGGAGGTTGGTGGCACCTTAATTGGGGAGGACAGGCTCGTGGTAAGGGTTGGAGTGAAATGGTATCAAATACATAAAACACATGGTTCCAACTTTGTATTTAGACCCTTTTTGGAATTACCTACCGGCAGTAATGATGATAGTTGTTCAATGAAACTCCATTTGTTTTGATAAGTAGGCTACCTAACATATTTTGACATTATTAAGCTTGAAAAGCTGGTGAATAGCAAATTGAACAGCTACTTCCCGGGCTTAAAGGAGAATCGCCATATTCAACGTCTCATGTAAGGCCAGATTCTGGTTCAGTTTATAACTACAACTAGTTAAGTCGAACATTTCCGAGTTTCCTAGTTTCGACTAGCACTTGAACGCGGCATATAACATGCTGTTTCCCTGAAACACGAGAAAATGTTGGGTATTGCCCTTTAAATGAGCCAATGGCAAATATCTATCTCGGGTACATTCATTCGCCAAACAGTTTGTAACTAAAACTAGAGTTTCTATTGGACAATTTTAGGTAGGTCCCTCCCCGTATCGTTCCGTTTTGCAACAGAATTGGCGGAATGAATACACTTCTTGTTTTGCTCTCTCGATCAGTCCTCAACCATACAGTGCCCTCCATCCACACAGTGCGCGTGAAGGTGCACAGGCTCGGTGACACTGCGTCCAGGTMTTGGGGAATACGAGGCAAGTTGGAAGAAGACATTTTAAGGACAGCAATAATACACAACAAATTCTCGCCGCCACCGTGCAGAATATTTTGAAATTATAGTAAAATGGCAGATCCAATGACCCAGTTCGACCAGATATCATCGTCGCAGGGGCTGGCCGATGGACAAAACTCTGTTGCGGCCAAAGACTCAAAAATGTCTGGTAAGAGAAAGCTGTACCTAATTCAACGGAAACGTTGAAATGGTCAACATAGACATGGTGTTTTAAACTTTCAATAACACAGGTGCTTTGAGATAAAGTAGCCCGTAGCTTTAATGGCAGACCGTCAAAACCACAATTTTTTTAGGTCCGTAAAAGGAACTTAAATGAAAATACTTGCACTTATTTTTTCGTTTGTTATGCAGACTTATATTGGCATCTTCCCTGTAGACACTTGAAATGGTAAAGTTGTTGAAGAGGGACAAGTGCAGGCCTTGTAAGCAGATATGAGGCAATTTTYTTCATTGTGGGCGTTAAAAGGGTGTTAGCCTAAATGCTCTATTAGAAATTCTGCTAGACCAGTAAGCACCCATCGCCCGTTATKGAATCGAACGATATTACACTGACGAGAAATTGTTCAAAAACACAGAKAGTTGGCTTGAGAAACACGCACCACGATTGGATGGAACACTAAACCAGTCTCCCGCTGGTTGCAAGGCTTCGGGGGCTGTCTTTTGTGTGCTTTGTCAACGTCCCCTCCAACCTCTACTTTGACCTAACTTTTTATTTAGTATCAGACAAGGGAGCAGAACATGGTGACACATTTTACTCCCTAGTTGGCCCGCGGTGAAATGGCTACATGTTGCGGCGACGGTAATCTGCACTGCAGATGCATTGTTACTGGGAAACGGCAAATGAAGGGAGGACCTCCAAATCGTCTCGGCATTGGTAAACAAACCCATGCGAGAAGATTAGTGTTTCACAGTCCAATCCCTCTCATTCGTTACAATGATGCATTTATTCTATGGTCTGCTTTTCTTTTCTTTAATCCTAGAATGTGTAGCCTACTGTAGGTTTTATGGCGTGTTCTAAACAACGGGAAACTGGGAAATCTCTGATTTCCTACTAAAGTGCGTTCACTTATCGGAGATTTCCGAGTATTTAGTTGTTTTGAACTCGGCATATTACCATGTCTTGTTTTGATGTCATGTCTATTCTAATACAGCAAACATTCGCTAGCTATCTTTGGAACCAACAACTGTAACGATGTATTTGAGACAAGTTCAAATGTATTTATGTTTTCAATAAACACTCAGAGACTAAATATAGTTTACATGTCAACGGTCTAAGCCAACCGTCTTTTTTGCCCCATAGTTGCGCACGCGCCTGTATTTTTTTTCTTCCAGCACTGAGCAAATTTCACGTCTGCTGAGCTTGAACGTTGAATGTTAACTGTGAACACTGAGGGTGTACCCGCGTTAAATTACAATTTTAAGTGGCCAGGAAGGCTACTGTGGCTATTTGATCGTAATGGGGGCCTACCAGAGTGGCCTACAATGGAGAAAATCCATCCCATAACATTTTAACATGGAAATAGAACAGCTATCTTTCAGCCAATGTGTGGTATTCAATGTAGGCCTACATTCCATGGGACTTTTGAAAAACACACGCAGGGCTTGACATTAACCCGTTTATCCACTTGTCCTTTAGACAAGGAGGTGACTGAACATATTGTTGTGTTTGATACAAGAAACCATTTTACAAAATAAAATTCAATATTATTCCCATACCATTATTACAGAAAATCAGACAAATTATACTACCCCCATAGCTTATTCAAGCCTGTCTCAAAATACAACACTGCCCCTTTAAGACAAAAACAATCTACCTGACACGTTTTTCAAAGATGTCTTGAAATGTACATGTTTTGTGCTTTTGTAGGGAGCAATCACTCCCCTATTGCTGACTACAAATGATCTATAACTGGGCTAAGAACTCATTAACTGGCAAAGGATATGAACAAAATGTGCACCCGTGGCTACATGCAGCTCTCGCTTTGATCTCAAAATAAGCGCATCTACTCACGACCGCTCATGCTGTAAACACAGTCCAGTTCAAAGTAAATGGCACAGATCCATACATGGCAATGGTCTATTTGCATATAGGCCTCCTGCAGCTGTGATTGTTTATGCCACACCGGTCTGTATAGAGTACGGGCTGAGTCATGTGTATCATTGTAATAGAATCCTACTCCGATGCGTTCTGCCTACATCAGAATCTCTTGCATAATTTGTTTTGTTTGGGTATGTTGCATTGAAAGTGAGTATTGCGTTGATTTGATCACAATTGCCACAGTGAAGGGAAACGTTGATGGTGTTAACAGGGAAAACTYTAGAACAGTGGTCACCAACCTTTTCTGAGTCAAGATCACTTTCTGAGTCAAATTGCAAGCTGATATCTACTGCTCAGATTTTCTTTTTACATGMCTTAAAAAATGTAAGCCTATGCAACATTAACCAATTATAAACACTACTGTAGCAATGAGGTTTGTGCAGTAAGCTATAGGCCCAATACATTATCACCACATGTTGGCTTCGCTTAAATTGCCCTGCCATTGCATTGTTATTTGGGCCATTTAAAAATATATATATTTCAAAATTTGCGGTAGGCTATATGATCACACCGATAATAGATCTGTTGTTGTATTACTTGTGAGGCACAGCTGAGTGAGCATACATTTAAATAATTCACTTTTTATTTTTATTTTACTGGGCTGATGATGCCTACGTCTGATGGTCAGTTTCAGAGGAAGGAGAGAGCAGCAGGCTGAGGGTCCGCCTCTCACCGTCCCTCCGCTCTCCCTTTCCTCCACAGACGCTGACCAAAAAGGGACACCTTCCAACTGATGGCGAAACTCGAGTTGCACCTCATTGTTTCTGCCTCATGCACAAATGCACGTTGTTACTCCTATGAACAGAGAAACTGAAATATTTCTCAATATTAAAAAAAGACCCAAGCTGCTAATAATAACAACAACAACGCAAGCCTATCAATAGACTTTCCTACTCATTCATTACTGCTGCAGTGCTTCTTGTAGCGCTGAGTGGAAATAGGAAGAACGTGTATTTTATGGCTTATAAAAGTGTACTAAGTGCTGAGTAAGAACTTAAACATTCACTCACTCATAAAAACAGCAGCTCTTTGTTTTATTTGTTGACAGTTTCTCTCTAGTCGTGGTTTTAAACGTTTTGAAATCTCACAGTATCAACTTTGCTGTAGCTTTCTTTTATGCCTTCTACGTTACTGCAGACACGGTAATCTGAGCCACCCGATTGGCCAGCGGTAGGGCACTTGATTTGCTCCCCCTGGCCCAGTGGGAAGGCAGAGTTTGTACCTTCAGACACATGAAATGGTTCAAAATGGCAACAGTGTGCCTACCCGGCACGCAGGGCAGCTGAATCCRGTGCACCTACTGCTAACAGCCCAGACTAATAATGGGAAAAAAGGCTTTATCTTRGGTTTTTAACAGAAATGTTTGGCAATCGACTAGGAATGTCTTGGAGATCGACCAGTCGATCACGACCGAACGCTTGGTGACCACTGCTCTGAACTTAACTCAACTTTCTAATCTCGTGCTTCTCTCCGTGGGCTGATCATTCTTCTGCGCAGCAGTCCTGGGGGAGCTACGCGGCCATCTCGGGCTACTGTGCACCCGTGCAGCTTACAGCGAACATTGCCGTCTAGGCCCATATGATGAAAACAAATGGACACTCTTGCCTCTGCAACGATCTTCAAACTGACAGCTTATTGGTCATTAGGGAGGGGCATTTGAAATCGATTTAATTTATATATTCAGCTAACCATGTCTTACAAGCATCCGTTAATAACAAACCTCGTTTTAAATATAGTTTACTGTATATCATTTAAAAGCCATGCTGAAAAGAGTATACAGCTCCCATTGCAAATCGGGAATGTTTTCTGTAATCTGTATTAGACTGAATACCAGTTGCATTGTCTCAAAGTGGTTATGTTACAACAAAGGTATTTACTAACCAATACATGTTTCAACRGGGAGAATAATAATTCATTTTATTCTGTTTTGAAAGTGTAACTAAGGTTTTGAGCAATTCTCCAAGAAATTGGCATTGCCTTCGCATTTTTCTGAAGTAAATCCTTCAAAAACCAAATGTTCACGYGTTCTTTCATTTCACCCCAGTCATGCGGAAGTCTCTTGCTGACTTATCGGTGCCATTTTCCTCCTTACCTCGGCTGTATGATCAGGCAATGATGACACCAAAGATGTCACTGGACCCTTGCCGCTACTGTCATACAGTTTCAGATGTCACATGGCTGAGTTAACACAGCACCCAGTCTAGAGGAATCCAAATGGAACTATATAAATCTACTGAATCCAGCAGAGTATTCAGCTGAATGCAATACGGCCCAGACCAGGGTAGTGCTGTGTTATTCATTGGGTCCTTTACTTTGGTATCATACCATCTGTTGATGCCCAGTGTTGCACCAGACTGCTAGACCACTGGTCAGTCTCTCTTAGGCCTAGTACTTCCTTCTCAASACATTTGAGTGGCATTTGTTGCACTGGTCACTAAGGAAGTGACCAGAGAGATCTTAAGGCTCAAGATATCTTGCGTCTAAATTTGCATTGAGTCTGATTGTCAGGGTTGTTAAGTTCATGAAAAGCATCCCCTATTCTTTTCATGTCACTTTGACAAGGTGATTGTGCAAGCTCTGTCAATGGAACCGTTTATCTACGACAGCAGGCAGAATGCCATAGCTCTACTCTTAGACGGTACGGAAGAATTCGCGTTACAATGAGTTCTGAATGAGAAACGATATTCATGGTGTCAAACTCGTAATTGCTTGAGTCAGTGCTGTATTTCGTTTCTTCCTGCACTGCCAGTAAAACCAATGCAACTCTTGGAGAAACATTATTCAAACTCATCGATAAAGTAATTTTACCGGCCGCTATCAAAGCTAAACCCAGTGCTCTGCTGGCTCTCCGGTTTCATAGGCTATGCACATTTGATTGCGGTTCTGCACCTGTTTTCAATTAGAAAGACGGTCAAGGTCAGAGACAACGACGAGGTTTATGTTTAGTTTGACAGACACGTGCACTTCCAAATGACACTAAATATACAGTAGTGACTAGGGAGTCCTTTTGGACCAGTGATCTAATCAGGTGAAATGTTGTATTTCCCTGAGTAGGGATTCAACATGCTGCTGATTTTTTATCTTGAGAGCGATAAAAGTACAGATACATGCTGAGGAATGATCTGGAATCTAGTCCTATGCAGTGAGGAGCATGCAGATATGGCCATAGTTTATGTGAGATAGTCTGGAGAGAACATGGGGTACTTTCGTCTCCCTTTCCCTCTGTGCCATTCTTGTTCTATCTCTGCTACTCATTTTCTCCCCCTCTCTGGGAGACTGCTGCTCTGCTCGGAACAGACCATATCATCTCTAAGGTCAGTGAATCGGGCTGAGGCAGCAAACTGACCCCGGGGGGTATTTGAGTGTCATGTCTTGGCTCTCCTCGGGAAGGGACAGAAATGGCTGGCGTGACTGGGATGCCATGTTAGGGCCTCCTCCAGTTCCGTATCATCGGCCCTCGGGCATAGTCCGACATCCAGATCTAGTAGTAGAGTATAGGGCTGCGTAGTGCCAAAGCAGGTTCTCTTCCTACTCAGGTCAGCTGCCCGTGATAGATTTATCACACGGCTGAAAGTGTTGAAAACATGAGCTATATGAAGCTATGTTTAAACCTTGTCTAGAGCCATGGTCCAAGTCTGTAAAAAGGCAACAAAAAATGTGCCTTGTTTCTCTTGCATAGATCTTCTTAGATAAGTGACATTTTGAGGATGGCCTTTTGTGGACGCTTCGGTCTGAAGTGGTTCTTGCAATGGTTTCGGGCCATTTGGAAATGTCAGCGAAAGAAGAAGAATGTTGACTCATCTCTGATTGTGGGAAAGAATGAAGGTGTGTCATAGGTAGGATTAACGTGTCTGGGCGAGTCTTTTAACAAAGGACTGCTGTACAGCAAGAGTTCGCCAACCTGCCCAGCCAGTCTCTGATGTGATTTCAGTTTGGGCGACCAAATTGCTTCTTGATCATCCAGCTCATGAACTTTACATACCATCCCACTCACGGCTGAGAAAATTCCCCAGAAAGTCTCCCCTCGGTGTTCCCGAACCGTGACGTGTGAGAAGGAAAGAGCAAAGCCGTGCACTTCTTGTTAGTTTGATATTCAAGGAAGCTGTTTGATGGTAATGGTGCTCTACAAAGGCTGTTCTTGTTCATCAAGATCACATGAGATTCAGAAGTGAGGCAGAAAATTTGATCACTCTCTGCATAATTGCCATCAAGTGAGTGCAGTGTTGCTGCTTGGTTGGCATCGGGTGTCGTAAACCACGGGAGAAATATGTGCACATTGCAAATAAATTGCGTGGAAAATGCCATATAATTGCCTGTTATAGAATGCGTTGTCGGAAGCATCGTTGTTATTTGTGTGTAGTAAAATAGAATTTGTGTTTGTCATAGTTTGTTGTTGGTCATATCGCTGTTATTGTCTTCTCTTTGCCTGCATAGGAAAAGTTAAGTGCATGGATTAAATTGATTCTAGGTGTTTATTGGTAGTAGATTTGTGGACGCTAACAGTTGCATGGGGTTAGAGTATATTAGTAGATTTTTCACTGTAGTTTCTGACACTAAGTTTATAGAGCATATTGTACAGTTATAAGGTTGGATAGTGGAAGCCCCACCAGGCATCCAGTTAATCAATGTTTTTGTTAATGTTTAAAATTGGGCAGGGTGGGTACGGGTTGTTATGGAGATGGGAGTTATTTTCTGCCACTGTAGGATGTTCATTATTCTGTCCTTTTTATTTTTTCAGATTCCTTTCTTTCCTCTTCGCCTGTATCTCTCATTCAGTCTCCGCAAGGCAAGTGTATGGTTCTCTTACGGTGCT
Source organism: Salvelinus sp. IW2-2015 (assembly GCF_002910315.2). Taxonomy (NCBI): domain Eukaryota; kingdom Metazoa; phylum Chordata; class Actinopteri; order Salmoniformes; family Salmonidae; genus Salvelinus; species Salvelinus sp. IW2-2015. Next base: position 13,393,065 of record NC_036876.1, read on the forward strand.
CGCCTGCTGTCCTCTATCCTCCCTCTCTCTTTCTCTGTCCTTTTCTTCTGCTCGGCTGCCACTGTAATGCCTTCCATCCCTCTCTCTAGTGCCCCTCTCCTCCTCTAGGCCAGACCAGACCAAGAACTTCATACTAGAGGCCTGCAAAGAAACCTGCAACCTATCATCCCCCACTCCGCAATCGTCAACCAACCCCCACCCCKCTCCTTCCCTCTAGGAGCCCTGTAACGTCATCCCATCTGTTTCCTATGCTGCTGACCCTCTGCTGCCTGCACTAATTGCAATTTAGCAGGGCAGCAAGGCCCATCCCGCTTTCAACAGTGTCTGACAGTTGGAATTTTAACCCCCCCCCCCCAACTGGAGGCATGAAATACTCAATTAATAGCAGCGAAATGGCTAACCCCATAGCCCCTGACTGACACCGATGGTGCATGTCAAGGGAGAATAACTGTTTTTAGGGTTTGAGTTCAGGCTTAAAAACGTTTTAATCTCTGTTGCCAGAGGAAACATCTCTTCGGGCATACATGTAATGTACCCAACCTAGGTACTATATTGTCTACAGTATATAGGCTAGACACAGCCGGATACGTGATGGTGATTAATCCACAGGTCTAATTGTTATGTACAGAAAATTAGTAAGCCATCTATTGATGGTGTAGTGCTACAGTACGTTGATTCCCAATGGAATGTATTGACATTCCCAATTTGGAATAGAGCCGTTCTCAATGGAATAGATTGGAATTTCGATCGGAATAAATTGGCATCAAACACTTGAAAAGGGTGACCTAGAGTACCGTTATGTACTCAAACAAGCAATACAGTGAAGAAGAKCATGTTTCAAATTAGTTTAGTCATTCCCCCAAGCTCTCGTACTCCCCTCCAAAAGCAACCTGCTCTGTTTTTACCCCATCAGAAAACTGACAAGACCTAGAAATCAAAGATGTGGGAAAAAACGTCTCCACTCCCCACTGTATAACAGCAAGCTGATCCATTTCCAGTCTTTACTGCCTGCTCTGTCACATTATTTAGGTCAACGGCACTGTAGGTCCAAGATAATCCCAAGATTGCCACTTATTTTAAGAAAGCAGAGAGAAGTTCAAGATCACTTTGTGTGCGGGAGGAGCTAGAACTCTAAAAATGGATCAGGTTGGTTGTCCCAGGGGACCCTAGCTGTCCTTGGATAGATGGCCCCTTCCCTCCAGGCCTTAGGCCCTATCTCTAGAAGCCCCCCTCCCCATCCATCCCGCCCCAGTACCATCACCGGCACTGGAGGATGAGAAGCACTGTGAAGGAATCCACTCCACTCACTGCTCTATGCCTTCTCCAGGCCGGGGTCTGAGCCCTGGACCCTGGCTGCCCGCTGTCCCACCACCTCTGCTCTATGCCTTCTCCAGGCCGGGGTCTGAGCCCTGGACCCTGACTGCCCGCTGTACCACCACCTCTGCTTATTGCTTCTTATGCTTTTTGCATGTGACCTCTGCTGGAGCCAAAAAGTAGGTTTTCTTTTATGGTTTCATTGTTTAGATGTTGTTCTTTTGATTTTATCTCTTGATTTGGCTTTTTTGGGTTTCTTTTCTACAACACAATTTTGTAGTATTTATAATAATACAGTGTGTTTGTAGGCCTAGGAAGTAACCTAAAGAATGAATAGTATAGAGATTATTAAACCCCCGACTAGATGGGCAGAAACTGAAAATCTATCCTATGTAGTGCTAGGATATTCACACAGTCAAAGAGTGAGCTAATCACACAGTGAGGGAGATGGGCCTTGGGACCTATTCCCTYCATCACTAATTGGATATGACAGGGCTGTACCCAATGGAATTTGATCTCTTATCATTATGTGATTCCTCTGCAGCAAAAATATTTGGCTGGATTCAGACTTTTTTGGCGAATGCTTAACAATAACAGATTGTAGGCCTACCACCACGGGATTTGATGCACACGTGGAATGTGACTTAGAGGCACAATATCCTCTTGCCTTGAAGTGCGTATGTAACATGCCGTTCTGGTCCTTATAAAGATATCTAACTTTTGCTTGACGAGAGGCAAACGTGCATCCTAGCTAAGATGGAATCCTTAATGGAATTACTGGAAGACTGTCTTATCAAGTAAACAATTTGACTCCTTCCCATAGTGTCAAAATTATTGAGGTGATTGAGACTTTCTCATCGTGAAGAAGCACATCCCTTTTAAGTTGCCTTCCTAGGCATATTATGAGATGTGAGATGTTGGTTGGCCTGTGCCAATGATTGTCTATTATATTGACAAATAGTCAAGTGACCGCTCTAACGATGGAAATGCATGTCCTCAAAAATGGAAGGCAGGCGGGAGGAGACGATATCAGGTTGGACCATTCTAGCCAACGGGAGGGCAGATAAGCGTGTGAACAACAGGCCATAAGAGATATAGGACTCATCTTTGACAGCATCTCCATTTTAAAGTAGTCAATCGTGATTATTGGAGCAGTTGCTTGGGACATCTTGTGACTATGTATGGTCCTTGTCCCGGTCCAACTCTAATCTCCATTTTAAAGCAGTTCATTTTCTTTTTCATTGGCCTATTGCTAACCAACTAATAGGAATCCCCATCCAGTTGACTACTTTAAAATAGTGGAAGCCCTCAATGGCAATTTCCATGCTAAAACGGGTTATAGAAAGTGAGGACACAATCGTGGATGTCTCTGACAACAGGCACAATGGCAATATAGTTGTAATTTTYAAAGTTGCCGAAATGCCATTCACTTATCAGTGCATTCGTAACAACCTAACATTATGAAACATCTATTCGRTCAAATAAGCCTTGCGTAGAAAATTAGAAATAAAGCGGTTTGTTGACCAAATTCGACACTGTCAATGACMTCCTTACAAAAATTCCTCACTTCGTGGCCTTAATTTCATGGACAGATTTTGGGCAGAGTAAAAACCTCTCACTTTGCCTCTTCAGCTCTGCCTCTGCTCAACMGTCCATTAAAATGGGGATTAGTACTGAAAGTGTCCCTTTTTGAAGCCCACACACTTTAACACTCTCACTCAACTCCAATGACTATGGGGAGTAGATTGCGTAAGAGGAGTGAGGCGTGGAAGTTCAGTGAYGCTCTCATTTGAGGATGAATGAGTATTACAAAACAGTTCAAGTGGGTGACGATAGATAAAACTCCCCTTTGACAGTGTTTCTTATGAAGTGTTTTGGGTCGTGTTATTAGKGATTACAAAATACTACAGATAACTCGTTGATGTAAGTTATTGAGTAGGCTAGTTTATGAAATGTACGGTMACATTTAATATGAAATGAAAACACCATTGATTTGTTCTTCTGTCATACCTTTTTGACTAATTCGTATTAATGWCCAGTCTGGTTTTTATAGCTGCCAATTCTCCATGTTCGCTTGTCGCTCTGTGTTGAAATTGACAGGGGCGGACCATGGGACTGAAAAGGGATCATGTGATTATTGCAGACTATGTATKTATSCCCCCCGCCCCAGGATACCTGTGGYACTCTGTCATTGGAGGGGGATCCTTGTTCCAGTCCAATTCTAATGTCACCTCTGCTCTGGCATGAGGAGATTGCGTTGGGTTAGCTTGCTTAGTGACGTGATTGACAGACAGACGCACAGGCGGGACATCATTATTTAGGAAGCCTCCCCACACCAGGGGCATTGTCCAGCTTTTTCTCTGTGTTGTGTTAGCTGGGTGTTTAGAAAATCTGGCTGCGTTTTACAGGCAGACGAATTCTGATCTTAGTTCTACTAATTGGTCGTTTGACCAATCACATCAGATATTTTCACATCAGATCTTTTCAGAGCTGATCTGATTGGTCAAAATACCAATTAGTGAAAAAAAAAGACCATAATTAGCCTGCCTGTGTAAACGTAGCATTTGCGGTTCAGTTACATCTTCCTGTTGATTTAACAGATAGCAGGGTAGACAGAGGCCAGTAGAGTGCAAGTTACAGCCATGAAARTTGGCCCATAGGCCCTCCTCTGCGAATGAGACGAGTCCTGTAAATCAATGACGTTTTACATTCATTCCGCATTCTATTCGTTATATTTCTTGCTCTAATGCTTGTATACATTCCAGGGATGAGTCATTCAAGTACATTAAAGATATTGGATCTGCGTTAAACTGCTTGATTAATATCGTACCTAATTTACAAGATTGAGGTACGATGCATTAACATGATTATTATAATGAGCTCTGCATTACATTACTTACTTACATACATACATCTGCAGTATTAAAGACATCAGGAAGTGTATTCCCCTTGGTATGTAGGCCTAAAGAGGTTGTGTTAAAATGGGAGCCACAGCTCATGGGTAAAGGATGTACAGTGGGTCCATAATTATTGGCACCCTTGATAAAGATGAGAAAAARWAAAAWWATACAAATACTGAGCTATGGTGTATGCTAAAAACAATTAGGAAATATAATTTTTTACTAATACAATTGCTCAGGGAAAAATACAATACMGGTCAAAAGTTTGGACRCACATTCAAGGGTTTTTCTTTATTTGTACTATTTTCTACATTGTACAACAATTGTGAAGACATCAAAACTATGAAATAACACACATGGAATCATTTAGTAACCAAAAAAGTGTTAAACAAATCAAAATATATTTTATATTTGAGATTCTTCAAAGTAGCCAGCCTTTGCCTTGATGACAGCTTTGCACACTCTTGGCATTCTCTCAACCAGATTCACCTGGAATGCTTTTCTAACAGTCTTGAAGGAGTTCCCACATATGCTGAGCACTTGTTGGCTGCTTTTCCTTCACTCTGTTAAGTGTGCCTTGAATATAAATCCAATTTTATTTGTCACCAAATACAACAGGTGTAGACCTTACCGTGAAATGCTTACTTACAAACCCTTACCCAACAGTGCAGTAGAGTTAAGAAAATATTTACTAAATAAAAGTAACACAGTAGAATTACATAACAATAACAAGGCTATATACAGGGGGCACCGGTCCCTGAGTAAATGTACGGGGGTACAGGTTAGTCAAGGTAATGTGTACATGTAGGTAGGGGTAAAGGGACTATGCATAGATGATAAACAGTGAGTAGCAGCAGTGTAAAAACAAATTGGGGGGGGTCAATATAAATAGTCTGGGTGGCTACTTGATTAATTGTTCAGCTGTTTTTATAGCTTGGGGGTAGAAGCTGTTAAGAAGCCTTTTGGACCTAGACTTAGTGCTCCAGTACTGCTTGCCGTGTGGTAGCAGAGAGAACAGACTGGAGTCTTTGACAATTTTTTGGGGCCTTCCTCTGACACAACCTGGTATATAGGTCCTGGATTGCAGGAAGCTTTGCCCCAGTGATGTATTGAGCCGTACGCACTACCCTCTGGAGCGCCTTACAGTCAGATACTAAGCAATTGCCACAACAGGCGGTGATGCAACCGGTCAGAGTGTGCAAAGCTTTCAAGGCAAAGGGTTGCTACTTTGAAGAATCTCAAATATAAAATATATTTTGATTTTGTTTAACACTTTTTTAGGTTACTACATGAGTCCATATATGTTATTTCATAGTTTTGATGACTTCACTATTATTGTACAATGTAGAAAATAGTAAAAAAATAAAGAAAAACCCTTGAATGAGTAGGTGTGTCCAAACTTTTTGACTGATACTGTATGTTTAACAGGTAATAAAAATGAATCTAAAAAAGAYATGGGTCAAAATGATTGCCAAACCTGTTTTCAATACGCCAGCACCCTACCCTTCCGAGGATAACGACACTGAGCCTTTCTCTAAAATGTTTCATGAAATTRGAGAACACATTGGGAGGGATCTTAGACCATTCCTTCATACAGAACCTTTCCAGATCCTTGAGAACCTTTTGTCTGCACTTATGGACTGCCCTCTTCAACTCAAACCACAGCACCGCCTTGATTTTGGTAAACGTCATTGGCACTTGGATTGAAACCAGTTCTATGATCAGATGACATGAAAATAGAGCTCTTTGGCCACGCACACCAGTGGTGTGTTTGGAAAACAGAAGCAAATGCAGAATAGTACCACATACCTACAGTAAAATATGGTGGTGTATCTTTTATGTTACGGGATATTTTATTTCCACTGGTCCTGGAGCCCTTGTTAAGGTCAATGGCATCATTAACTATTTTTAGCCAAAAACCTGGTTGTCTCTGCAAGGAGGCTGACTCTTGGATGCAAGTGACTCTKCCAGCAAGACGACAACCCCAAGCACTAATCAAAATCCACAAAGAAATGGCTAATTAAACACAAAATCAATATTTTGCAAGGGCCATCTCAGTATCCGGACTTGAACCCCATTTGAATACCTGTAGCTTGAARTGAAGTAGGCAGGCCATAAGCGCAGACGAAGATAAAGCATTTTTGTATTTAACTAGGCAAGTCAGTTAAGAACAAATTCTTATTTACAATGCCGGMCRAACCTGGGCCAATTGTGTGCCGCCCTWTGGGACTCCCAATCACGGCMGAATGTGATAAAGCCTGGAATCGAACCAGGGACTGTAGTGACACGTCTTGCACTGAGATGCAGTGCCTTAGACCACTGCTCCGCTCTTAACTCGGATTATTAAGGATCTGGAAAGATTCTGTGTGGAGGAATGGTCTAMGATCCTAACCAACGTGTCCTCCAATTTCCTAAAACATTTTAGAAAAAGGCTTGTTATCCTCGCAAGGGGGGAGGGTGCTAGTAATGAAAACTGGCGTTTGCTGTGAACACTGAGGGTGTACCCGCTTTAAGTTACAGTTTTAACAGTGGCCATGTAGGCTACTGTGGCTATTTTGATCATAATGTAGGCCTACCAGAGTGGCTTACAATCAAAAACAATGGAGAAAATCCATCCCATAACATTTTAACATGGAAATAGCTGTTCTATCATTCAGCCAATGTGTGGTGTTCAATGTAGGCCTACATTCCATTAGACTTTTGAAAAACACTTGCAGGGCTTGACATTAACCTGTTTATCCCCTTGTCCTTCAGACAAGGAGGCGACTGAAAATGTTTTTGTTTGATGAAAGATACAACTTAACAAAATAAAATACATTATTATTCCCATACCATTATTACAGTGAATCAGACAAATTATGCCTATCTGCTTATTGGCTACTTAGCTTATTCAAGCCTGTCTCAAAATACAACACTGCCCCTTTTAAACAAAAAACATCTCTTTGCCTGACTCACTTTAACTAGAAATGTACATGTTTTGTGCTYTTGTAGGTAGCAATCACCCCCCTATTGCTGACTACAAATGATCTATAACTGGGATAATTACTGAACAAAATGTGCACACGTGGCTACATGCATCTCTTGCTTTGACCTCAAAACTCAGGACCACAGGTGTAAAAACATTACAGTTCAAAGTAAATGGCACAGATCCATATATGGCAATGGTTAATTTGCATATAGGTGTACTGCAGCTCTGATTGGTTATGCCACACGTTCTGTGGAGAGTGCGGCTGAGTAGTGCGCAATAGAATCTTACTCAGATGTGTTCTGCCTACAACGAACTCTCTTGCATAGTTCATTTTTGTTTCGGTATGTTGCGTTGATTCGATCCCAATTGCCACAGTAAAGAGAAACGTTTATAGTATTAACTAATAGGGACCAMTCTAGAAAGTTGAGTGAAGTTTAATCTCGTACCTCTCTATGGGCTGTAATTMTTCTACAAGGCAGTCCCGGGCTATTGCGCTCCTGCGCAGAGTTTAGAGGGCACATTGGTGCCAATCATTTTGACCCGTCTTTTTTAGATCTTTTTTTTCTTGTTTTAAGGGCAACTCCACCACTTTTCAACCTYATTTTCATTATGTCAGCACAATACCAGTTTGTACATATGTGAAAACGGCGCATTTTTATGTTTTGTCGAAAAAGAACCCGATGACCTCATCAAAAGCTGAAACATTTTAAAAACAGTGATTTTTTTTTCAAATACAATGAAATTTGCTGTGACGTGGGGCGCAAGAAAATACCGTTCCTCTGGCTAGAAACTCATTGCAGGGTTTTGAAAAACAACATTTTTCTTACTTTTAATCCTGCCGTGTGATGTCACGGAGAAGCATTATTTTAGGGCCGTTCTTAACTTTTTCACCACAGATCATAGAAATGTGCCATTTTCACATATCTAGACACTGGTATTGTGMTGGAGATCATGAATATGAGGTTGAAAAGTGGCGGTATTGCCCTTAAAAAAATATCTTCCTCTGAGCAACTGTATAATATAATTTCCCAATTTTGGGGGGAGCATACAATATAGCTCAGTATTGGTATTATTTAATACCTTCTTTTTTTTTTTGCTCAAATTTATCAAGGGTGCCAATAATTATGGAACCMACTGTATGTGTTAATTAGGCCATTATGGAAATAGTGTAATATCATTTAACTCTTTTATACCAGGCTGCAGTCACTTAACCCTAGTCTCTGRCCCATAAATTGCCTTGCGAGTTCAAACAAGGAGTGTTTATCCTATGTGACCTTTKCTTCCGGACTTGTCTTCCAGGCACGTTTTATATCTCGTCCCCGTTGTGTCACATTTAGTTCTATGATATCATCCCTGTGGTCTTTTATGTTCTGGATATGTGAGATACTGCTCAACGGTTCTCATGAGATCATTGGTATAACCCAGATAGGAAGGAATGATGAGGGAAGAACATTTTGTGTATTAACCAATCTTGTTTCTTCAGATGTGACAACTTTGGGTGGTGAGTTGATAGGGCTGCCAGATAAACAGAGCGGTTTGTACTGTCCCATGTTTTTTTCAGCAATAAAGTGCCATGTATTTTGTAGAACATGTCAGACAGAGTACTTGATTAACAAAACCCCAGCCGTATTCTATGTAGCTGTAAATATATGAATATGCATTTAGATGAATGAATATACGACCACAGGGCACACAGTTGTATAACAGTATTGTTTACATATGCAATTTTGTTATTTTGTTTGGAGCTGCTTCATTTCGACCATGCAAGTCATTTCGAACGCTGCCTCATTGAAAATGCTCTTCAATGGCAACAACTTGAGATGTTAAGTCAGCATGCCGACTGACACACCCTCATCCATTGCTGCAGTTATACAGTGCCATGCAATGCATGACTGCTTGGGCTGCAACAAAATGGCCTCCGCCGRATATAACTGGAAGTGCATGGGAGTTTGAGTGTGTCTGTGATTTTTATTCCCTCCCTCCTTTCTCCCCCTTCCCCTCCTTACCTCTGTGCATGGCCGATGCAGACAAAAGAGKGGCGCTGGGCTCTGACAAGCCCTCCTCAGAAGCCGTGACCACCTCCCTTCGCTTCGCCGGGCCTTCTCAGTCCGGCTCGTTTTCGCCCGCTAACTATGGGAGCGAAGCATCATCAGGTCCGTCTGATGGAAAGCCAGATTCGCCAATCGTGACATCCCCCGTGTCTGAAAGGATAAAGGCACTGGAGGCCCTGGCAGCAAAGAAGGAGCCAGAGCCCAAGACGGATGGAGGCTTTCCTCACTTCAAAGAGCGCCACTATGAAAAGTCTCCTACTGAGGTGCCGGCAGAGACCACCTCACCCTTCCAGAAAAAAGGAGCCTCCACTGATCAGGATTCACCAGAATCTCCCTTTGAGGTCCTGGGAGAAGCACGRCAAGGGAGTGATTTTGAAGATACCGCAGACTGGATGAGAGCTCACTTACCCCCTGTGCCTGACTTTGAGGACAAAGTAGATTCAAACAAAGATGCTCTTGTGTTAGAGAACGATGGCAGATCCCAGGATATAAAAGGGGAAGATAAAGCTATAACTAATGTTCCAGAGGCATTTGCGTGTGTCCCTGACGCTTTCATGGACTCTCCCATCGAAGGGCCTAAACTTAAAAATGTGTTCAAAGACCCAGCGCAGCAGTCTAGCGTTGAGGACGAATCTGAATTTGACCTGAGCTTCCTACCYACAGCATACATGACAGACACCCAAGGCCCATCTGACCTTGACTCTGAGCTCCCTGCCTCTCCTGCCTCTCCTGCCCCTCCTGCTGGTTTTAACTCTCCCTCACCACCCCCTCCCTCTGACTCAAAAGAGAAGGACTCAAWGACCAAGCAGGCCCTATGGGGTGATGAGGTAGTCGAAGTCGACAGCTCCGGGGACTCTGATGACACTGTCATTGAGGATGCAGTCTCCATCCATGCCCCTTCCTTCCCTGCCCCCTCTTTGTCAAGTGATACTGCACCTGCCCCCAACCCCTCTGTTCCCTCTCTCCCTACCGAAGAAGAGGAAACTCCTCCAGCAAAGCAGCCAATGCAGGTCCCTACCATCAATGTTATTGAGACAGACGAGCCGAATTACAGCGATGAGGAGATGGAGATGGAAGTGGAGGAAGAGGAGGAGGAGGAAAGTTCTGAAGTTGTGAAAGACACCGAGAAAGAGGCACCAAAAACCCCTGAGCCACAACCAGATGTGACTAAAAAGGAATTCTCCAAAATTCCCCCCTTAGAATATGAGGGTTACTCTCCTCCCTCCTCTCCTGTCGACTCTGATGCTGAATACTCACCTAAACACAAGATCTTGAAATCTGAATGCGATACGGATAATCAAAAGACAACACTATCTAATGATGGGATGCAAGGTGCTGCTGTGTCAAAGAGCTCTAGTTCTGAGGTGTCACAAGCCCAGAAAGTTGAGTCTGATAAATCAAAGACCCCCAATGAGTCTAATGAAAAGTCTTCTCCGTCCACTGCCAAACCTTCTGAGAAAACCGCAGAGAACCTTTCAGACTTTACAGACTATGATGACGATGACTGGTCAACTGACGCACAAGAAATCTTAGTGAAGTCTAGCTCTGCTAACGTTACTTCTCAGGATCCTGAACTTCACCCCACATCCAAGTTTGAAGAGAACCCCAAGTCTGATATTAAACAAGATTATATGCAGACAGTTGAGCTTTCAAAATCCAACTACATGCAGGATGACACAATCCGTAAATACGACAGACAATCTTTTGAGGACGAAGAGGACGAAGACGCACTGGACGCCACGGATGACACCATTGAAAATAAAGAGCTGGACTTTGACACCGTACCAGAGCCTTCTCCCTCAGATCCAACCTCTCAGATCCATATCGGAACACTACTCCCTCAAAACAATGCAACTACCATGATCTCAGATTTTGAGAATMTCACCTCCATGGATGAAGATTCCTTCCCCAAGCCAGTCGGTGGCCAGCCATCTCCCAGGGAGTTTCCTAAAGATCCATTTTCCTCTTTCCAGAGCGAACTGCCTGGCAACACCATGGAGCCCAAGACTGAGAAGAAACCTAACGATGACATCATTGCAGATCGCATGGTCAACAGCAAGACTCTCCCACCACAGGAAGCTGTGGCGGAGAAGGACACTAAAGCAGGACACCATTCGCCAGACAATACCAGTGATCCAGAAAGCATTGAGCCGGACTGCTCGGTCTCTGGTGCCACGGACAGCTTCGTCGAGTTCATGAGGGAGTGCCTGAAGTCACGACAGGATGAAGATCCAGAAGACCTTCGTCAAGGTCTCACAGCCAAGGATGAGTGTCCTCCCTCCCAGTCCACACCAACCATGGTMATGGATCTGGAGCAGGAACACCTCACTATCAATGCCCTTAAAGAGTTGGGCAGCAGCCAAGAAGAGGAGGATGACCTTCAGTCTAGTATCAAGGCCTCTGAGGAATCCCAGTCTTCCTTCACCTCAACAACCTCCGACCATCCTKCTCCCCAAAACAAACCTACGTCCGACAGCGCGTATTCCAAAGAGGTAGAGGCCATCGACGTGTGGGTGGCCGAGGCCTACCACCTTGCAGAGCATGTCTTGGCAGCAATACTAACRCACTTGTCAGGTAACATGCCTTCCCTCTGGGCTCTATGCCTGCTAACCTCACGCAAGCATAGCACAATGACCACACTCCTCTCTCTCACTTGCACCTTTCTCCTAGCATCTGGACCTCTTATTCGAAGTGTGAGTACACTAACTAAAAACACATGGTTGCATGTGTCTGAGAATTTTGATAACAGATTTTTGAATTTTTCCTGATACAGCGCCATGGCTGTATTACTTACACTACCAGTGAAAAGTTTGGACACACCTACTCATTCAAGGGTTTTTCTTTATTTTGACTATTTTCTACATTGTACAATAATAGTGAAGACATCAAAACTATGAAATAACATATGGAATCATGTAGTAACCAAAAAAGTGTTAGACAAATCAAAATATATTTTATATTTGAGATTCTTCAAAGTAGCCACCCTTTGTCTTGATGACAACTTTGCTATTGGCATTCTCTCAACCAGCTTCACCTGGAATGCTTTTTCAACAGTCTTGAAGGCGTTCCCACATATGCTGGGCACTGGTTGGCTTATTTTCCTTCACTCTGCAGGCCAACTCATCCCAAACCATTTCAATTGGGTTGAAGTCGGGTGATTGTGGAGGCCAGGTCATCTGATGCAGCACTCCATCACTGTCCTTCTTTGTAAAATAGCCCTTACATAGCCTGGAGGTGTGTTTTGGGTCCCACTAAGCACAAACCAGATGGGATGGTGTATCGCTGCAGAATGCTGTGGTAGCCATGCTGGTTAAGTCTGCCTTGAATTCTAGCAAAGCATCCCCACAYCATCACATCTCGTCCTCCATGCTTCACGGTGGGAACCACACATGCGGAGATCATCCGTTCACCTACTCTGCGTCTCACAAAGACACGGCGATTAGAACCAAAAATCTCAAATTTGGASTCATCAGACCAAAGGACAGCKTTTCACCAGTCTATTGTCCATTGCTTGTGTTTCTTGGCCCAAGCAAGTCTCTTCTTCTTATTGGTGTCCTTTAGTAGTGGTTTCTTTGCAGCAATTCGACCATGAAGACCTGATTCACGCAGTCTCCTCTGAACAGTTGTTGTTGAGATGTGTCTGTTACTTGAACTCTGAAGCATTTAATTTGGGCTGCAATCTGAGGTGCTGTTAATTGACAATTTCTGAGGCTGGTAACTCTCATGAACTTCTACTCAGCAGCAGAGGTAACCCTGGGTCTTCCWTTCCTGTAGCGGTCCTCATGAGAGCCGGTTTCATCGTAGTGCTTGGTTTTTGTGACTGCACTTGAAGTCACTTTCAAGTTATTGAAATTTTCTGGAGTGACTGACCTTCATGTCTTAATGTAATGATGGACTGTCAAATCTCTTTGCTTATTTGAGCTGTTCTTGCCATAATATGGACTTGGTCTTTTACCAACTATGGCTATCTTCTGCATACCACCCCTACCATGTCACAACACAACTGATTGGCTCAAATGCATTAAGAAGGAAAGAAATTCCACAAATTAACTTTTAACAAGGCACACCTGTTAATTGAAATGCATTCCATGTGACTACCTCGTGAAGCTGGTTGAGAGACAGTGCCAACAGTGTGCAAAGGGTGGCTACTTTGAAGAATCTCAAATATAAAATATATTTTGATTTATTTAACTTTTTTTTTTGGTTACATGATTTTTACATACATGWTTCCATATGTTATTTCATAGTTTTGATGTCTTCACTATTATTCTGCAATGTAGAAAATAGTAAAAATAAAGAAAAACCCTTGAATGAGTAGGTGTGTCCAAACTTTTGACTGGGACTGTATGTGCCAGACTGAAATCTGGCTCTTACTGTCAATCCTTATGAAGGTCTCCACGTTCACAGACAGAGTGCAGTTGTCACAAAAGTAAAGGGTCAAACTATACTGRGTGGTGTGTGTGAACATGTCAACTGTATGTATTCTAAAACAATCCCCTCCCTGTTTTGAGGCTTTGACCCTGTCCTACCCCCCCATGTCCTTAAAAGCTTGGAGTAATCATGGTCGGACAGTGGGGGGTGGGGAGTTCAAACATGGCGTTCCAGTGTCTGCTTGCAATGCCCCTGGATGTCAGGCGGAACAGTCGATTCACCAGTGTTGGGTTTCTGCTTTGGTGCAACTTTCMACACTACACTGCACTTAGACAGGACAGGAGACGATCATTCCAGAGACGCGTGATCAATTTGAAGGCGCAGACTTTACTTKACCTTTTATGATGGTCATTATTATCGACGAGCTGGATTGGATATTACAAAAGCATGACCAGACACGCTGGAGGAACTGCAAAAAAAAAAAAAACAGCTTACTCGTGCTTTGTCCAACTCCCCTGACTAACGTTGCCATGCCAGTTTGAGTTGGCAAAAGCCCATACAGAAGGGCCCAGGCTAGGGGGCATTGGTCCTCTTATTTTGTGTTACAATTGTCACTTGGCTCAGAGGCAGGGTRCCAACCGCAGTAATTAGCTGGATGTCATAAGAGCTTTTATTGCCCTCTTGCCCTCCTCTTGAGTCTTGGCACAGCCCTCCCAACCTCCTCTAGAAAATGATACACGTAGAATATAAAAAMATTATTGTGACCTTCCTTGATTTTAATGGCACAAAGGACACAGTAAATACATGTTATATACACTGAACAAAAATATATGAACGCAACATGTAAAGTGWWGGTCCCATGTTTCATGAGCTGAAATAAAAKATCMCAGAAATGTTCCATGTGCACAAAAAGCTTATTTCTCCAAAAATGTCGTGCWCAAGTTTGTTTACATCCCAGTTAGTGAGTATTTCTCCTTTGTCAAGATAATCCATTCATCTGAGGTTTTGCATATCAAGAAGCTGATTAAACAGCATGATCATTACACAGGTGCACCTTGTGCTGGAGACAATTAAAAGGCCACCCTAAAATGTGCCGTTTTGTCACACAACATAATGCCACAGATGTCTCAAGTTTTGAGGGAGCGTGCAATTGGCATGCTGACTGTAGGAATGTCCACCAGAGCTGTTGCCAGAGAATTAAATGTTAATTTCTCTACCATAAGCTGCCTCCAATGTCATTTTGGAGAATTTGGCAGTGAGTTCAACCGCCATCACAACCGCAGACCACGTGTAACCACGCCAGCCCAGGACCTCCACATCCGGCTTCTCCACCTGCGGGGATCGTCTGAGACCAGCCACCCAGACAGCTGATGAAACTRTGTGTTTGCACAACCGAAGAATTTCTGCACAAACTGTCGGAAACCGTCTCAGGGAAGCTCATCTGCGTGCTTGTCGTCCTCACCAGGGAATGAAGTCCCTGACTGCAGTTTGGCATCATAACCGACTTCAGTGGGCAAATGCTCACCTTCAATGTCCACCTGCAAGCTGGAGAAGTGTGCTCTTCACTTGGATGAATCCCGGCTTCAACTGTACTAGGCAGATGGCGTGTATGGCGTTGTGTGGGCGAGCGGTTTGCTGATGTCAGCGTTGTGAACAGAGTGCCCCATGGTGTTGGTGGGGTTATGGAATGGGCAAGCATAACCTACGGACAACAAACACAATTGTATATGACAATTTAAATGCACAGAGATACAGTGACGAGATCCTGAGTCCCATTTGTCATGCCATTTGTCCCCCGCCATCACCTCATGTTTCAGCATGATAATTCAAGGTCCAATGTTACAATGATCTGTACACAATTCCTGGAAGCTGAAAATGTCAGTTCTTCCATGGCCTGCATACTCACCAGACGTGTCACCCATTGAGCGTGTTTGGTATGCTCTGGATCGACKTTTACGACCGCATGTCCCAGTTCCCGCCAATTTCCAGCAACTTCACACAGCCATTGAAGAGGAGTGGGACAACATTCCACATGGCACAATCAACAGCCCAATCAGCTCTGCGAAGGAGATGTCGTACTGCATGAGGGAAAYGGTGGTCACACCAGATACTGACTGGTTTTCTGATCCACGCCCCYACCTTTTTTTTAAGGTATCTGTGACCAACATATGCATATCTGTATTCCCAGTCATGTGAAATCCATATATTAGAGCCTAAGGAATTGATTTAAATTGACTGTTTTCCTTATATGAACTGTAACTCTGTAAAATCTTTGAAATTGTTGCGTTTTYTATTTTTGTTCAGTGTGAAAAGCTTGAATATGGCTCTTATCTGAGCTTCATTTGGTTTATATATCACAYCTGCCAATATAATATGCCTTATCAATGCTGTCATTATTACTTACTAGCTTACAAKATGTTACATATACTCTAAAAACACTAGGTCACAGCTAACTGTACATTTTGTGTAATCGTCGTCTATGATTTGATTTAACCCAAGGCCCTCAAACTCACARTGTAGAGTTGAAGCAGATCAGCCCCCCCCCCCCAATAGGGAACCCCTTCCTATGCTATGCCTGCTCAGTGCAAACATGAAATCCAAACCTGGCACACACAAACTGGTATGTAGACACGAGTTAACGGCAGGATGCCTGAAGTATGCACTCAAACATGTTCATGTGCCGCGAGCGTAACCTACGCCACGGGCACGCTATGGAACTGTAGGTCATCACTGAGGCAACCAGTAACTAGGGGAAGGTTTACGCCATGCGGGAGTCGTGGAGGGAATTATAATGAAGCATTACAGTCAGCTACTGTTAAAGAGGTGCTTTAGGACAATACATATAGATGGTATAGCGCATATTTTTGTTCTAACATATCAAATAATAATGTACTCTTAATTATTTTTTACTAGTGGTTTCTGTATACTTAAAAGACCAAAATTCAAGTAGCATAGCTTACATTTTGGGGGTTATCTTCCCTCAATCTGCTACAGTTGGCTCTTAAGTACCCCGTTTACCTCTCGAACCTTGTCCTTTCCCTCAGCCGCCAACCATTCTATTTTAGTCATCCTTCTGCATTGCTGCTGCCTCAACTCAGTGGTTTATTAGGCGGGGTGTGCCTGGCTAGGTGAGTTAAGGTTACTTTAGTGGGTGTAACKACCTGTTTTAGTTGGCTTGGCTCTATTGATAATGATAATGCGGTGTGGACATACCAGTTCTCCCTCAAAAGGCCTCAACAAGAAATTGTCACACCGAAGGTGATATGAATCAGTCATCCTCCCAAATCTTGACTTCTGCCAGGCCTTTTAAAGATTAGTTCTAATCAGCCAGTCCATTKGTAGTAGGATGATTTGTGTGCTTGTTTAGACTAGGACTGGGAGGGATAGGGCGGGGACCAGCCAGTCGTTGTCAGTCGGGAGGGAGTGGATCATGTCAATACTTGAGTCAGACTTATTCACCCATGTGTATATAATCACCTATGGTATTTGACTTGCTTTAGAAGCTGGTTTAGCTTTGCAGGAGTAAAACATTGAAATCTGTTGCCAGGCTATGTTGTAATGGGGTCACACACATTGACGCAAATAGACGCGCGCGCACACACACTGGAATGCAGGAAATGTGGTGTGGTGCCTGTATCTTTAAGAGCTGCTCACTGCACAGTGAGGTAGAAAGCAGGCCACTGCGGCTCTGCTGCCACTGGGACTCGCTGCTAGATCTGGGGCCTATAACGCAGAGAGGGAGGGAGGGAGTGATGATTAACGAGGGCTGTCAGCMCAGGCTGCCTCCCTGTGGGTACCAGCAAAGCATGCTGGGAGGGACTCTGACCCCTGCAGTGCTGGGCGAGGAAACCCCACTCATTCTCTGAGCACCGCTCACCAGCCAGCCAGGCAGCATCAGGAACAATGGAGTGCTGTCTGTGTCCTGCTTTGCTTCTCTGCTCTGTCAGGATGACTTGTCTGTAAACACATTTTTTCCCACTGCCTTGCAGCTGTGCTCCACATTTGAACTGATACACAATATTGCTCCTAACTCTCTATTGTAGTATATTTTGATATTTAATAATGGAAATTTAGATTTTTTGCTTCTCTGCTCTGTCAGGATGACTTGTCTGTAAACACATTTTTTCCCACTGCCTTGCAGCTGTGCTCCACATTTGAACTGATACACAATATTGCTCCTAACTCTCTATTGTAGTATATTTTGATATTTAATAATGGAAATTTAGATTTTTGTAAACATAAAAAAAAAAAAAAAAAAGTTTATATTTATTACATTTGTTCACTCAATCCTCCCGCCAATAAACCCCACATAGTTGTCTGGAGTTGGAAATCTTTCTATCAGTTAATGATACTGAAGCCTATATGGTAAGTGAGCATTTTAATCATGGAAAACTAACCAGCTGCAGTGTAGCCTAATTTCACAACACAATCCTGTTACTGTAACAGGATATAGTTAAGTGATTTTGTTTTTTTGTTTTTTTTTGCCTCTACACAATCTCGTGTACATGAGTGCCTCAACTATGTGCAGCCCTGGATCAATTCCTATTACCCTTCTGTAGCGTAGCCCCACGACGAGGCTGCTTACAAGCTCATAACATATGCTGATACTAATCGTAGCTGCCTTGTTTTTTATTTTTTTTATACAAGCCCTGCCCGCGGGACATGCTACATCTCCTCAGTGTCTGTATGTGGGACCAGATGATGCAGAGCCGCAGTAGCTGTCTCTCAGCTGTACGTTACATGTTAGTGGAGCATGAGTCACTCTCTCTCTCACACACACACACTCGCAGAGTTAGGTAATGGTGGGCGAGCAGTGTGCCAGGCACCTCCCACCCCAGGAGCGTGTGTGTTTTGTCTGTGTGTGTGTGTGTGTGTGTGTGTGTGTGTGTGCCTTCTGTGTGTCTGTTTGTGTAGCCTATGCACAGGGGTAGAAAGATTTGGGTAGAAACGGTGCTCTGTCTAGCACAGTGTGGGATGAACAAAGTTGGGAATGAAAGGCAGAAGTGGTAAAAAAGTGGGCGTCTCCGTTCCCTACGGTTTCTCCAAGATTCTTTCTTGGTAGTCATCCCAGCCTGCCACCACAGTGTCAAAAACGTAGAAAAGCCTTCGAAGAAGAGTGAAACGGAAACGCCAACCGAATTGCATTAATGGATCYTCTGTAGAGTGGGGGGAGTGGGAAGGGTTGTTGTGTATGCCGTGCTCTCTGCTCTGCTTTCTCTCCCCCTTAATTGGCTGAAACGCACAGCAGCCCAGGCCTGGAGCCCGAAGAGGCGCAGTCCCATGTGGAGTCAGCCATTGATACAAGGTTTCTTTAAATGCCTCCTTTTCATGCAAAGGATGGAGGGAGGATATTTAAGAGTCCAATAACAGGGTTGCGTAACAACACTGTATAGGGAATATCAGTTGAGTTTGTATACACACACAAACATGTACAGGGTTGTGGGGGCAGGTGTGGTAACAGTATCTAATGCAGTCTGTATACAGTATGTTATTCTTAGACTGTAGTTGCCAGAGGGGGAAAACAGCAGTTTTTTTATAGGTTGGCGGTTGGATATCACCATTTAATGGTCTTGTATTCCAAATGTGTCTTGTGCAATAAGCAACTTGAATTCTTCCCTCTTGTCTCCCCCTCCTAATCTCATAAACAATAATGCCCTCTCACCCGCTTTCCACACACTAAAACATGCACTCATACAAACACACATTTTCCTTCCATTAAACACACATACACACCTTTCTGCTACACMCTTTCTTTCACCCACTCTAGTCAAGGACTTGGTGCACTGGCGAGACCCCAAGAAGTCTGGCGTGGTGTTCGGCCTGTCCCTGCTGACGCTCCTGTCCCTGGCGGCGTTCAGCGTCATCAGTGTGATCTCCTACCTGCTCCTCGCCCTGCTCTGTGTCACCATCACCTTCCGCATCTACAAGTCCGTCGTCCAGGCCGTGCAGAAGTCCAACGACGGACACCCCTTCAAGTAAGGCGGCACACTCCATCTGGAAACTTGTGATGCTACTAAGTATTGTATTCATTAGAACGACCGTGGAGAAAGTGGTAAGAGGTTGCTTGGTAGGAGTGGTTGTTTTGACAAAACGTCTAGCTGAGTAGTCTTAACTAGGGCCGGGAGTTTTCTTTCTTCTCACCACATGACCAGAAAAAACAAAATTCCCTATTTTTATGTTATCATTGTTGCCGTTGCTGTTTTTAGCTCCAAGCAGGATGTTTGTGCTTGTCATCGCAATCCCTGCCTGAGTGACTCATTTCCTGCTGCTTTTATTAATAGAAACATCATGTATGGTCCAGGCAGAGTGGGAGGGGGGCTTATTTCACTACAGCCCAGTCAAACACAGAATGATGACTTCTTGTTTGTTTATTTATTCAACACTTATTTTGACCAGGCAAGTAGATTCACCTGGTCAGTTTGTCATGGAAAGAGAATGTGTGTGTTGATGTTTTGTACACTCAGTATATGCACGTGAAAACAACTGCTGGAGTAGAGAAAAGCAAACCAGTGAAATCCTCAAATCCAGTGACTTGATCAAGTTATAAAACGAAAGCAGCTCGGGTTGGCTGAGCTGATTTAGCACTTCTTAGCGGGTTAGCATTAAATGATCAAGTTAAAGCCGATGTTGGAGTTGACGTATAGAAGGTTAGCCTGATTTTTGAGTTCACAGCTTCACACTCCTGCTGTGGTTGGTTCTCTTCAGGGCTCTAATGGAGAAGGATGTCAGCATTCCCCCCGAGACCTTCCACAAGCACGTGGACGTCAGTTTGACCTACATCAACCGATTCCTCAAACAGATGAGCAAACTCTTCCTGGTCGAGGACCTCATCGACTCCCTAAAGGTGGGTTTAAGTGTCTGTCCAGCTGCCTGTCAGGCGGTTCACYCCCTGTATCTGGAGCCTCTGACTATGATGGATATGTTGGTAGACCAGTAATCCATTCCATCGTACCCTGGTGTGTGTGGGTGGATCGTTTTTCCCGTTTACCTCGTTCATAAATCTACGTACACAGCCCTAAACAAGGTGTCAGGCAAGACGGTCCTAAACAGGTGACAATCCGGACTTGTTCCCATAGGCCTATGTCTATTCTTTCCCCCTTAAACTCTCCTCTCCTGCCGCACAATTATTTTTATTGACTCTCACGCAATCTGAACACTGAGCGATCCCTGCTGTGTCTATAATAAGCCTCTCCACCACCGACCCTGGTCATGTAGTTAGTAACTCAACCCTCTTGTATGCTGCAGCGTTAGTGGGACAGTGATCTACTGTAAAGCCCTTCATCATGTGACTATGACAGAGAGCGGGAGAGSTCACGGTATGTCAATGGCATGTCCGTGTGCGTCAATCACACAGGGCAGGCGCGACACTAGCCCTGGCTGAGCACCGCGGCCATCCGATAGCAGCTAGCTAGCTGACCCAGAATGCAGCTCACAGCTAGCTCTCTGGAGTGAGTGAATAGGAGGGGAGGGAAGAGAGGAGAGGAGAGCTACTGCCAGTCTTAACACTTCATTATAGCCCAGACATACCAGCCCATCAGACCAAGACGACTGTTGCTGGTCGATCCCATGGCCACTCATGMAGGGTTAATGCTCCTTGCTGTGGCTCCATTCCCAGCCTATTAAATCAACATTCCATCCCTTCCCTAGCCGGAGGTAGAAGTAGCCCCTAACCACAGATCTAGGATCAGATTATCMTACCTCCCATGCCATAGCATAAACCAACAATGGGATTAGAAAATATTACAATATTTGACCCTAGAACAGTTGTTAAGGGGCAACTTCTTAATCCCCCCACTCCTGAGTATGGATACCATGAGTATGTATAAACCGAGGATGAATTTGGGAGGATGCAACTGTACCTAACGTTCAGATAGAAATGTAACGCATAGAAATGACACGATTCCCTATCCTACATGACAGAAAACCGTGCCTGTTCTACATTTCACTCTGCGACGTTTGAACCGCTTCACCCCTCTGAATAGGCCCCAGGCACCCAGTGTTCTAATCATTGACTTAATATGGCATCATTGGCTCTGACCCGGGTCTTTTCTTCTTCTCCCAGCTGGCTGTGGTGATGTGGCTGCTGACCTACGTAGGAGCCGTCTTCAACGGCATCACCATCCTCATCCTGGGTAAGAGGCTACCTCAGCACTGCACTCAGCACMGCACTGCAACCAATCAGAGTAGCAGCTAGGGCCCCGAGAGGAAAGGTTTTGAATTCAGCAGCTGAATGATTGATTGTAGCTCAGCGATTGATTGACAGGTCTGAAACCCTACCAACTCTGTGACTCTCAAAAATATCCTGCTCCTCCCCTGACAATCCCACCCTCGGTGATTAGTTGAGAGGCCAAACTGTTAAGAATGTGGCTAGGATAGCACATGACAATGAGGAAATGAAATTGAAAATGGGAGGAATAATATTGTTTTCCCCAATAACAATTTCAATTTTGTACCTTGTCCGGTTAAGAAAAAACATAGTTATATTGCACGTTAAATTCTCATTTTCTTTTTTACMCAAATAATGTGATCACAATAATGTAGTACAATTACAAATGTGAATTTAAATTGATCTTTTAACAATTTTCTTTCTCAATTTTGCAGTGTTATCTGGTATGGCATTGAACAAGACCTGTAATCTTGAATATTCAAACTGGAGTTTTGGTTTGTCATATATTAACATAAAAATAATATTGCAATATATATATATACACACACAAAATGTAGCTCTGGTAATATGGGTCATATTTGAACAGTTTGGGTTAGAATAGTGGTCTCCAACCTTTTCTTTCATAATAGCTACTTCATACAAAAACATGTTTTTTCAAGCTACTCGTATAAAATGTGGTTTTATTTTGTTGTTGTGTCGGCCTAATTTGATGAATAGAAACAAAGAACAGCATTGCATACATGATGTAACTACGTTTTGGTCCTTAAAACCACACATTTTGGGATACCTAGTCAGTTGTACAACTGAATGCCTTCAACTGAAATGTGTCTTCCGCAGTTACAGGACCAGGCTGCTATAAGTTCATTTCTAATAAATGTTTAATTGTCATTCTGTTGAATAGTGGCCTATTTAACAACACACCACAGTGAGTAGGCTAAATGTATTTGACAACAAATTGGGAAGAAACAGAATAATCATGAAAATAAGAGCAATAACAAAAGTGTAGACTTAGCAAACACATTGCTTGACTGTTCCGCTTCTCATCTGACATGGAATTTTTCTGGCGCCGTTGTTTAAAGCGCTGTCAGTGTCACCATGAAAATGTTTAAAACTTGTCTCGGTAGCATACATATTTGATGCAACAAGGGTAGAAATGGCTTATTTGGTCGTTATCACTTACCAAGCAAAGCAGAGCGGTTTTTATCAAGGTACACATATCTTGTGCTTTTTCATTTTGCGCATAGGTGCATACAGACACACAGTTATTTCACATATTTAATCATGTAATATTTGCACGCCTATTTTGAAAGTGGGGATGTAGCTCCTCCATTTCTCAGGCGCCTGTGGACATACGGTAACTGTCCACTCTCACATTCCTTCGCCTCTCCGGTTCATGCTCAAATGTTTCATGCACGTTTAAACCAACCTGGGCAATGGGACACACTTGAAAGGGGGTCAAAGTTCATGAAATGTGCTATAAAAGGTTTATCATCAAACATTTTCCTTTACATTCAATTTTTTTTTTTTTTATAATAATTTAACGTTAGTTCAGAATCTCACTGGATTACTRAAAACCCAGTCCCAGCACTTTTACTGTGCAATTACATCGCTATAATGCTTGGTAAACGGCATCGTTTAGAATAGAAACTCAGGACAATTGCTGTGAGACTAGAACACTGTGTGGGTGTTGTTAGCGTGTTGTTAGCGTGTCACACTTGTTCAGTGTCCACCCGTGACCTTTCCCTATATTGACAAGACTGATGATAGTCGGAGGTCACTGGCGGGACAGACTGTGGCCTTCATATGATTGGCTCATTAGACAAGCACTACCCAATAGCCTGCTGCTCTGACAAACACTGGATTATTGATCTAAACTTGCTTAATGGCATGTCACGCCATCGCAGTTTACAAGGTGTTACAGCCTAATTGGTTGTTTTTGTGGGGGGATTTCTTACTAGTAAAATGTTCTGCACTGTCCTTTGTCTACCTCCCTGAAAGTGACTTTATTATTATTGTGATGGACTATAAATGGTAACTTTATATAGTCCTGTGATGCTTTTTGCCTTTTGTAGAGGTCAGTTGTTATTTTTGTTATTTCAAAGTTTTTCTTTCTCTCTCCAGCTGACATCCTCCTGTTTGCCGTGCCCCCGTTCTATGAGAAGAACAAGGTGAGAGTCTGACCCTTGACCCTTTGTCGTCTTATAACATCAAAGAAGTGGAGAACTTTATTATTGCATTACGTGCTTTAGAACTATGTAAAGATGAGTCATGCTGGTGAAACATACCATTTACCTAGAACTAGACCTATATATGGTTCTGGATCACCCATGAACAGTGATGATGATGATGATATCACTTTGCGGGCACGTACAAGTCATCACCCGCGGTTCTACTCTGTGTGACCTCACCGGATGACTGGGCTCTCCGAGTCGTTGGAGGCTATTTTTGCATAGGACAAGGCTGACGGGACAAGTCACTTTGCTGTCACAGTTACAAGATGGCTTTAAGTGTCCGGTTGAATAAAGTCGTCACCTTTACTTAATGTTTCCATATCTTTTACATGCTTACTGTGAACTGTATAGGTCTGTTGAATTCACGGAGGCCTAGATTAATGGCGGCATTTTACTCTTCTAAACACACGCGCGGTAACCATAACAACCCCTAATACCATAACAACCRTAATACGGTAACAGTCGTGGCATCTGTCTACTTGTGTTTTTTATCTCGTAACTCATTTTGTTTGAACAATGAGGYATTGTTTCATGTTATTCGGATCAGGTCTGTTTTTGACCCAGACGATCTGTAATTTAATGTAAAACTCACTTGTCTTCCTCTCTGTCTTCCCCAGACCCAGATTGATCGCTACATGGAGATTGCACGCACTCAAGTCAACACCACAATGGCTAAGTAAGTGATCCCAACCAAAACTTTTTAAATGCCAACAGGATGTCTCCGATTACAATCTACCTAAACTAGGGCCTCCCGGGTGGCGCAGTGGTCTAGGGCACTGCATCGCAGTGCCACCAGAGACTCTGGGTTCGAGCCCAGGCTCTGTCGCAGCCGGCCCGTGGGGTGACGCACAATTGGCCTAGCGTCTTCCGGGTTAGGGAGGGTTTGGCCGGTAGGGATGTCCTTGTCTCATTGCGCACTAGCGACTCCTGTGGCGGGCCGGGCGCAGTGCACGCTAACCAGGTCGCCAGGTGTACGGTGTTTCCTCCGACACATTGGTGCGCCTGGCTTCCGGGTTGGATGCGCGCTGTGTTAAGAAGCAGTGCGGCTTGTTTGGGTTGTATTTCGGAGGACGCGTGGCTTTCGACCTTCGTCTCTCCCGAGCCCGTACGGGAGTTGTAGCGATGAGACAAGATAGTAACTACTAACAATTGGATACTACGAAATTGGGGAGAAAAAGGGGGTAATTTTTTTTCCTTTAAAATAAATAAATAAATAATACAATCTACCTAAACTAACAGTTTCATATACAATATCAGAGATGTGTATGTTGACATGTTCTCTTTGCCTTTTCTCTTCCAGGTTGCAAGAGAAACTCCCTGGAGCCGTCAAGCGTACGAAAGCTGAATGAGCGGCCCGCAGACATCTAAATCACCATCCTCATCACATTTATCCCATCTTAAATCCCCTCCTCCCTGCCCTCCCCTCCTTCTCAGTCCTCCTCCCCCTATCCACCCTCTAACCCCCACTCCCTCCCTCTTTTCCACCAACCACCATACCATCTGCACTGAACCAGCTAGGTAGAAGAAAACAAGTAATGCTACTCAATATTCAATGTAAAACCGTGCAGCTTAACTAAGAGCATTTAGAGAAAGAACTTCGCCTACTGTGTCGACAGGAAACACGTCTAGCGGGAGGAAATKATGTAATGCCGTGGCAGGACGCCTGTCTTTGGGCACACTAAAAAATKATGCWGGGGTCAAGTGAACTAGATGGAATCTATGACCTGGTTTTGTAGTGTACAGTTGGAGTGTGTAGGGTTTGTCATTGACGAGTGAGGATGAGTGTTAGTCTCGCAAAAAAAGCAAATGTCTGTACTTTTAACTAATATATTCAGCTGAAAGTAAACAAAACAAGTAGAAAAGTAAAACGCATAAAAAGAGCAAAATGATTTTAAAAACGTACCTTTGGGTGTAAATTGTGGCTTGTCTTTTTCCTGCTCTCTCGCTCTGTGACAGCTGTGTGGATAAACAAAAAATATATCAAGTTTGTGTTTGGAACGTGGTACTGGGATTTCACTGTTACGGATTGGCCTGTTTTGGTGTTATTGTGTTTTGTTCACCTTAAAGGCACTTATGTATGTATAACGTTTCTGCAATGCACTGAACTTTTTTTAATTTTTATCCCACGAGCAGGTTGAAATAAAAGGATTGGAACACTGAACCAGCTGTGATACTTTTGGTCTAGTTCACCCTGTTTGATTTGAATGCATTTGGTATAATATTTCTGTATATACACTACAACGGGGTCCCTCTTTCTCTGCTGTATGAAACGAGTTAGCCTTGCTTGTTATGAAAGGAGAACTCCCTCTTACAGCGGTCATAACTTGTGTTTTGTCGCACCTGTTCAAGTCGACATCAATGTTTCACGGTCGCCTGTAAAAGTATATTATTACTATTATTGATATGATTCTTATTGCTTATAGGATTGCTGCTTTTGACTCCSTTTCAGCCTCGTAAAGGCTCCATAAAGCTTCATAGTTGCTTCATGAAGCTTCATAACCGCTTGACTTCTCCAGTGAGACMTCTTGGATATGGGTTCAAAGAACGGCCAGTTTTTGACAGTAACTGGAATTATAACTATGACGGAACGATAGATGCAAGAAAAGATTTGGTGGGTGTTGTAATGGGTTTTAGTTCATTTTTTCTTTGAATGCCATGTAGTGCATGTCATTGCATGAGCTGGAAAYATTCGCACACTTTTTTTATGTAGGCTGTATCATATTCTTAACCCATTTTGTTTTTGTTTATAAGATGATCATTATTTGTGATTGCTTAAATTTGTGTTTTGGTATCAATAAAAAAACATMAATTTTAGGGCTACTTTTCTGCAATGGCAAAGTGTCTTCGAAAGGGATTTTAGAAATTGAATTTGAAAAATATTAAGACTGTTCCTATTCTGATCGTCAATACTCCTTTGTGCTCGAAGTAAGTTTGCACCTCCGTTGTAATTTTGGGAGGAATCCCTCTACATTGGATGGTCACTAAAGATAAAACACTAATGTTGTAACATAAATTATACAATGACCGTTTCGCATTGCCTCAATGCATCTACTACTACTACTACTACTACTACTACTACTACTACTACTACTACTACTACTACTACTACTACTACTCAAATGTATGTTAACTGCTGAATGTTACCCTGCAACAATGATAGAACATTCCTCCCCATGCATGAAAACCAGTGTTTCACAGTGGCCCTGATGTTGTCAGTGTGCACAACGCCTCACAGAGATGTGGTGCAACAATGCTTATTGGTTCCCTTGTTCATTCAAGCCAATGGACACATACTCTACTTGCTTCACTAGGGTAAGGTCTAACTCTACCCTCAATTCATCGACTCAAGCTATTGGACATGTTTGTTCTGGATGTTTGTTTTTCACACGCGCACACATACACGCTCACCCACAGTCGAACGTATCCAATGTCTGTAAACCACTGTGTCCTTGTGATGCTGAACTAATTATACATTCAGTTGCCATGATGACCTCGTGATTACAAGGTGTTCCAGTCAGGCTTTTCATGGGCGCTCCCCCTCAACCTTTTCATTGAAGGCAATGCTACCTATGTTTTCAATAGATTATAATACAGACCTCTTACTTYAGTGTCTTTATTCTTCCTTTGTCAATTACGATATAATTCTACATTTTAAACTGGTTTCCTTGAAGCATGTCTTTTTTTTCTCATTTTTCCTGCTGTTTTTTTCCTTTCTTGGAGGGGGTTGGCAGGAGTCTTCTTTGGCTTTCTTTGTTTAGCTTTTKACTATATTGGTAACTAGGTGTGTTAACTAATATCTCCAGCTCTGTCTGTTAGCAATTACTTTTGATCACATTTTGGAGCTTTAGGGGGGGATGAAGAAAATGTGCAAAAAATAAATCTGTGGTCCCTGTAGTGATGTTAAAGTGGAATTAATAAACATATTTCAAAGGACACAGTTTTGGCTGATTTGTTTGTCCATCTGTGGTCTGCTCTACAAGATTTAAACACTAAACATTACAGCATGTCTGAACCACGGGGAAATACATTTGTGTCAAGTTTGAAAACAAGATTGAGTCCAGCCTTCGCACTCCCGTCTGGACAGAGGGATGGGATGGTGATATGAGTGGTTTTGGTAAGATAATACTGTAGCTACTCATTTTAGACCAGGTTTGCATGTTGAGATAACACAGACATGGTCAACCCAATCAGCAAATGTATTGCTTTATGAGTTATTACCAGCTGCAAATGACCGAGTCAATTTTAGCCATCATTTCCCAGAGAACCAGTCAGACAATATTATTCGGACACTTTATTACAGGTATAATTTATGACAGAATGCATGTCTCAACAACCTTTTGCCATGTACAGACGAAATGCAGAGCGGATACTTGAAACATATGAAATTGAGGAAAGATGAGGGACTCAGTCCCTAAATAAAACTGAAGATCATTGCTTGTGTCCTCACCCAAGCCAGCTAAGTACCACCAAAGGGTCATTTTAACGTGCCCCTTATACACACCGACACAAACATACACGTAAATCATTGCAACAAACAAGGTTTATTCTTATTTATTCAATTATATATTCTACATATTTAAGTTCTATTCATATTTAAATAATAAGTGCTGAGTCACAAAGCTTTTAACCTTTCTGTGGCCAACGTGGCTCAAAGCCCAGATGTAATAAGTATTTCACCCCTCCTTGCCCATTCCCTGCATGCTAAAAAGACCACTGCACAAACTAGGGCTGTGTCTAAAAACATTACTAGCTGTCAAATCCTTGCTTCCTCTCCTTGTTTCCTCAATTCCTATTGAAGTGCATTAGAGGAGAGGATTCAAGGWCCCTCTGGCCCTGCAATGCGCTTTGAGAGGAATTCATGAAACAAGGACGGAGAAAGCACAGATTTGACTGGTAACAATTTCAGATCCAGCCCGAGTCACCAATTAAGGCAGCTTAGGTTAGAGAAAGAGTGGTATTCAACACTCATGTCCCTCCTCTCCACATAACTGGAGAAATGCTGCCATCTGGTTCTTTGAACAAATCAATTAGTCCATGGGTTGTAAAGTATTGTCATGTTTAGTGTAGTAATTTTAATGCGCTATAACAAGCGAGTGAAAGAGCGAGCACAGATGGAAAATGGACAATCCCTGAGTTGTGCTTTTCCTGTCCTGGTGGAGATATTTTAAAGATCACTGAAATAAGGGCAACCAAGGTGCTCATTTCATAGGTGGTCAATTTGGCGATTTATTTCCTGACGCTGTTGTAATATTATACTTTTTTTTGAATCACTTTGTTGCATAAACCTTGTAATAGGTGAGTTACTGAAATGGAAGTCTTGCATGTGAAATCTTGTATAAATATGCTCTCTTATAAAACCACCTAAGCCATTCCAGGCAATCCCTCCRCAATCATGCATGACTTCAGAATTGCCATGCAAAATGAAATTTACGTGGCATCGTTTACTTTGATCAATGAAGTAGACAAAATGGCCRCAATTACAAACCCTTTTGTAAAAAACATATCTAAAAGTGCTTGTAAAAAAAAAAAAAAAAAGCTAATATTCAACACTATAAAATAGATTTTTTTGTGTGTGTGTGAAACTTTTCGCTAAGGAGACTCATGAGAAGCAAAAATAGTTGCTGGCCGGTGCAACAACAGTACTGTGACACTGGAAAAGACATGCAAGGTAAGATCTTCTCATTCAAAAATGAGAAAAATGTATGTATTTACCTCATTGTAAACAAGGAATTTCTGAAATAACTTGATGTATTTGACGTAAGTGAATAAAGATAAATCGCATCTTTAAGTGGCGTTCATTGTCTTAAGCAATAAACCTCAAACACCCTCTCATTCAATCACCTACACACCCAAAGCTAGGTTTAAGTACATTTTTGGGACAGAAAGTGCTATATTGTACGCTCCCTGACACATCAATCACCGACTGTGCCAGACACCGCTCGCGACAGGGCTCTACCAAGCCTCATGTTTCTAACTTCCTGAGAAAGAGAGACTTGGGGTTGAAGCGGGGAGAACAGAGAACAACCGTTTCTGTCGCCCCTCATCTTAACTGACGAAGAGGCTGGCGGCCGTCTCTCCGACTGCCGAGTGTCCGTGGTCCTGGGAGGAGAAACAGTCGTCTGAGTGGACGAAGTGCGGGGCAGTCTGGTTGTAGCTGAGCAGGGCCTGCTGTCTCTCGTCAGGGCTGTACTCCAGAGAGTGAGGGTGGACCTGCTGGATGTGTCTCTTGATGGTGCTGACTTTAAGAGTGGCTAACGTCGCCCCGCACACCATACAGATCAGCCCGTGTCGCCGGCAGTCATAGTCCATCAGGAACTCCATCCGCCAGCGCACCTGGTAGTTCCGCCGCTGGTCCTTGCCCGGGTAGTGTCCGTGGCGTCCCAGAGTGGCAGGTATGGTGGCGACCCCCTCCTCCTTCTTCACTGTCTGGATGGCGGACATCTTGGGGGTCCGGTGGTTGTTGTTGTTGTCGGGTGCTGCCTTTTCACCCATCTCTCCTGCCACATGGACGCTGATGATGTCACTGGGGTCCACTTCTGTCGGGGGGGGGGGGGCAAAAACCACTTGGTGAATCACTTAGTATTTAATTTTTTCTCTGAGAGTAGCTACAGTCTGTCTTTTACATTTTTTGGGAACTTGTAAGTTTTACCTTCTTTCATCTGCGCGGCCAGGTGGTCTTCCGTGTGGGCCTCTTTGGTCCAGGCCTCGGCCATGGCCTCTCTCTCCTCCCGGGCCAGGCTGGTGGTCTCAGGGTGGCACTCCTGAATGTGGCGCCGGAAGCTGCTCACCTTGGCCACGGGCAGGGCCTGGGAGCACACCATGCAGAAGGTGCCACGACCCTGAGGCCCATAGGCCACCAGGTAGTCCAGGCGCAGACGCCAGGGGAAGCCCCCGCGGAGACGCCTCTTCCTGGGCTGGCGGAGAGGGAGAGGATGTATGGGGCTGGTCACCTCTGGAGCTCCAACACCACCTCCATCCCTGCTACCGACCATGTCATGTATCTGGGACAATGCCTCATCGTTGTCCACGCCGATCTGGATGGTCTCCAGGTCATCAGGGAAGAAGTCCACCCCAGCCTCTCTCTCGTCTTTGGTGTTGGGCTCCGACTTGATGAAGTCGTTCAAAGGGTCAGATTCTGAAATTGGGGCATGTGGTGGGGGTGGGGAGAGAGTATATGAGTGAGTGAAGACATCAATAGGGAATAACAGAATATCAAGCGCTTTTTAATTCTGAATATTTTAGCTTTTTAATTCTTTTTAATTCTGTGCTGAAGAGTCCACTTAACTCTTTCTAGCATTATACAAGACACAAGACATATTGCATATAAAAAACTAGAGCCGCAGTGACAGAATGCCTCTTTCCCTGTACTGTTATATTCAACTACGCCCTCCTCCCCTGTCTCACCATGAGTCTGAGCCCAGGTCTGCAGGATGCAGTGCTTCTCCTCCGAACTGTAGACCAGCGACTGAGGATGGATGTCCAGCACGTGGCTCTTGATGTGGTCCAGGTGGAGCGAGGGCAGTGGGTGGCCGCACACCATACACACCAGCCGGCCCACCTCCGCCTGGTACTCCATGAGGAACTCCTGTCGGAACCAGGCGTGGAGCGAGTCGTTCAGGTAGCGCTCCAGGGTCTGGGCCGAGGGCCCGGGGAGCTCCTCCTGCTGCTGGAGGGGGGCCGGTGTAGGGGGAGATGGGGTGGTGGACCGGGGCTGGAGTTTGGGGGTCACCATACCATCGGGTTTTCCTGTGGGTAGAGATGGAGAGGGGAAATGCAATTGAAATGTATGTTAATGTGAATCACGGAATAGGCCACAAAGGGAATGCCTTACTACTACACCAAGCCACTGCATAAAGACATCACCATCTTACATTACTGTAAAAGTGGATGTTAGCAGCATGGGCATGACTGTACAACATACACACATGCTCATACTGCCACCAAGCGCAAAATCCTGAAACTCAATAATCTTATCATAAAACTAGGCCAATGTCATTTCATTCCAACCCCCCCCCCCCCCAGTCTCCAGAAACCCCAACCCACCGGTGGAGCGGAGTGCGCAGTCCAGCAGCTGCTCCTCCTGACCCTGCGAGACGGTGACCACCCCTCCGGCCGGACAGTACAACCTCTGGCCYCCCTCCAGACTCAGGTGGCTCTCCCAGCCCGAGCGAATCACCTCCTTGTCGGACAAACTCCACAGCAGGGAATCTGGGTGCTTCTGTCGAATATGCCTCTTGATGGTGCTGAGTTTGAGAGTGGCCAGCGAGCTCCCACACACCATGCAGATCATGCCGTGGCGACGGGGGTCAAAGTCCATCAGGAACTCGCTGCGCCAGTACTCGTGGTAGTAGCGCCGGTGGTCCCGGCCCGGGATGCGGCTGAAGCCGGGACGGGAGGCACGTTGGACCCTCTCCTTGATCCCCGAGGGGCCCGGGACGGGGGACAGGAGAAAGGGGGAGTCGGGACCCTCTGTGACACTCCAGTAGCTGGTGCCCGGGGAGCAGAGTGGGGTAACCATCTCCTCATCGCCGTCATTGTCCACGTGGCCATTGGTCAGATCGTCTTCCTCTAGGAGGGAGAGAGTGTTAGAAGATGCAAGTACAGTAGGTATAGGTTATAATGAAACTGCACATTTAAAAGCTTTATRGCCTATAATTCATGGCCTATTTCTCAGATGACTGGTGGTACATACTCTGCCTGACATTCCAGATATTCATTGCGCTAGAAATAGGATGAGACAAAAATAGGGATTCATAATAATTTCGTTAATCTGTGGATAATACTGCGCACAGCACCACAGCCATCAGAGCGGGGGAAGCGACTCCATTTAGCCGATTTAGCCAGCCGCTGGTTTCCGCTGGGTGGCGACTGTGCATCACAGCAAGCAGCCAGCATGCTATTTTGCCTTTGTTTATAGTGGAGCCACTGACACAAGAGGACATGCTGCTAGATGGCATTGTCCGTCACACGGATTAACTGTGTCTAATGGTGCCGGGCGGATGAGGGCTCGAGTGTCYATAATCTCGAAACAAAAACATGACAATATTTACCTCTTGAACAGTGTCCCAAGTCACTCGGCTCTCGTGTTGCTTCCTCCTCTCCGCTTATTATTAATGAGAGAGAATCTGTCTGCTCAGCACACGGGTGGACCACGGGCTCGCTCTCCCCCGTCTCTTTCTCTTCCATTACTCTGCAACGGTACACTATTTACGATTGCCTTCAATTCGCCTTGATAAACCAGGGCGGCACGGTATTTTTGGAGAATCATTCGGCAAGCGTTTTGTAAGCTATCTAGAACACGTTCGGACCCATCGCTTTTTGGGTGCCCCCGTGCTGTCTTTATAATGTGCCCCTCGTCCCCCCACGCGCTCAGCTCTGGAGCCAAGTTAACTTTTCATATATCAGCTCGACATTTGGTCGGTCATATCCTTCTTCGAGTCTGCGGGTGTGAGTATCTGTTGTGTATGGTAAGCTATAGCGGCCTCCTGTATGTATTTTAAGGCTCTGCTTGTCTTCGGGGTAGGGAGCCGAGTTTGGGGCCCCTGGGGCTCCTTAAGGGGCTCCTGGGTAAATTTAAAGAGACAGTAGCGGCATTCACGCAGCGACACGCAGACCCGGGGGCCAGATCAATGATTTACAGTGTTTATAGAAAGTCCACACCCCCCTCCTCCCCCCTTGGATTTCTTCACATTTTATTGTGTTACAAAGTGGGATTAAAATGGATTTGATTGTCATTTTTTGTCTACAATCTACAAAAATATCATRATGTCAAAGGAGAAGAAAAATGTAAAAACAAAAAATGTGATTAMTGAAGAAAAAAAAGATACGWATTCACACCCTGAGTSCATACATGTTAGAAACACCTTTGGCAGGGATTACAGCTGTGAGTTTTCATAAGAGTTTTGCACACCTGGGTTGTACAATATTTGCAGATTATTTTCAAAATTCTTCAAGCTCTGTCAAGGTTTTGGGGATCATGGCTAGACGGCAATTTTCAAGTCTTGCCATAGTTTTTTGCCATAGTCTTGCCATAGCAGATTTACAGTCGAAGTCGCAAGTTTATTAAAACTCGTTTTTCAACCACTCCACAAATTTCTTGTTAACAAACTATAGTTTTGGCAAATCGGTTAGGACATCTACTTTGTGCATGACACAAGTAATTTTTCCAACRATTGTTTACAGGCAGATTATTTCATTTATTTCACTGTATCACAATTCCAGTGGGTCAAAGTTTACATACACTAAGTTGACTGTGCCTTTAAACAGCTTGGAAAATTCCAGAAAATTATGTCATGGTTTTAGAAGCTTCTGATAGGCTAATTGACATAATTTGAGTCAATTGGAGGTGTACCTGTGGATGTATTTCAAGGCCTACCTTCAAACTCAGTGCCCTTCTTTGCTTGACATCATGGGAAAATCAAAGAAATCACTCAAGACCTCAGAAAAAAATTTGTACATCTCCACATGTTGGTTCATCCTTGGGAGCAATTTCCAAACGCCTTGAAGGTACCAGGTTAATCTGTACAAACAATAGTACGCAAGTATAAACACCATGGGACCACGCAGCCGTCATAACGCTAACAGGAAGGGAGACAGTTCTGTCTCCTAGAGATGAACGTAATTTTGGTGCGGAAAGTGCAAATCAACCCAGAACAACATCAAAGAACCTTGTTGAAGATGCTGGAGGAAACAGGTCCAAAAGTATCTATATCCAAGTAAAACGAGTCCTATATCAACATAACCTGAAAAGGCCGCTCAGCAAGGAAGAAGCCACTGCTCCAAAACCGCCATTAAAAAGCCAGACTACGGTTTGCAACTGCACATGGGACAAAAGATGATACTTTTTGGAGAAATGTCCACTGGTCTGATGAAACAAAAATAGAACTCTTTTGGCTATAATGACCATCGTTATGTTTGGAGGAAAAAGGGGGCGGCTTGCAAGCCGAAGAACACCATCCCAAACTGTGAAGAACTGGGATGGCAGCATCATGTTGTGGGGGTGCTTGCTGCAAGGGAGACTGGTGCACTTCACAAAATAGATGGCATCATGAGAAGGAAAATTAGGTACATATATTGAGCAACATCTCAAGACATCAGTCAGGAAGTTAAAGCTTGGTCGCAAATGGTCTTCCAAATGGACAGTGATCCCAAGCATACTTCCAAAGTTGTGGCAAAATGGCTTAAGGACAACAAAGTCAAGGTATTGGAGTGGCCATCACAAGCCCTGACCTCATCCCATAGAAAATGTGTGGGCAGAACTGAAAAAGCGTGTGTGAGCAAGGAGGCCTACAAAACCTGATTCAGTTACACCAGCTCTGTCAGGAGGAATGGGCCAAAATTCACCCAACTTATTGTGGGAAGCTTGTGGAAGGCTACCCGAAACATTTGACCCAAGTTAAACAATTTAAAAGCAACGCTAACAAATACTAATTGAGTGAATGTAAACTTCTGACCCACTGGGAATGTGATGAAAGAAATAAAAGCTGAAATAAATAATTCTCTCTACTATTATTCTGAAATTTCACATTCTTAAAATTAAGTGGTGATCCTAACTGACCTAAAACTGAGAATYTTTACTGGGATTAAATGTCAGGAATTGTGAAAAACTGAGTTTAAATGTATTTGGCTAAGGTGTATGTAAACTTCCGACTTCAACAGTAAGTTAAAACTATAACTTTGCCACTCAGGAACATTCACTGTATTCTTGGTAAGCAACTCCAGTGTGGACATTTGGCTTTGTGTTGTAGGTTATTGTCCTGCTGAAAGGTGAATTCCTCTCCCAGTGTCTGGTATAAAGCAGACTGAACCATGTTTTTCTCTAAGATTGTGCCTGTGCTTAGCTCCATCCCATTTATTTTCATCCTGAAAAACTCCCCAGTCTTTGCCAATGTCAAGCATACCCATACCATGATGCAGCCACCACCATGCTTGAAAATAAGCATGTGTTKTGTTGGATTTGCCCCAAACATAAGGCTTTGCATTCAGGACAAAAAGTGTATTCCTTTGCCGTGTTTTTTGCAGTATTAGTTTAGTGCCTTGTTGCATACATATGCTGTATATTTKTATAATTTTTTTCACTCTGTCATTTAGGTCAGAATTGTGTAGTCACTACAATATTGTTGATCCATCCTCAGTTCTTTTCCATCACAGCTATTGAACTCTGTTTTAAAATCACCAATATGTCTTCATGGCGACATCCCTAAGCAGTTTCCTTCCTGTCGTTCATTTCAGATGGACGACTGCATCTTTGATGTGTCTGGGTGGTTTAATACATCATCCACAGCACAATTATTAACTTGACAGTGCTTAAAGAKATATTCAATGTCTGATTTGTTATTGTTACCCATCTACCAATCACTGCCCTTCTTTGAGGCTTTTGAAAAGCTCAATGGTCATTGTAGTTGAATCTGTGATTAAAAATCAATACTTGACTGAGGGACCTTACATATGTTGTATGCATGGGGGACAGAGGAAGGGGTAGTCATTCACAAATCATGTCAACCCCTATTATTTCACACRGAGTGAGTCCATATACACTAAACAAAAATATGAACACAACATGCTACAATTTCAAWGATTTTACTGAGTTACAGTTCATAAGGAAATCCATCAATTGAAATAAATGAATTAGGCCTTAATCTATGGATTTCACATGACTGGGAGTACAGATATGCATCTGTTGGTCACAGATACCTTCAAAAAAAGGTAGGGGCATGGATCAGAAAACCAGTCAGTATCTGGTGTGACCAGCATTTGCCTCAAGCAGCACGACACATCTCCTTTGCATAGACTTGATCAGGCTGTTGATTGTGGCCTGTGGAATGTTGTCCCACTGCTCTTCAATGGTTGTGCGAAGAACGACAATGGGCCTCAGGATCTCGTCACGGTATCTCTGTTCATTCAAATTTTAATCAATAAAATGCAATTGTGTTCATTTTCCGTAGCTCCTGCCTGCCCATACCATAACCCCACTGCCACCATGGGGCATTCTGTTCACAACGTTAACATCAGCAAACACGCTGTCTGCCATCTGCCCGGTACAGTTGAAACTGAGATTATCCAAATGAAGAACACACTTCTCCAGTGTGCCAGTGGCCATTGAAGGCAATAATTTYCCCACTGAAGTTGGTTATGACGCCGAACTGCAGTCAGGTCAAGACCCTGGTGAGGATGACAAGCACGCAGATGAGCTTCCCTGAGAAAGGTTTCTGACAGTTTGTGCAGAAACTCTTCGGTTGTGCAAACACACAGTTTCATCAGCTGTCTGTGTTGCTGGTCTCAGACAATCCCGAAGGAGAAGAAGCCAGATGTGGAGGTCCTGGGCTGGCATGGTTACACGTGTTCTGCGGTTGTGAGGCCGGTTGGATGTGCTGCATTACAAATTCTCTAAAACGACATTGGAGGCAGTTTATGGTATAGAAATGAACATTCCATTCTCTGGCAACAGCTCTGGTGGACATTATTGCGGTCAGCATGTCAATTGCACGCTCCCTCAAAACTTGAGACATCTGTGGCATTGTGTTGTGTGACAAAACTGCACATTTGAGAGTGACCTCTTATTGTCCCCAACACCTGTGTAATGGTCATGCTATTTAATCAGCTTCTTGATATACRACACTTGTCAGGTGAATGGATTATCTTTGCAAATGAGAAATACTCACTAACAGGGATGTAAACAAATTTGTGCACCATTTGAGARAAAAGCTTTTTGTGCGCATGGAACATTTCTGGGATCTTTTATTTCAGATCATGAAACACGGGACCAACACTTTACATGTTGCGTTTATATTTTTGTTCATTGTAATTTATTATGTGATTTGTGAAGAACTAATTTAGGCTTGCCTAAATAAAGGGGGAGAATACTTATGCAACTATTATATTGTAGTTTATTTAATTGTTATTCATTTGTACAATTTGAAGAATTTTCTTTTCACTTTGACATTATGGAGAATTTTGTGTAGATCAATGACAAAAAAAAWATATTAACTCTATTTCAATCCAACTTTTTTAACGCAACAAAATTTGAGGTCAAGGGGATGTAGACTTTATATAGGCACTCTATAGGCACTATACATGCACTATAGGCACTTTCCTTCGGAAAGTATTCAGACCCCTTGACTTTTTCCACATTTTGTTACRTTACAGCCTTATTCTAAAATTGATTAAATTGTTTTTTTCCCCTCATCAATCTACACACAATACCACATAATGACAAAGCAAAAATRCATTTTTGCTAATTTATTACAAATAAGAAACTGAAATATCACATTTATATAAGTTATCAGACCCTTTACTCAGTACTTTGTTGAAGTACCTTTGGCAGCGATCACACCATCGAGTCTTCTTGGGACAAATGTGACAGTTTGCCAATGGGGTTGTTATGTTACTTGTTTTGTTACAGAGACGTTTATGAGATGAATATGGGGTGGGGGGTGGGGGATCTACTGTCTTTCAAATGGGTGTCCATATACAACATACATTTTCACTATTTATGAACAATTCCTTATGWACAGGGACTTTGCATAATCTCAGGGGATATTATAACAATCTATCTTGCACGGTCATTGCTTCATGTTCTTTATAGTGAGATATTGAGAGAAATACTGGCCAAAATGCGTAAATTCGCAACCATGGATAAATACAACGGGAGTGGCAACATTGTCTATTATTTTTATCCCCACATAAGAAACCCTGTAATTTTGTGGAAATCCATGGTCAATTTTGCATCAGTCAAATGTGCTAGAATATACTGAGTGTACAAAACTTCAGGAACACATGCTCTTTCCATGACAGACTGACCAGGTGAATCCAGGTRAAAGCTATGATCCCTTATTGATGTCAATTGTTAAATTCACTTCAATCAGTGTAGATGAAGGGGGGAGACAGGTTAAGGAAGGATTTTTAAGYCTTGAGTCATGGATCGTGTATGTGTGCCATTCAGAGGGTGAATGGGCAAGACAAATATGTAAGTGCCTTTGAACCAGGTATGGTAGTAGGTGCCAGGCGCACCGGTTTGTGTGTCAAGAGCTGCAACCTGCTRGGTTTTTCACACTCAACAGTTTCCCTTGTGTATCAAGAATGGTCCACCACCCAAAGGACATCCAGCCAACATGACACAACTCTGGAAGCATTGGAGTCAACATRGGCCAGCATCCCTGTGGAACGCTTGACACCTYGAAGAGTCCATGACTTGACAAATTGAGACTGTTCTGAGGGCAAAAGGGGGCGCAACTCCAATATTAGGGAGGTGTATATTAAATTACAAATGATTTAATTGATTGGATTCGAATAGATGAATTGATTGATTGGGTGCAGTCCCAGTTGTACATATCAACAACATTTTCAGCATGGTCTAAAATTATATAACCAATAGCCTATAATAAAATGGTATTATAGAGTGGAAATGTTTGGCATCGTGGATATGGATAGAAATGGCTCAATTTCATTGTCCATCTATTTGAAATACATGTTGCTGTCCAGATAAACAATAATGTCCCCTGTCGTGTAGTATTGCTTTAAGAGGCTTGTATCTGTCCACGCGACGCAGTTTACACACAAGCAGCAAGGTCCCACATCCTGGTATTTTTCACCGTTGTCAAGGCAGCGATAGAGAGAAAGGCTGGCTCGCGGAAAGTATCTGCAGTGTCCTGACAGTATATCTGTCCAAACGTTAACAAACTGTCCCGGAAAGTTAGGTGTAACTACCAGGTAATGCATATGCATGTTTTTTTTTCACACGTTTCCAAACATCCTGCTCTTTCACCGCTGGCTTCGTTTTATGCTTTTCGATTMATTTCGACAAGGAACACACACGCAGACAGGCGCCAGTCCGTGTGGACAGGGGAGGAGGAAGATATTGTCCATTGTATGCTGGTAGAGACAGCGCTGGTAACGGCATGAATATCACCAAATTTGTCCAATCTTCCGGACGCTTTTCTTTGGAATTTGTGACGATACTTGGACACTCGTCAGCACACTGCGTTTGGTATTCATACGAGAATAAATAAAGAATGAAAAACGGCACACGACAGACATATTTTGTGATAGACGAGGGACATGACTTAAAGAGACAGTGCCATTTTTCTCTTCCTGGTTGTAGTGCATGCTGCTAGGAACACAGCCTGCATTTTGGAAGCGTTTCAGATTTTATTTGCCAAAGATCATGTTGTCTCCAAAGAAAATGTGTTTTGCAACACTGTCTCCTTTAGGTTGCATTAAGGCTAGTCTGAAAATCTGTCCTATAGTAGAACAAATGAATGAAAATGTCCACAGATAGCTCAGAGCTGTTAGTACAGTAATGATGTTCTTCAAGTTGGTTGTTGATCATTGCTAGACAGCCATTTTCTAGTCTTGCCATTAGATTTTTAAGCCCAAACTGTAAGTAGGTCACTCAGGAACATTCAATGTTGACTTGGTAAGCAACTCCAGKKTATATTTGGCCTTGTGTKTTAGGTTATTGTCCTGCTGAAAGGTGAATTTGTCTCCCAGTGTCTGTTGGAAGGCCGACTGAACCATGTTTCCTTCTAGGATTTTGCCTGTGCTTCGCTCTATTCCGTTTTTTTTTATAATCAAAAATTCCCTAGTTCTTGCCGATGATAAGCATGCCCATAACATGATGCAGCCACAACCATGCTTGAAAATATGAAAAGTGGTACTCGGTGTTGTTGGGTTTTCCTCAAACATAACGCTTTTCTATGCAGGACATAAAGTCAATTTCTTTGCCACATTTTTTGCAGTCTTACTTTAGTGCCTGCACAAGATGCATGTTTTGGAATATTTTTTTATTATGTACAGGCTTCCTTCTTTTCACTGTTGTTTAGAGTAGGATTAGTATTATAGATTAACTACAATGTTGTTGATCCATCCTCAGTTTTCTCCTATCACAGCCATTAAACTCTGTAAAGGTTTTAAAGTCACCATTTGTGAAATCCCTGAGTCGTTTCCTTCCTCTCCAGCAACTGAGTTAGGAAGGACCAATGGTGGTAAAAGTGAGTGACCTAGTACAAGTATGACAGTATTTGGGTTTTAAATATACTTAAGTATCAAATGTAAATGTAATTGCTAAAATATACTTAAGTATCAAAAGTAAAAGTATAAATCATTTCACATTCCGTATATTAAGAAAACCAGACAGCACCATTTTCTTGTATTTTTCCCATTTACGGATAGCCAGGGCAATGCTCCAACACTCAGACATCATTTACAAACAAAGCATTTGGGTTTATTGAGTCTGCCAGATCAGAGGCTGTAGGAATGACCAGGGATGTTCTCTTGATAAGTATGTGAATTGGACTGTTTTCCTGTCCTGTTAAGCAATTACAATGTACTTTTGGGTACCAGGGAAAATGTATGGAGTAAAAAGTACATTATTTTCTTTAGGAATGTAGTGAAGTAAAAGTTGTCAAAAATATAAATAGCGAAGTACAGATACCCCAAAAAACTAAAGTACTTTACACCACTGGTACTTTACACCAAGGACGTCTGTGGTTGAATCTGGGTTTGAAATTCACTGCTCAACTGAGGGACCTTACAGATAATTGTATGGGTGGGGTTCAGAGATGAGGTAGTCATTCAAAAATCATGTTCAACACTATTATTTCACACAGGGTGAGTCCATGCAACTTATTATGTGACTTGTTAAGCACATTTTTACTCCTGAACTTATTTAGGCATGCAATAACAAAGGGGTTGAATACTTACTAATTCTAGACATTTCAGCTTTCCACTTTTAATTCATTATAAACATAATTCCACTTTGACATTATGGGGTATTGTGTGTAGGCCAGTGACACAACATCTTAAATTAACAATTTTTAAATTCAAGCTGTAACACAACAAAATGTGAAAAAAGTAATTGGGTGTGATTTGCGAACACTGATGATATGTGGCTTGAAGAAGTACCTTTCATTATTTATTTTATCAACTACCAACAAACTATTTCAAGAAGTGATAAGTCAGCTAACAATCCAATCGCAAGCCCTGTTATGATTMATATCTGAATGCGAACTTCAGTTGTTTATTCACGTGTTGTTTATTTTCATACTTTTAGGACTTTACCATCTGGCGTCTGTCAATGTCAAGATGTGGCCGGTGACCACCAGAGATGGGAGACGGACATAACAAGACCTATAGGATGCTACTCAATAGCTAAAGGCTGGCGATATCCATATTGGACGAAAAATAGTAGGATGAGTGAGGATTCCGCAGCCAGCACAGTTTGGTGAAGAGTAGGAACGGTGACCAAGCAGCAACACGACCATCATGCCAACCACCCAGGGAACTGGAGGGGCTGGCAGCCCACGGGTTCAGCGCTACCGTCCGGCCTCGGAGTTTGACAACGCCACCCTCGCCCAGAAGAGAGAGTACTGGAGGACCAAGAAACGAGAGCAGAGGGCTAAGCTGTCAGAGGTCAAGAAGGAGAGGTCAAAAGCAACAAACAGAGGAAGTAAATCCTTGGACAGTAATGCAGTCCATAAAACCATAACCTCAATGGGGTTGAATTCYGGTGCCTCTTGTTCAATAGCAGGGTCTGCCCCCCCTTTGTTGAATAGTGATGGTTCCTACCAAACTTATGTCGGCGGTGCACCTGTAGTCTTATTGAAGGGAAAGGGTTCTGCTGTCTCCTATAATCARAACCATAGTGTTGGGGAAGGGGGCCAAAACTATTCCTCAGCAAACCAAAAGGAGAGTTGGTTCCAGAGGATAAAACTCAACAAAGTCTTGCCTCAGTTCCCAACGTCCAGTGCAGGCCCAGGAGAAGGTGCGATGGTCTGCAAGATGGCAGTGAAAAATTATCCAACAGGGGGCGCTGTGATTGGAACAGTTACCTCAGCCAAACCCAATGGAGTGCTTCTCAACAGTGGCTCCTTTGTGCCTCCGGTAAGAGTGGCGGTGAGAGCCTCAGGCTCTGCACCTCGCCAACCACAGACCGGCATGACTATTCTCAATGGCAGCTCTCCTGTAGTGTCATCTGAGCAGCATCTGACCACCCAGAGTGTATCAAGGCCTGGTGCAATGACAAAGACGCAAGTTACAGTGTCTGTTAAGCCTAGATCGCTAACCACTAACATTACCACAGGGATGACCATCGTGACCACTCAATCTGCCCCTATGCTCGTCCACAAACCAGGGGTTAGGCCTAGAGGGATGAAAGTAACACCGCTAGGCGGGAAAAAGAGTGCAGTGGTCGCGGCCCAAGAAGTTAGAAGCATCAACGACACATCAGCTACACTGGAGACTGAGGAGGAGCGAGCCGCCAAGCGCAGAGAGAATTGGCGCATCAAGAAAAGAGAACAGCGAGCGAAGCAAGCGGCTAGGTTAAGCAAGGCCAGCAAAAGAATCACGAACATGGAGGTATCGTTGCAGAAAGTAGAACTGTTACCAAATGTGGACGTTGAACATCCCCAGTCCTTTTTGAGTGGACAGGGCCAGAGGCAGTGTGTTAGTAGGGTCAGTGCCCCGTTCATCTCAGCCGGACGGCTGCTGAAGAACGCCAGAGCAGTGGCTAGCATTGCTGTCAAAAGGGAGTCTGACGATTCAATCCTGGCTAAGCTAACCACAGTCAACGCTAATGAACAGACCGTTCAGCTAAGAGCAGAGAATCTGCAGGAGGCTAAAGCAACAATGCAGACTGGTATCGCATCTAATATCATTGGTTATAAACCAGCAGGGGAACCAAGCAGAAGGCTCCCTGGTCCAGTGCAGTTTGCCAACGTTAACCGAGGTATGGTCCGTTGTAGGACTCCGAGACAGAGGTTCATTGAAACCCAAAGGAATTTCCTGGGTCAGAGAAAGATGCGGAAGTCCCCCTGTCATGCCAAAGCCTTAACAACTCACAACGCACCACGAGATGACCCAAAGGAGACCCCCGAGCAGAGGGCGGCCCAGATGCGGGAATACTGGCGTGTCAAGAAGCGGGAGCAGCGAGCCAAGCTGTCTGGTGAAGTCCGAGCTAAGATGAAGGAGAGGGATGCTCTGATGCAAAGAGTCAAGCGTTACCAGAGCATCCTGGAGGATATGAGGAAGGCCAGAACAGCAAGCTGCAAAATGCTGCCACAACCAACAGAAAATAGGCCTACTCACACCAGCGCCTCAGAGATCATTGGAGGTTTCATCATGGAGGATGGTACAGTGACCAATAACATTCCTCAAATTGATCTCACTACAGAAGCAAAAGAGACTGGGGGTGAAATTGGTAGCAGTAGTGGGATGCCTGTTAATAATTTATTTACCAACACACACCGCCAACACCAACTGTTTCCCATACCTACTGGTGATACCTTTAGTAATGTGGTGTTAAGTCATCAAACACAGGACAACCCACCACCTCCTCTAATCCGTTCTGCTCAGTTTAAAGTCTCTTGTCCTCCCGTCGGCCTGTCGATCATGAAGCCTCCCAGGTTGGTTTCAATCAGACCGAGGACTGAATTTCGCAGCACACCGAAAAACCTACTGAATTTACACACAGTCTTCCAGCCCCAGAGTCATATCACCCTCACACACCCTCAWAACATCCAAAACACCTTTCCTGGTGTGCCTACAGCGATGCCAAAGCCGGCTAGCTGTGTCATGCAGATGGCTGTCAAAGCTTCTACAGCATCAGCAGTGCTTAACTTGGACCCAAAGCTAACAGAGGAGGAAAGTATGGCTAAGAAGA
The DNA here is from genome assembly GCF_002910315.2 of Salvelinus sp. IW2-2015. Lineage (NCBI taxonomy): Eukaryota > Metazoa > Chordata > Actinopteri > Salmoniformes > Salmonidae > Salvelinus > Salvelinus sp. IW2-2015. The sequence continues at coordinate 13,437,723 of NC_036876.1, forward strand.
GGGAGTACTGGAGGGTAAAGAAACGAGAGCAGAGGGCAGCCCGCGCCATCCGCCTAAGGCAAGGAGTTCAAGCTAGGGGAAATGCTGCCTCACAGAAGAGGCGGAACCAAAGGTTAGCACGATTAGCCACAGCCAATCCCAATGTCAACACCTCTGTCAACCACACACACACTATCAAGCCTCTCTCAAACACCAGTCTGCCCATGCCTCCACAGGGAAACCAAATAAAACAAGAAAGAGAAACAATCTCAACACATGCTCCATGTCCTCCACTGGAACAACCMCTCTGTGTTGATATCAAACTGTCCCAGTCTCCACCACATCCAGAGCCACCAGACCTAGCCTTGAATGCTGACAGCCAGGCCACCACTCTCCTGGCAGTGGCCTCTATGAAGAAGCTTCTGGAGGAATCTCTCAGCACTGTGGCTGACTGTAAAACGGAACAGCCCGACTGTATTACAGAACAGCTGCCTTGTAAAAGTGAACCCCAGGCTTGTTCCTCCGAGGAGAATGCCCTCCAGATTGAGGTCAAGCCAAATCTACCTCTGCTCACCCTGGGAGACGAGGAGAAAGCCTCCATATCTGGTGACCTATTGTTGGAGGTCAAAGGGTGGCAGGTGGATGCTGACGCCCCGCCACCATGTCAGGTGACCATTCGTCCACTGAGTCCTCATCCGAAGGCCTCTCCCCTATCCAGTCCTTGTACGAACACCCTCTCTTTCTCAGCTTCCCCTCTCAATCGGTCTGAACCCTCCTCTCACACACCCACACAATCCTGCTCCCAAAAGGCAGCCTCCGGAGGACCACTCCTCCCTGTCCCTCGTAGAGCCCAGAGGTTGCGTGCCAAAAAAGCAGGCCACCACCACTGCTGCTCCCCAGAACCTCCGAAGCTACATCACCAGCCACCACAACAACAACCACCTTGCCAACTTCAAAATCAACACCGGCGTCAACAACACCAAAAACACCCCCAGCAACAGCAACAGCAGCAGCGTCAGCAACATCACCACGCCCCAGTGGTGACAGACCAGAATGTGACTCTGCAGAAGAAGAGGGAGTACTGGAGGATGATGAAGAGGCAGCAGAGAGCCAGGAAGGCTCGGCAGGGAGGAGGGGGGCTGAGGCAGGGGGACTACAGCAGACGACTGGCCTTCAAAGCAGCACAGGTGGGTGGATATAATTTGTAATCCATGCTATTAGATTTCATCATAGTGCAGATTTCATGACTCACATGGTWGGCCAATACCTATCATTTCAATTTAATTTGAGGTAAAAGTACATTTTGTGGTTATGTTAATTGGAATGAGGAACTATTATGTATTTTTCAATGCAATACTGTACACAAGGCCACTGTCCAGTCTAACTAAAATGCCATGGATCTCTCTCTGGCATTTGACACAAGCAACGAAAATAGAGGGAGAGGGGAAGGAGGTATATGGATTCTGAGAACTGAACATAAACAACCATAAACAAGTAAATGTTTGTAAAGATAAACAAATAGAKCAAATAACCCTGGTTCTAAATTATATATTGTGACATAAAACGAATGTAAAGCTGTCCATTGATTGTGTTGTTGTCTTTTAGGCTCCGAATCTCCATATTGTCAAGACACCAACACAGAGGCCAGTGCAGATAGGCGGGAGCTTCAGTCTACAAGCTGCACCATTGCTCAAACCCCAGCCCTCCCCCCTTCTCCAGCCTATATCTCCCCCTGCCTCTGGACCTCAGGCAAGCCTCAGCATGGTCACCAACATCCCTACACTTCTGGTTGTGAGCCCCACCACCTCCAACATGGGACAACCATCTGATACACTACAGCTCAGACCTCCGGTCAACTCTACCAGTATTTCCAATTCATCCATTGGCCACACAGGGTCCYCCCAGACATCTCATAGCTTCAATASCGYGTTTCTCCCTGTAGGAGGCGGTGTCACTGTCCCTCCATTGGGTGAGGGGAAGAAAGGCGGGCTGCTATTGGTGGAGAGCAAACAGGAAGCGGCCCCGGGGTCCAGCCCTGACTCGCCACGTGTWAGAAAATGGCGATTGCAAGTGCAGGAAATCTCAGACGCTGACGCCTCACCCATCGCTACTCTCACACCTCCGCCCAACCCTCTGACTAGCATCAAGCTCTTACCAATTCATCCTCCCAGTCAAACGTCCACATTCACACCAACACAGACTCCTTTCAAATGTCAAGGTGCTCAGATTCCTCAAAGTGGGAATTTACAAAATGTAGGATTGCCTACAATGCAGGGGCTCACCAGAAGCCCCATCTACATAAGCTCCATGGGTCCGCCCAAGCCAGTGCCGGGGGAGTCGGAAGAGGAGACTCTGAGGAAGAAGAGGGAGTACTGGAGAGTGAAGAAGAAGGAACAGAGAGCCAGGAAGTCCATGAGGGACAGGGAGCTGACTGAGAAGAGGGCTTCGGTCAACTGGAGGCCCATCCTCCCCAGCAGTCAGCCTCAACACCTGCTGCAGGGGCTGGATACACAGGTAATTTTTACAATGGTGAATATTTCAAAGAAAACACCCTATCATATTTTAAGTCTGAACTATATGGTAAATCAGGCATTGGTACCAAGGGGTGAGGATTCAGCCTTGGGTAACTTTGGTTCCTCTTGGTCAGTTAATTTCCATTAGGGCTGACCGTAATTTTTCTCAACCAAAGGAACAGGATCCYGACCGGTGGGTCAACACCTCGGAGGACTCTGAACTACATCTAAGGTGAGAGAGTCGTTTTCAGGTTCCCTCTGACGTTTCTCTTATCTCAATGTGTATGTTGGTAGTAACCAGTACTGTGGTGTCTTTTTCCATAGTACTTCCAGAGAGACAGACATGGGCTACTTTCCTGACCCAAGCCATACGGAACCTACAGAAGGTAATACATTTGAAACGTCAGTATAGATCCCGCAAACTCAACTTTGGTCCTCGAAGCCAGTTCCACTGCGTTGTTTTCATTGTTACCCTCTAATCAGGRACTGCTTTCGACCTGGGACACCAGGTGGGTGCAATTAATTATCAGGTAGAACAGAAAACCAGCAGGCTCCGGACCYCGTAGGGTCAGAGTGAATACCCCTGTCTAGCTACAGCTATAGTTGTTTCTTCGAGTAACCTTGTTGCAAACTAGCCCAAATATTTCTACATATATGTTCAGCCCTTGGCTAATAGAATGTTTTCATGGGCTACTGTGACTGGCTAGTGCCCAAAAACTGTGGACGTGCAGTTTTATTATTTTGAACTCGGTTCGGCTTTCAACTTACTCATCAAAGCTGTAATAGTAGAATGCACAAGGGGCAATTTCGAAATTGGGTAGTGCACCATCAGTTTCTCTTATTGTCATGTCAGTCATTGCATACCATAGAGAGCTATGTTCCCCAATGCTAGAAGGGGGGCCTGAGTGAAAAAGTTTGGGAACCCGTGTCTTACAATACCACTCTCTTTCCCGCAGAGGAATCAGAGCTCCTTTTCGCAGACGATGATCATAACGACAACTACAACGGCCCCATCTCAGATGCCGTATGGAGGAACTGCTACCTCATGGACTACGACCCCCTGAACCAGCTGCTGGTGTGCATGGTGTGCGGGGAGCTCCAGTACTCCCACAGCCTGGAGGGGGTGAGGGCCCACATCGAGGAGGCCCACCCGGACACCCTGAGCCTGGTGCCCCCGGAGCGCCGGCACATCCTGGAGGCCTGGGACGAGCAGGTGTCCAAGAGAGAACTTTTCTTCACCAGCCAGCTGCAGCAGCACAGCGGTGGGATGGGAGGTAATAAGGATCTATTATATATTAGAGGGCCCAGAGTTCTTCCTGGTAAAGAAAGGCTCCGGTCCCTTGCAATGGGGACATTTGTGATTGAGGGTTTCTGACATATCCATGCACATTTTGTTTCAGGGGACAGTGCCAACCTCCCAGCAGAAGTAGAAGTAATGGTTGACACAGAGGACTCATCATACCTGAAGAACAGCAAGAGCCCCAAAACCACCAACAGACTCTGAGAGCTAAGGTGAGCATTTGAGCCTTCTTAACAGTACGTTGAACTGACACCATCCATGTCTAAATATCATCATGTTCACCACAGCTCTGTGTACCAAGGGAGGTATTCCTATCTGTCTGTAAGAACACATTTTCAGGAAACATATTTCTGACATKGCACATATATTTTTTTGACATACTCCTACTTATTTGTCTTGATTTGCAGAAGCACAAATCACTAAATGCCAGACAGCGTAAAAAACAACATTGTTCAGAAGTGGAGGAKGAAAAGAAAACATGGCTGCTGGTTTCTTTTAATGTCTGTTWATTTTTAGAGCAGTTCACCTCTACAAAAGATAAACTAAACTTGAACTGCATACATASGTGACATTGATCCACAAGAGRCAAGCTTTACCTCATTAACTTTGGGATACACACACATTCGCTGTTTTTGAAAGCGCAGTTTTGTAGCGATTGTCATTCTCTACTACTAAACCAAGTCTTCTATGCCCGAAGCAAACAGTTAATATTCACGTCGTCACTGGGTTCAATAATGTCATTGTGCTTTATGAAACACACTAAAGCAGACAGGAGGGCTCTCCTAGTCAACTGAATGGGTTACGAACAGGTCAGTTACAGTGGGGCAAAAAATATATAATCTTGCTTGTTTGTAGGTGACCAAATACTTATTTTCCACCATAATTTGCAAATAAATTCATTAAAAATCCTACAATGTGATTTTCTGGATTTTTTTTCTCATTTTGTCTGTCATAGTTGAAGTGTACCTATGATGAGTATTACAGGCCTCTCTCATCTTTTTAAGTGGGAGAACTTGCACAATTGGTGGCTGATTAAATACTTTTTTGCCCCACTGTATGTTCTTCAATCTGAATGAATGACATGTCCTTGGTCTTACTCAATGTATCAGAATCAATATGATGCAAGTTAAGGGCAAATCGCAGACATGTCAATTTGACTTGAGACCATGCGTCATTTGAAATTGTCTACGGGTGATCAGTTGTTTGATATTCGTCTGTACATACAGTACCAGTCAAAAGTTTGGACACACCTACTCATTCCAGGGTTTTTCTTTATTTGTACTATTTTCTACATTGTATAATAATARTGAAGACATCAAAACTATGAAATAACACATATGGAATCATGTAATAAACAAAAAAAGTGTTAAACAAATCAAAATCAAATATTTTAGATTTTAGATTCTTCAAAGTAGCCATCTTTTGCCTTTGCACACTGTTGGCATTCTCTCAACCAGCTTGCTGAGCACTTGTTGGCTGCTTTTCCTTCACTCTGTGGTCCAMCTCATCCCAAACTATCTCAGTTGGGTTGAGGTTGGGTGGTTGTGGAGGCCAGGTCATCTGATGCAGCATTCTCCTTCTTGGTCAAATAGCCCTCACACAGCCTGGAGGTGTGTTGGGTCAGGTGTGTTGGGTCCTGTTGAAAAACAAATGATAGTCCCACTAAGCGCAAACCAGATGGGATGGYGTATCGTTGCAGAATGCTGTGGTAGACATGCTGGTTAAGTGTGCCTTGAATTCTAAATAAATCACAGACAGTGTCACCAGCAAAGCACCTCCACACCATCACACCTCCATGCTTCACGCTGGGAACCACACACTCGGAGWTCATCTGTTACACTACTCTGCGTCTCACAAAAACACAGCGGTTGGAACCAAAAATCTCAAAATTAGACTCATCAGACCAAACRACAGATTACCACCGGTCTAATGTCCATTGCTCRTGTTTCTTGGCCCAAGCAAGTCTCTTTTTATTGGTGTCCTTTAGTAGTGGTTTCTTTGCATCAATTCGACCACGAAGGCCTGATTCACGCAGTCTCCTCTGAACAGTTGATGTTGAGATGTGTCTGTTACTTGAACTCTGTGAAGCATTTATTTGGGCTGCAATTTCTTAGGCTAGTAACTCTAATGAACTTATCCTCTGCAGCAGAGGTAACTCTGGGTCTTCCTTTCCTGTGGTGGTCCTCACGAGAGACAGTTTCATCATAGCGCTTGATGGTTTTTGCGACTGCACTTGAAGAAACTTTCAAACTTCTTGACATGTTCCAGATTGACTGACCTTCATGTCTTAAAGTAATGATGGACTGTTGTTTCTCTTTGCTTATTTGAGCTGTTCTTGACTTCATATGGACTTGTTCTTTCACCAAATAGGGCTATCTTCTGTATACCACCCCTATCTTGTCACAACACCACTGATTAAGAAAGAATTCCACAAATTAACTTTTAACAAGGCACACCTGTTAATTGAAATGCATTCCAGGTGACTACCTCATGAAGCTGGTTGAGAGAATGCCAACAGTGTGCAAAGCTGTCATCAAGACACAGGGTGGCTACTTTTAAGAATCTAAAATCTATTTTGATTTGTTTAACACCTTTTTGGTTACTACATGATTCCGTAWWTTTTTTTTCATAGTTTTGACATATTCACTATTATTCTACAATGTAGAAAATAGTAAAAAGARAAGAAAAACCCTGGAATGAGTAGGCATATCCAAACTTTTGACTRTTACTGTACATTTTATCATTTCATTTTATATTTTTTCACAATTCCTATCAGTTTTGTTATTCAGATCCAAGGGATGTCCTTGCATGGGGTTATTTTAAATATGCCGTAAAAAGTTGTGATTTTTCCCCCCGGTCCCACTTTAAAACGAAGAACAACTTATATAGCAGGGTCCTCCAACTGGCGTTACGCCAGTTTGCTTTTATTTACCCCCAAAAATGAGCCATTTTTTGTCTCAGTTCTCTGAGCCAAAAAATACTACTTTTGTATTTTTATTGTTGGACATAAGACTGTAAACACCAGCAAATCAGCTCTGAGATTTTAATTTTGGAAATCTGTTCCAAAGTATTCCCAAGCAGAAGAGAGATGCGATCGTATACAAATGTAAACAAGGTTCAAGTCATCTGTAAGCGTATGTGATACTCTATAAATGGTGTACAAACAGTGCATGTCGTCACATTTGGCAATTTACCCAACAGTGGGAATTGTCACCCTTTGGAGAGTATGACATATGTGTATAGATGATGTGTGAAGCATTTATTTAGTGCTTATGAAGCCTTTGTGTATGCTATACAAGTTGCACTTCGTTCAAAGTGGGACCGATTTTTCTAGATATTAATGCACCATACTTTACAACACTGAATCGTCAAAATACTTGTGACTTAAAAAAAAAAAAAAATACAGTTTTCGTAAAACGTTTTTCTGGAATGTAAAAGAATTCTTCCTTTTTGAACATTTAAGTTTTTGTAATGGTGATTTGACACATGTATGCCTGCACTGTAAATACAACATTTGTTTAAAGGGGTGGTTAAATGTCAATACCCTTAATGTATTATTTGATTTCCTATGAAAATAAACCTAACCATTTATGGTTAGTGGTACTCATACTGCTTCTGATTTTGTTAATATTTTTGTCTCTATACATACTGTGTACATTAACTCTTTCAATRTATTTATTTGGTCTGAACAATCAGTCAGTGACACATGACTATTTCATTTGTATTTAATATCTTTGATTAAACAATCAACAAATCAGCATTTTTTCCCCAGTCAAAATTACTTCTAACAACAAAAGTATGATCCAATGGCCTGCTGCTTGGAYGTGGAGTGTTGGACATGTATATACATTTAGGAAGTATCAGAAATCATGTGGAAGASATTTATTTGCAGTGTTTTTGGTTCACCAATATGCTGAAAATAATGTCCAATAGAGCACAGTCTGTCTTAACGGACTGAAAATGCATTGAAAACAGAATGTACTGTGAACTTTTTCTTGTACAGCTGTAGTGAACTTTAAAATGTACAGGGGACACTGACCAAGCTGTACTATTTACCTGTTGAGAATGTACCACTTTCAATTGGTTCCTACCTTGTTTGTTTRAAAGGGAATGTTCAAATGCCTTTTTTAAGGTACTAATAAACCCTTTTGGTAACTTTTAAAGTGGTTCTATGATTTAATGGGAGGTAGGTGTTATCAAGTAAGGTGGGCTGGGAGAGGCCTGTGAAACAAAACTCGTTCGATRTGTTACCATCCATCTTACATGCCATACAAAAGAAACGTCTATAGAAGTAAATAATTTATTGTTTTGCGTTGATTTGAGCATGTCTTGACACAGTGCAAATTCAAAGTTCCTTCAAGAGTCTTATCAAAGGCATTCTTACAGAAACATCAAATGAGTTGAGGGCATCAGGTTACAGCCGTACATATCATCTACAGTATTTTCCCAATAGCTAACTTAAGCTTGGTTTCTTGAAAGATCATACATGAGTTGACTATAGGTGGGTACATTATAATTAGGTATTACATCCACTTTAACTTGGAAGACATCCTATGATTACCAGATGTTATGATGAGGGCCAGAAGTGACCTGACAAAAAKAACTCCTAGTTATGATAAATGCGCTGTGACAGAAAGCTAGCTCTCCGGGTAATCTCTGGTAGTGAAGTGAGCTGTATCATAGTCCTGGCGCTGGTCACTGCTTCACTCCCTGGCTACGCCGATGCTCCTCCTCCACAACAATATCTGTCTCTACCTCCGTCTGTGTCTCTGCCTCCTCTTCGCCCTCCTCCCTGTACCCGGGTCCTGGGTCTGCCACTCCCTGGAGCTCCCTGGGACCGGCCTCCAGGCGGAACAGGGTAGGGACGCGGCCCAGGATGGGGTTGGTCTCCTGCAGGCCTGAGATCCATTGGTTCAGGGTGGCCTGATCCCCCTGGCTYGTCATACACATGGCGAACACCGGCCCTTCATCCACTGCAGAAAACAAGACGTATATCCTTTACCACTTACGATACACCACTGCACCTTAAAGTCCTGTACGGATTCTTACAGCTGTGSCCAGCATCACTTTAGTTTGTGAGATATCTAAAGCTTTGTTGAATTGAACTGATTAGGTCCTAGGTGTTTTATCTTACCGTCTTCCACGTTGAAGCTGTCGTCGTCCCCCATGTCCCGGTCCAAGTCCAGGTCCAGCTGAAGAGGGTAGTCGAAACACCTCTCAGGGTCGTAAGGCTCCTCCACCTGACAGGGAGAAAACGGGTACGGTAATAAATCAACTGTTACTGCTCAAGCAAAAACATACAATAACCCTATTGTAATAGTACGGGACAGATACTACTGAGGCAATATTCATCATCAAAATGATACCATTGTAAATGCTACCATTAAAATATACACCATTATTTACAAATACACAATGTTATCATTCCTTTGGCTTTAACAGAGTTGCACAGGGTCTCCCACCTTCTCCTCGGGGGGCAGTGGGTCAGCCCTGAGTATGTAGTAGTAGACACAGATCTTCCTCAGCCACAGGGGGAAGGGGCCCTCCACAAACACAGGCCTGTTGGGGTTATGTTTAGCCAGCAGCTCCATCTGGTCTGGGCTCTGGATCCCTAACACGGGGGGAAAGAGCAGAGAGATAGGAATTAACATTGAGATGACAGAAACAACGTTTATCATATGTTTGCACCCCCCAATACAGGGGTGTCAAACTTATTCCATGGAGGGTCTAGTGTCTGCTGGTTTTTCCTTTCAATTAAGCTCTAGACAACCAGGAGACGAGAGTTCCTTACTAATCAGTGACCTTAATTCATAACTGCTCCCCAGGCGCTGAAGACGTGGATGTCGATTAAGGCAGCCCCCCCGCACCTTTCTGATTCAGAGGGGTTGGGTTAAATGCGAAAGACACATTTCAGTTGTACAACTGACTAGGTATCCCCCTTTCCCTTCGTGGAATGAGTTTGACACATGCTCTAATACCATTGATCATTGCTAACCTAAATATTTGCTGACCACAAAAATACGAGCTATATCAACTGAAAACCATTCAACTAAAGAGTGAGAAAACCTTGGATTCGGATCAGAGTTTGTATGTAAAAGGAGAGGGAACTTTGGTTATCTACCTACGACGTGGGGGAAGGTGATCTCCTCTCCTGACTCAGAGATGTCGGTACAGGGCATCTGGTAGACGGTGACCTTAGCGTCCAGGTCGTTGGCGATGCGGTTGAGACTGAGGCGGGCCAGATCTACAGGATCCTCAGGGAGCTGCAGGGGGACGGGGAAGGGGTTGGCGTGCTTGAACTTGGGGAACCAGTACATGATGCGCTGGTACTTCCTCATCGGGTGGCTCTTGTCCCCGAAGATCTGGACGATCAGGACCTTACTTTCGACATTTGGCATGATACCTGATGACACAACAAAATGAATGCATGACAAAAAGTCTATCAATAAAAATAYACTAGCTACTTATTTTAATCGTTTAAAAGACCCTGTTCTGAAAAACGGTTGGCTCAATCTCTCACTCCCTCCCCACCCACCATAGTTCTCCATCTGTTCCAGCAGTTGCACCCCACACTCCTGCTGTCGGGGGTAGTGGTTGAACATGCGCTGGATAAAATTCCTGGGGACAAACACCTCCTTGGGAAAGACATCCAACAGCTTGTTGTAGACTGTAAGGTCCCGTTCCACACCAAACTCTGGCATCTTCTTCAAGGCAGCGTATATGAACTCTACGTGACCCCGACGCCGTATGTCCCTCTTACTGAAGACATCCACCACTCTGTTGAAGGTGGCCTTAGTCTTGGCCTCCCTGGCCACCCTCTCAAACAGGTCATCGTGAGTGATCAGTGACTTGTCCTTCTTTATTCTATCCTCATGCGCTTCACCAGGGTCCGTGGGTACAGGCTGGCTCTTATAACATCCAGGGCTGCCATGGAAACGCCTGAGTGCCTGTTGACAACAAAGATATACATTGACGAGGAGATACAAGCAGTCGACATAGTTAAACAAAATGCATAAAAGGTTAACTYGATATTGTAGTCATCCTAACCCTACAATTGAGGATAATGATCATTATCAACTCAAAAACGAACGACCATGATGTGATTAACTGGGAAACTTCCTAAGGGTTATACCCTTAGTCCCCCTGAGATTTTTTTTTGTGTGCTGTTGTTCACACTGAACACTCCAAAGGAACGCAGAACCCTCAAAAATAGCCCCCGAAGCGAACCAAACTGAGCATCTCGAAAGTTCGGTTTGCTTGTATTTCGCGGTCCGGTTCCCTTTTTTAGGCCAATGTGAACACAAAGCCCCCCAGGTTCGCTTGTGATTATTCTCGCACCACACACTAGACTAYKTCAACACCGTTTCCCCCGCCTTAAACCCTCACATTGGTGCCACAAAAGAGAGAAAATTATGATGTGAAGGCTTGCGGAAAAAACGTATGCCGTTTTTCAACATATATATATTTTTTAAGGATGCACAGAAACGACAAAAAATGTGTGGTGTTTTTAGTGAAAGATTATTTGTTTGTAATATGTGATCTATAGTATAGACTATGAGAGCTTCATAAGCTGTTCATTAATTGTGGGGTTTGAATAGTGTGAGAAGAACGTGAGAATCATAACAGGGTACAAAATCAATTCCTCAAAACCTTTCGAAACATAGCAATGTGAATTCAAAAGAGGACTCAGTTCACTTCATCTATTTTGTGGTTCGAGTCCTCTTTTGAATTCACATTGCTATGTTTTGAAAGGTTTTTACAAAGTGCAGGACAAGCCATTCCATCAGAACGTGTTATCGGGCAGCTAACTATACCTACTTGCATTTTGGAAGYTAATAGATTAGAATTACGTCTAATCTTTTAACTAAATGCAATCCGAAGATAGTATTAACATGTCAATATTATTGGTARCAGAATAAATGGCAGAAGAATAACTACAGATTAAATAATACTGTAATTGAAAATTGTACACCCAATGTAGGCTACTGCGCCTTTAAGAGCTAGAATTGATTTTGTACCCTGTTATGATTCTCACGTTCTTCTCACACTATTCAAACCCCACAATTAATGAACNTTCTAGCTCTTAAAGGCGCAGTAGCCTACATTGGGTGTACAATTTTCAATTACAGTATTATTTAATCTGTAGTTATTCTTCTGCCATTTATTCTGCTACCAATAATATTGACATGTTAATACTATCTTCGGATTGCATTTAGTTAAAAGATTAGACGTAATTCTAATCTATTAACTTCCAAAATGCAAGTAGGTATAGTTAGCTGCCCGATAACACGTTCTGATGGAATGGCTTGTCCTGCACTTTGTAAAAACCTTTCGAAACATAGCAATGTGAATTCAAAAGAGGACTCGAACCACAAAATAGATGAAGTGAACTGGCAAGAGTTGAGTCCTCATTTAAAGGCAAGGGCAGTGTGAATACAAAGAGACATGAGATCTTTAACTTCTTATTTTTTTTACCCCGGAGTTTACTTTAAAGAGGACTATATTTTAATCCCCCCCCTCTCGGGAGTGACTTACCTGACCACATGTGTTGTGTACTGTTATTTGGGACAGTGCTGTGGCTGGCTGAAGTAGGGCAGCTGCTCTGACAGAGGGGGCCAGGAACCCTACACTCTGGAGCCGTAGTAGACAGCGGGCACAGTTCATAGTACATGCATCATGTGGATCCTAAGAGAAAATAGTGACATGATGAATAAGATAAGCAGATGGGACAAATAGTACATGTACACTATTATAAATCTGCATCAACATGATTATTGTTACAAATTGCAAACAAATAAGTGCAGTCTGCTGATCAATCTCGGTGGTTTTGAGGGGTGCATGACACGATCATTGACAGTAAAAGAGACAACCGACATACTGTAACGCACTGTGGAAWGCTAGTTAACTAAGTACTTATCTTYACGCTAGCTATAAGCAGCCATGTTCAAGTTATCAATGTGTGTGTGAAAGAAGCGCYATACTTACACGGGGACGTGAAAGGGTGAGGTTAATCTCCTTTGTATCAAGTCTCCTTCAGACATGTCTCTCCATGGGCACCTCCATGTTGAAACCGCTGTGGTATAAGGACCAGAGATAYTACAGAATGCATGAGATAGGAATCCCATTTGGTAATGAATGGAGGAACGTATAACACCCCACCCAGCAGACTGTCGACTAATCGCGTAATTTAAAAAAWTATTTTTATTTCATCTTTATTTAACCAGGTAGGCTAGTTGAGAACAAGTTCTCATTTACAACTGCGACCTGGCCAAGATAAAGCAAAGCAGTTCGACACATACAACAACAGAGTTATACATGGAATAAACAAACATACAGTCAATAATACAATAGAAAAAGTCTATATACAGTGTGTGCAAGTGAGGTAGGATAAGGGAGGTGAGGCAATAAATAGGCAATAGTGGCGACATAATTACAATATAGCAATTAAACACTGGAGTTATAGATGTGCAGAATAGTCAGGGTATGAGTCGAGAAACCTGCCTATTTTTCTCGAAAGTATATCATGTCACGATTCGAAAGCTATACGATATTACAGAGAACAAGTTAATTATCTCAYATCTCGGAAAATATTTGTAATGTTGTACTTTTTGAGCAAACCCCCAATTGACTCCCATTCACTTCTTGTAGGAGAGCTCTCATTGTCCCATAATCGCCCAGAATGCAAGGTGGCACATTGACGACGCATGGGCAACGTACACATTACACTTTAATACGAGTTTTCCATCTCCTCAAAAGTGTTTCTGTAAGAATGCCGGGTGCATTTCCTGTTTCAACCACGTTTTCATTCCCCCATAATAACAGAAACAAGGACGCCGACTTCCATTCCGCCATTATGTGTACATGCAGTACACAAACACGCCACAAGGCGGCAGGAAATCTATGTGAAAATCAAATCAGTTGAACAGAACTTTTGGACGACAGGGGGGTGTAACCAATGATTTATATATACACTAGAATACTTATTTGGGGCCACTGTGTCGAAGCCACCTCACCTCCATACTGGCACTCCCTTACCGGCGTAATTTTGTGGGGGAAACTATAGAAATACACTTATTAATGTCTACATTCGTTTCTGCCACGTGTATTCTATTACAGACACTTTAACATTATATTATGTCAGCTAAACACAAATAAAAAATGAAAGAGAAATATTTACAAACATTCTCTAAAGTATMATTTTTTTCGATGAATAATGTTACTGTCCCCACTACAACGACAAAATAGTTAAATACATGTAATTTTGTCTTTGTYTATGTCTATTTAATTGAAATAATGTAGAATTGCATTAATTCCTATGGAGGACTKCTCCTACTGGGGAGTGCCAATATGGCCGACCGGTTTCTTCGGAGCATTTCAATGGCCAATACATAGCGTTAGCAATCCAGTGTTTATATACATCATTCGGTGTATGTAACCCAAAAAGTTGTGTTACAAGTTTCAGTAAGAAGCATATTATTGCATGCACGTGTAGTCATATAAAAACGAGGGGATAGTTAACCCATCCTTGTCTCCAGGAGAATATTTTTGGCAATTCTAGTGCGATGTGAATCTATTGGGCGATTGTGCATTTGCCCACCCGATGCTCAGCTCATTTCCTGGATTTATGTACAGTAAGTATTTGAGTGAATTTTTTTAGGCCAATCCTCTCCGGCAACTGCGTACGTTCGTTGCCATGCGTGCCTCCTCTCTTTTCTCAAGAACGACTTCTGACACCCTCAGGTAAAGCAGCGGCATACAGTATGGAAAATACACCAAAAAACAAACTTCACTACTAGAAACAGTAAATAACTCCTGGACAAGCAATCATGGATGGTTCTACGAATAGTCTAGGTAAGTCAAGCATCTAAAATCTTATTTTTAGGTAACCTTATATTTATTTAATTTTGAGTACTCTACACAGTAAATTGGCCAGTGTTACCTAGTTTAGATTTTTCATTGTAACATTTCTAGTGTTGATGGTGTGAATTAAAAGAACCTCAGTGTAGTCCCTATGCAGCTGTTTTTATCTCAATATCAAATAATTTCTCGGTAACAATTAAGTACCTTAATGTGATAGTTTTCAATTAAAATTGTCAAAAATCAACAAAAAATGTATTCTTAGCAAAATGCTATTTCTCAAGCAACAATTTTGCTAGGACTTCCTGGGCATGGTCTGAGAGAGGGGACTAATTGGCAGAGCTTAACTGGAGGGATGTGTAACCTGAACTAGCTATTATGATTGGCAGAGAGGAGGGCAAACTCTATGAATTTATACAGGCGGTCCAAAAAACCCACCCAGCAAAACAAGCAAAAATKTCATGCACTCTTTTCAAACACATGCTACAGGAAAAGTGTATTATCATAATTTTCAGAATAAACTATTATTTCAACCTCATGTGGAAATGTATATAAAACACAGGGAAATTTCGTTTTTGACTGCTCTGCCCCTTTAATAACCAGAGTTGAACCAAAACCACGGCCATATTTGATCATATTTCCCAGCGTGCTCAATTGCAGGTTGATTTTTTTGTTGTTGGTTTGTTTCAATGTTTTTGCATGCACATTGATCCATTAATCTTATGCTAATCAATTATGAATAACACATTTTTCTAAACTAATCCTATCTGTTACTAGGCCTTATTGCACCCATTACTGAAATGGTTTAGATGATTTAGGTAGTCTAATACACCACGTGAA
Organism: Salvelinus sp. IW2-2015; assembly: GCF_002910315.2. NCBI lineage: Eukaryota > Metazoa > Chordata > Actinopteri > Salmoniformes > Salmonidae > Salvelinus > Salvelinus sp. IW2-2015. The sequence goes on from NC_036876.1 coordinate 13,453,212, forward strand.
TACTTGATTGTCAAACTTCTCATTCCAAAATCTTGGGCATTAATATGTAGTTGGTTCCCCCTTTTGCTGCTATAGCAGCCTCCACTATTCTGGGAAGGCTTTCCTCTAGATGTTGGAACATTGCTGCAGGGACCCAACCTCACAAGAGCATTTGTGAGGTTGGGYACTGGTGTTGGCCCGATYAGGCCTGGCTCGCAGTCTGCGTTCCAATTCATCCCAAAGGTGTTCAATGGGGTTGAGGTCAGGGCTCTGTGCAGGCCAGTCAAGTTCTTCCACACCGATCTCGACAAATCATTTTTGTATGGACCTCGCATTGTGCATTGGGGCATTGTCATGTGGAAACATGTATGGTGTAGCGTTAAGATTTCACTTCACTGGAACTAAGGGGCCTGAACCATGAAAAACAGCCCCAGACAATTATTCCTCCTCTATCATATTTTACAGTTGGCATTATGCAGTGGGGTAGGTAGCGTTCTCCTGGCATCCGCCAAACCCAGATTTGTCAGTCGGACTGCCAGATGGTGAAGCGTGATTCATCACTCCAGAGAACGAGTTTCCACTGCTCCAGAGTCCAATGGCAGCGAGCTTTACACCACKCCATCCRACGCTTGKCATWGCGCATGGTGATCTTAGGCTTGTGTGCGGCTGCTCGGCCATGGAAAACAGYCCCAGACCATTATTCCTCCTCTACCATATTTTACAKTTGGCACTATGCAGTGGGGTAGGTAGCGTTCTCCTGGCATGAATCTCCTGACCAACAGTTATTGTGCTGACGTTGGTTCCAGAGGCAGCTTGGAACTCTGTAGTGAGTGTTRCAACCGAGKACAGATGATTTTTACTTGCTCAAGCACTCAGCGGTCCCGTTCTGTGAGCTTGTGTGGCCCACCACTATGTGGCTGAGCTCTTCAGTATGGGCCATTCTACTGCCAATGTTTGTCTATGGAGATTGCATGACTATGTGCTCAATTTTATACACCTGTCAGCAACGAGTGTGGCTGAAATAGCCAAATCCACTCATTTGAAGGGGTGTCCTCATACTTTGGGCCGTGTAGTGTTTCTTGGTTTTCCTAATCCCGGGCAGTCTTTCTGAATGCAGGTTGCGGCTGAATAAAAATKWAAAACGTTGGAGATCCCCACTCTGGCTGGATTCCAATAGGAATTAAGTCACTTTGCAAGCCAGMATAATGTGAGTTGCAGGCCTGRTGTKGCCTGTAAACCATGAGTTTCAGGCCACCGAATTAAGGTTAAACTAGGCCCTTAAAATACMRCCTTATGAAATACATATTCTATTGTCTTAAATAATTGTATTTTAATGGTTACATATTCACTTAGGATTTCACTAGGTGAAGGCCACAGGTCKGAAAATGAATGAAWGCAAMAACCATGTCTCTGTCACTGACAAATACAKTCATGGATGGTAACTCTGCAATTCACTCGAAAGGCAAGGCACACTGRGARATATGCAAGTAAGGCTTTACACGAAGCAAAGTGTTMATTTAACACTGAAAAGTGTGGACCCATATAGACACTGTAACAGTGTGACATTTAACAGTCTGTGTTGATTTAACACTTGAGAATTTGCTGTGTGCTTTTCACCTGTCAAGCCCACTCAATAGAACAGTTACTTATGTGGGTTTATCCGTTTTGCAAATTACAAAACAGCATGTAAACTTTATGTGCATAACATGCAATTGCAAAACAGAAAACATATGTTTGCAATTGTTATAAATGAGTAACATCCATTTGATGATAACCCAGGGCCAGGGGATTTTTATTGCAAAACACTCTGATAGTACATACAACATGTTCTTGCTCACTGTTTTCAATCATGAAATTGCACTTTGTTGTATCCTATAGACAGGTGTGAAACAAAGTAACTTCCATCCCCCATAGTCTCTCCGGAGATCGGGTGTGTGAGGTTCAAGTGAATGGAATGGCAGGCGTGGGAAACTGAATGTTATCTTGAATGTTACTTTGTTACTCTCCCAAATGGATAGGAGGCTACAAAGTATCAAGTTCCATTTCGATGCCAACAAATTGCTGGATGCCAGATTTGCTCCTCAGTTTGCATCTGTCTCTCTACAGTTACTGTAGTTGTTGGACCATCAGCTGCACCGGAGAAACTTCACATGTTCCTAGGTTAAGCAAGARAGGAACTCGTTAAAAAGTCATTCGCATCATCAGCATATTGAAACAGGATGTTTATTAGTTTTAAGAGTATCCCCTACCACGATGCATGTGCCAATTTGTGATAACCCCAACATCTGGGCYCCAAATGTCTTCGCCATGGTTTTAAATGGGACAAAAACGTCAGTCTGTGGCTGTTATACAAATTGTTTATGCCTCCTTTTTGCAGTGGCATTGGTTATGCTAGCGCCTTGACAATGRAACTTTTACTGCTTCTATAATGACGAAGTTCAATGGGAGCCATTGTGGCACATCTGTTACTGTCCCAWCTCATGTGCTGATGTTTTGTTTACCGTCTTGTAAAATAGTGGGCGGTCAGGCACACAGGGGAACACACAGGGGAACAGTCAACATCACGTGGGCAGACGCCCCGTTAGCATCTGTGGGCAAGGCCTGTCTGTCAGTATGTCTCGCTGACTAGAATACGTCCTTGTTAGCACAGATCTAGGATCAGCTCACCCTACAGCAATCCTACACTCAACCATTTGAGGGCTTAAGAAACAAAACTGCCCTCAGATCAGCCCTATGTGTTATTCAGTAAGAAGGATCGGGGTGTCAGTGTGAGTCAGCAAGTTTACATTCAGGGGTCATTGTCTGCATCTGTGGGCGTTAGGCTGAACTGTCCATCAAATCACTGGCATCTCTGTCTCTCTCCACAGCAAGCTGACACTACCATGCTGCTCAGTCACCAATCACAAATCAATGCTGACGAGGGTCTAAGAACATGTCAATGTGCGATAACTTCATTCAATACTGCATTTTCATTGCAGTTTATAATTGTGTTTCTCACAAATTGCAAATCGGTTCATTGTTCTGACAAGATCTGTGTCCCAGTCCCTCGAGTACCCCAAGCTGTTACATTAATCACCCATATAAAGCCGAAATCTACTGTAAACATATAAAAACAAACTCCACCTCAGATATTTTTAAATTGACAGAGAAAAAAGTAGGGGCTTTTAACAGTTGACTATATCCAGAAGCTCTTTGCACTACCATCCTCTCTCTGTGTGTGTGTGTGAGAGATCATACCTCTATTTCTGTAAGATTTATGCTGCCTGTACAAGCAGTCAACAGAATACTTCATAGCTTTGTTATCTGCAAGCAAAGCAAGCCTGGTCTTGCATAATTTCCCTCTGATTTCGACTTGGCATCACAATCAGCTCAGTGACAGTGTTGACCCCAAACAGCTCAAGAAAAATCTCCTTGTGCGTTTTTAAATCTTTATTTTTAGATTGCTTAGATCCTCTTTATCTTGTGTTTAGCCTCAATATTTGCGGCCAATATTTCATCTTCAGCTGGTATCAAGTACAGAGTATTATATGGTAGGCTTTGGTGAGGGTGTGTTATGATGGATGAAGATGAAAGTCCACAGTTACCGCCATTCAATCAGACAATTCTACTCTGAATTCTCTCATATGATAATAAGGTCTGATCGTAAAAAAAAGTGTTTTCTATTGAACTTKGGACAGGGAGGTATACCAGCAGGCAGTATTCATTTCCCTGCATAWATTCTCTAACGCGGGGTGAGACAGCGAGTGTTCGACTGTGACATGTCTGTCTGTTTCGGGTTCAGAGTGATGAGTTAGACTGAAGACGGCATCGCCCACCGCCCGTGCAGGGGAGTACAGTACGGCACAGGATGTGTTGTGGTGGCGACGTGCTCGTGATCACACGGGTCCCGRGGACGAGTGACGGGGACGGACGCTCTCTGTAGGTGGTGATGCCGCCATGGTGGTGGTGTTCACAGGAAGGAGCTGACAGGGTGGGCGAACTGTGGGAAGACGCCGTGTGTCTGTGTATGTGAGAGAGAGACTCAACCAGCTGTCACTGCTGACTCTACCGAGAGTCTGGGTTGGAAAAATAGCCACTTCTCAATTTAGACTGTTTGAAACGACAATGAAATAACAATGATCAATCAATCACATTTATTTGACACATCCCTTTCTACATCAGCAGTTGTCACAAAGTGCTTATAAAGACRCCCAGCCTAAAACCCCCAAAAGCATGCAATGCAGATGTTGAAGAAAAGTGKCTAGGAAAAACTCCCYAGAAAGGACCTAGAGAGGAACCAAGTTCCGAGGGGAGGTCCTCTTCTGGCTGTGCCGGGTGGAGATTATGATAAATCACTCAAATAGGCCCATAATATTAAGGTGACCTTCTAGATATATAGGAAATTGACTTTGATACAGCAACATAAGAATAAAGTGGAATTGGAGAAGAGAAAACATTTTTTTTTAAACATAAAGATAGAGACGATAGCGTCCCCATAACCATAAAACCCCTACSTTGATTAAAAAGTACTTTTTCCTTGAATGAAACTACCGTTTCTCAAAAAGTCGGCCTGGGCACGAGTGCCTTTTTGAGAGGGAGCTGAGCAAAATAATTGAAACATTCTCCAAATTGGATGAGAAAGGTAGCGGCTTGGGCAAATGCACTCTGAACAAAGAGTCCGTTTGCTCTGTCCAAACCCTCTTGGCTCCTCATGGAACAAGACATGAGATGACCCAGGCCACTCAGCATATACAGTAAGTGATAGTGAAATTGACGACTAGAGCAACATCCTACCAGGTTATAAACTAGCTCGAAACCTGACCGCACTCAAGATTCAGTCGTAATTGTGTCGTTTTCTTCTCCKGCCAGTATTGTTGTTTTTATCAGCCAATAATCAGTGGCGGTTCTGATCTGTCTCTGTGATAAGGCGTCAATCTCTGAAAAACATTGGCTTAAACTGAGCCCTTGAATGACAATTTGTAGTTTAAGGTGTTGTTACTTTCTCACTCAATCACGGTCTTTCAGTCACTGTCATCAAGTCAGTATAAAGCCGGCAGAGAATGTTGTTTTCATTTCCTACCAGCATTGTCGTTTATCAGCATATCGTCTTTGTGATGCTTCTGATCTGTCTTTGTGATATGTCGTTCAACCCTGGACAAACATTGGCTTTAACTGAGCGCTTGAATAACAATTTTGTAGTATGAGTTTCTCACTGTCATCGAGGGGGAGTGAGAGAGAGAGAGAGGGAGGGAGGGAGGGAGGGAGGGAGTGTCACTCACTCACTCCAATCAGACCAGAGACCACACTCCAACTCAGCTTTCTAGCTGTGGCCAACTCTCGATTGCTTCCAGCCCCGTCTAGTCAGCCATTGTGAATCCCTCCTCTCCAGCTTCTTCCAAACTACTGTGACTCACCCTCAGGCCAGTTGTAACAACAACAAAAAAGAGAAGCAGGGAAATGTGTAATAGCTGTGTGTGTGTGCATGCTTGTTAGGCTACGTTTACACAGGAAGCCCAATTTTGATCTTTTGCCCAAGTATTGGCGAAAGAGCTGAAAGATTGGAGTTGAGCTGCCTGTACACTTAGCCTCAGTGTGTGTGTTACCGTGTGTGTAAGCAAATAACCCTCGCTGGTTCTCTTTAACAAAGTACAGCATTATTGCACAGGAAGAAAGGAAACATGTTCCCCTMTTCCCTTTCGCCTCCTGGACATCCTATCCCCATCTGTTGCTCCCGTTCACAACTATAAATACCATACCTCCCCTAAAAACGGACCAAGAACACAAACCTCTAATTACTTCCCGATGTGTTCAGGAGTGCTATTGGCTACGTTCTTGAACATCCCCCTTAAAGTCAAAGATGGCCTGTGGCTTGAACTGCAACAGTTCTTGAGCTGATGCCTCATCATGAATACATGCATAGTTACAAGGTACACTGTATATACAAAAGTATGTGGACACCCCTTCAAATTAGTGGATTCGGCTATTTCAGCCACACCTATTGCTGACAGGTGTATAACATTGAGCACACAGCCATGCAATCTCCATAGGAAATAACATTGGCAGTAGAATGGCCTTACTGAAGAGCTCAGTGACTTTCTACGTGGCACTGTCATAGGATGCCACCTTTCCAACAAGTCAGTTCATCATATTTCTGAACTGCTAGAGYTGYCCCAGTCAACTCTAAGTGCTGTTATTGTGAAGTGGAAATGTCTAGGCGCAACAATGGCTTAGCCACGAAGCGGTAGGCCACACAAGCTCACAKAACAGGAACGCTGAGTGCCTGTCCTCAGTTCCAACACTACTACCGAGTTCCAAACTGCCTCTGGAACCAACATCAGCACAATAACTGTTGGAGCTTCATGAAATGGGTTTCCATGGCCTAGCAGCCGCACACAAGCCTAAGATCACCATGCGCTWTGACAAGCGTTGGATGGCGTGGTGTAAAGCTYGCCGCCATTGGACTCTGGAGCAGTGGAAACTCGTTCTCTGGAGTGATGAATCACGCTTCACCATCTGGCAGTCCGACWGACRAATCTGGGTTTGGCGGATGCCAGGAGAATGCTACTTGCCCCAATGCATAGTGCCAACTGTAAAGTTTGGTGGAGGAGGAATAATGGTCTGGGGCTGTTTTCATGGTTCGGGCTGCACAGAGCCCTGACCTCAACCCCATCGAACACCAACCCCATCGAACACCTTCGGGATGAATTGTAACTCCGACTGCGAGCCAGGCCTAATCGCCCAATATCAGTACCCAATGTCAGCAATGCTCTTGTGGCTGAATGTTCCAACATCTAGTGGAAAGCCTCCCCAGAAGAGTGGAGGTTGTTATAGCAGCAAAGCGGGACCAACTCCATATTAACGCCCATGATTTTGGAATGAGATGTTCGACGAGCAGGTGTCCACATACTTTTGGTCATGTAGTATATCTTAAAAATGGCTAAGGTCTCTCACCCAATTGTTATGGTGAAGACGTTATAGGTACCACACCGGCACACCCACTGGTTGCYGTAGGAGTCTTATGRCAGATACTGTTTTCCATGAAAAATRTACTCCGCACACTAGCTTTATAGGTACATGTATTGAAATGGAGCTCTTTATTATCGGTTTCATTAGTGGTGGCAGTTTGAATGGTTAGCATTAGCAACAGCAGCTGTGGGGCTACCAGGAGAGGGCTAATATTGCAAGGCTAACCTTACATACAGTATATTGGCATTCATGCAATTGCTCAAAGATTCTGCCCACCTTCTTGGCTACATCTTTCATACCCCCCCTATGACTCATAGAAGCAATGTTTGCTTAGATCAGACCTGTGATTATTGGCATGAACTACTAGTATGGCTCCTTTCACAACAGATAATGATAGTGCACTATCGTTAATATCTGTGTTCATTAAAATATATTAACGATAATGTGCAAAGCCCTATGATTCAGAGGTGCAGGCCCACACAATCTGAGGTTAATCAAGACCTTATACACACACTGTCATACAATGTTTGTCCTGTGCAAAGTTTACGTCAGTCATTTGTGTATGAAGTTTAAGCCCCTTTCCTGCAGAAACACTGGGGTTGTGGGAGTGTTGTTGCTCCATTGAGATTGTTTTCGTACATGTGTTTGGCCTGAAGTTAGGATGTGATAATCATTGTCTCTGTGTGTGTGTTAATGGTGCGCGGGTCAGCATTTWATTTTTTTCATCCGCCCGCAATAGCTGATAACCCATCCGCAACCGCCCGACTATACAGTGCATTCGGAAAGCGTTAGACCCCTTGACTTTTTCCACATTTTGTTACGTGACAGCCTTATTCTAAAATGTATTAAGTCATTTCTCCCACCCCATCAATCGACACACAATACCCCATAATGACAAAGCAAAAACAGGTTTTTAGACATTTTTGCAAACGTTTTAAAAAATAAACTGAAATATCAAATGTACATAAGTATTCAGACCCTTTACTCAGTACTTTGTTGAAGCACCTTCGGCTGCGATTACAGCCTCGAGTCTTCTTGGGTATGACGCTAGAAGCTTTGCACACCTGTATTTGGGGAGTTTCTCCCATTCTACTCTGCAGATCCTCTCAAGCTCTGTCAGGTTGAATGGGGAGCTTCGCTGCACAGCTATTTTCAGGTCTCCAAAGATGTTCGATCAGGTTCAAGTCCGGGCTCCTGCTGGGCCACTCAACAAAGCCACTCCTGCGTTGTCTTGGCTGTGTGCTTAAGGTCGTTGTCCTTTTGGAAGGTGAACTGTAGCCCCAGTCTGAGGTCCTGAGCAGGATTTCATCAAGGATCTCTTTGTACTTTCCTTCGTTCATCTTTCCCTCGATCCTGACTAGTCTTCCAGTCCCTGCCACTGAAAAACATCCCCACAGCATGATGCTGCCACCACCTTGCTTCACCGTAGGGATGGTGCAAGGTTTCGTCCAGACGTGCCGCTTGGCATTCAGGCCAAATCGTTCAATCTTGGTTTCATCAGACCAGAGAATCTTGTTTCTCACGGTTTGAGAGTCCTTTAAGTGCCTTTTGGCAAACTCCAAGTGGGCTGTCGTGCTTTTTACAGAGGAGTGGCTTCCGTCTCGTCACTCTACCATAAAGATATGATTGGTGGAGTGCTGCAGAGATGGTTGTCCTTCTGGAAGGTTCTCCCATCTCCACAGAGGAACCCTGTCAGAGTGACCATCGGGTTCTTGGCCACCTCCCTGACCAAGGCCCTTCTTCCCCCAATTGTTCAGTTTGGCCGGGCGGCCAGCTCTAGGAAGCTCTAGTGTGTGGTTCCAAACTTCTTTCATTTAAGAATGATGGAGGCCATCCAGTTGTAGAAAACATCTCAAGGATGATCAATGGAAACAGGATGCACCTGGGCTCAATGTCGAGTCTCATAGTAAAGGGTCTGAATACATATGTAAATAAGGTATATCTGTTTTTTTTATTTCATACATTTGCAAAAATGTCTAAAAACCTGTCCGCTTTGTCATTATGTGGTATTGTGTGTAGATTGACTTAAAGAATTTGCTTTGTTCAATCCATTTTAGAATAAGGCTGTAACGTAACAAAATGTGGAGAAAGAGAAGGGTTGTGAATACTTTCCGAATGCACCGTATGTGATAGGCTAAAGTGAAAATCTGTGACCCGCACCCGACCCTAACCCACTAATATAGAAAATGYGCTGCAGGCTACAGTCAGAGACAGCTGAATGAGTTGACGGGGTGACAGATTTATTTTGCCAGATTTAGATGTTTCTGCTTATAATTTCAGACATTTTGGTAGGCAMATTTTTTTTTTGTCAGCTTGTATATAATTTAGATACATGTAGCTTCTCTTCTGTCATTAAATGTTACCCTAGAAGACTAAATAAACTCTTGCTCACCAAAGTAATGTCATAAATTGATGGAATGAATGCTTCAATGTAGTTGACATCGGTAAAGTTTTCTGTCATCTCTGCAGAGCGAAGAGATTTAGGGACCGGGGAGAAAATGCAATGGGTTAACTCAAAAAATATATAAAAATGTAAAGATTTTCTGTGCAAAATGTCCATATGACATCAATTTGACAGGTTGTAAACARAACGATTTGAAAACGACCCAGACCCAACATGTTTCTGATAACATTTCAGTTTGGCTTGGATGCATATTTGATGTGGTTGAAATACTATCAGCTTTCATGATACTAATAAAGATAGCACCTCTATACGAACAGAGGGTTGGTGCCACTTTACTTGGGGAGGACAGGCTCGTGGTTATGGCTGCAGCAGAATCAGTGGCATGGTTTCAAACACATGATTTGATGCCATTCCATTTGCTTCGTTCCAGMCATTATTATGAGCCGTCCTACCCTTCACAGTCTCCACTGATACAGACGGTATTTAAMGGCACATTCGCATTCTCTCAAGATGCTGAAATAAATAAATAATATTTCTCCACTCCTGTTCCTGAGTCCAAGTTTAGCCTACATTTTGTGTATCATTTTACTGCAAGAAATGCTTAATTTTGCAGGAGTTAATATATAGGCTCAGTTTCCATTTAACCCAGTAGGCTACAGTTCCCTTGACGTGTCATAGGCCTATTTGAAGTCCCCGTCTTGTGACTGTCAAATTTGTATGGCGCCTCACAATCATCACMCTTAACATAGCCTGCACTGATATCATCATCTTTTACCACTTAGCCAAATCGTCCCCAAACATTAATTTTCCGGTCTTTCTTTTTCTTTATTTTCAACTCTCCTTTCGCAGCTTTACTCTTATTTAATTCAACTCTGACATTGACCTTTTTGCCTCGGTGGTTCGACATGAACTTTTTCTGCCCGTTCCCAAAAGTGATTGACGTGTCGGCTATTTGGCGCCAGACAGTTATGCCCCAAAGCTTAGGTTTACGCACTAATGAAATAAAAACCTCAATGTAGCCTACAGATATAAATTGCATAAGAATGAGACGTTTATGGATCTCTTAAGGTAGGCTATTGTTTTCTTTTTATGCAACCCGCCACCCACCCGCCCTTCATCCACACGATATTTAATGACCCGAAACCCTCCTGCCCTGCGACTATAACAGCGTGTGTGAGAGAGAACGAGTCTGGGAGAAAGCGAGTGATCGAACAATACTGCAATACTGAAGAGTGTATCTGTATCGACAAGTGAATAGATCATGTTTCAATGCTCCTGTACACATTGCATTGTCTCTCCCGTACGTTTCTAATTACTTGGATACATTTTTGGCCACAAGTTTTTTGTTTTTTGCTTAATGCTTCACGCACAGTTGATCAAGTCAGCTGAGATTTGCCAAAAGAGAGAGTTGGAAGGCTGGCTTTTGATTTTGGTTTTAAAGCCAGCGGATTGGAGCAGATCCTAATTATTGTGTTACAATACAGCTGAGTCCCATAAACTGTGTTTAGACACGTAAGCCCAATTTTGATATTTTTTTCCCACTAATTGGTCTTTTGACCAATCACATCTAACGTGAAAAGAGCTGATCTTTTTCAGAACGGATCTGATTGGTCAAAAGCTCAATTGGTAAAATAAAAAAATAAAAATCTGAATTAGGCTGCCTGTCTAAACTCAGCCATAGAGCCTCACAACCACATTGTTTAATGTAGACTCTGAGATTAGACTTCCTCATTGCTTTAGGGCCCTATTATCTGTAGGCTGCAGAGCATTTACTCTTCACAATGCTAGTGAATATCAATATTCCTTAGAGGACATTGTGCCCTACCTCAACCACTTGAGTCAGGTGTTTCCTATCCTTAATTAGAGTACAGTAGTCTTGCTCTCCTGCTAAATTCTAAGACCTCTTCAAACAAGTGTGTGAAGTCATGTTTCCCTGTGTGTGTCATCATGACCAAGTTCATGGAGTTGGTGGAAAAAAACAGTTTGCCTTTGATTTTACATTGAAAGTGTGGAATTTCAACTGGCAAGAATATATGTGTAATGTATCAAATCCATGGCATAGTGTCTAACACGCCGTTTTTAACCAGAGCCTTAGATATACAGTATATAGTTATGGTTCTAAAGTATAGACCTAAATGAATCCAAAAAAAGCTTCTACTACTGTAATGTTAATATAACTGGAAGTTATCCGTTAGCGTCATTCTCTCATTTAATTCATATTWTACTGGGTGAAATGCCACTGTATTCTTCCATTGCTGTTGTTGATCTGTCTCTGTGGTGTGTGTGTGTCCAGTGAGAGGCCTGGCCCTGCACACGGTTGGCCAAGTCTGTCTGAACACAGACAGCAGACAGAGACTCCCTCCCAGCAAGCCTCAAAGACCCCATTGTGTGTGGAGTGGAGCCATGGTGTTCTGGTCCAGAGATTGAGTGTGTGGGATGTATCGAATGAAGGCATAACTGGAATCCCTCTGTCTCTGAAAAGCGAAACAGTCTTGTAAGGCCTTAAGGCGAGAGATATTTTCATACTTTCAAGCCGATAAGCCAAACTGGTTCTCCTCTTGGGATGATTTGCATGTTTGCTTGGCCACCGCATTCTTACCCAACCGTTTAAAGTGTTGTTTTTGCCTTCCTTACGAGCKAAGCAAGGCAAAACAGTCAAGTGCTTTAGAAGTTCTTAAGAAACGCCTCACCAAGTGCTCAGTAGTAAATGGGTGAGAGGCACTCAGTCAGAACCACTCCTCTCCTCAACCCTCAAAGGGAATAAGCCCACTTGCATTACAAATACTTATTATCAACAACAATGACTGTGAGATGATCGCTTGACTGCTACAGTGCTTGTGTCAGCATGAGGATTGAGTAGTAGCATATGCTATATCTCACCTGCAGTGACAGTCGGTAAAAGGTTAAGGAGGAAGGGAAAGTAACGATCTGTGAGTCACTTTCATACAATAAAGGAAACGATAAGCTCCCCAACTTGGATATGATGCATGGGAAGGCCTGGGGGAGGAGGAGGAGGTGGAGAAAGAGAGGAAGAATGTGGCAGTGTTCATAGTTGACGTTAGCTGACAGTCATGTGCGTCCTCTTGGAACGGACTTTGGAGAACGGAAGCCACACCCACTGGATGCCAGTTTGGCCTGGTATCAGTTATTGCATCACATTAACCCGCTGTGCCAGATTCTCAAGGTATATACACCTCTTCAACCCAGTAGATGGCAGAGCTGTTAAGGCATGTTTGGAACACGATTCATGGTGATTCACCCACGTGGTCGGTTTTCATTTCATCCCACAGAAACGCTGTTCTTAAGTGCATCGTCAATGTGCTTCCAGATCCATATGCATGATACAGAATACGCAGGCTATGTAATTCAAACGACCATGCGTATTGATTTGTAAGGTGACCTATAGATGACTCTGTACTTGTTAAATCAATTCAAACTTTCTTTTCACAGAACGTTTTACAAAAGTAGACTCGGAGAATCGGTCTATTTATCCACGATCAGGTTCTGAATCAATCAGACGACTTACTCTTTCCCCTGACCCAGAGAGACGTAACAGTTTTATTGGACTGCATGGTCATTGGTCGGCGTGGTTACCATAGCAACATATGTCCAATTTAGGGAGGAGGAAGTATTTCATAAAGTGATAGAAAAAGCAGGGATTTTCCAACGGGGAACTGTAGACCCACACACACACACACACACACACACAGGTTTGTTTTACAATTGATTCCCATTCAAAATCCTATTTTCCCTAACTCCTAAACCTAACCCCTAACCCTAATTATAACCCTAAACCTAAAATAGCATTTCTTTCCTTGTGGGAACCAGTGAAATTGTGGGGACTGGCAAAGTGTCCCCACAAATTGTCCTTGTTTTACTATTCTTGTGAGGACTTCTGGTCCCCACAAGGATAGTAAAAACAAACACACACACACACATACTGACACACAATAGAACAAATGTTGCCAACCAAAGCAGGAAGTTGTGTAGGCTGCAAAAAAAGAAGGACAAAAAAGCTGCAGTTGGCTCAGAGTCTGATCATTAGTCACATGACATGTGGATTGCAACACCCTGGAATGCCTTCTGTCTCCCTTTCACCTCTGAGGAAATCAGTTGGAAATGTAAACATGCAGGATGATAGAATAGATCTAATCCCAACATGTTGTACACACAGAGAACGTGTAAATCTGTGGTGATTGATTAATAGCCGAACAGATTAAAATCCATTCATTAAACACAACCTATTGATAAACAAGTCTTCCTACTGCCATGTCTCAGGAAATTCGCAGGAAACGTGGACATATACAGAATCATAATGGGAAAGGCCCGAGACGTGCGCACTACTTTAGAGAAAGTAAGTCTGCGGACACTTAACAACCATTTGAGCTAAACCTTGTTCCCTAAACACAAACTGATGATAAACAATTAGAACATTCCACTCCTTTTTGCGAGGCTGCCCCTGGAAATTGCAAACGGTTGAGAGAAGCAGAAACACATGCCCTTAGCTCCTTTTCTCCTAATACTGGCAATAGTCTCCTGCCTTCTTTATTTTTGATAAAAATGGGACTTAATTCAGTCAGTAAGCAGCATCAAAGCCTCGTGATATTGAAGTAAATAAACCATTTCTCTCCAAACTCATCGACACTTTCATCTTGTTCTTTTTAAGTTATAAACAGTGCTGGATGAGCACATTAATGTTGGCTTCAAAGGCCCATCTTCATGCACAATGTATGTCCTGTCTCTTTTGAGGAAGATTTGTGGGCTGTTAGCAGTATTTACAACACTCACTGCGGTCATGTCTAAGTGTGCTCATCTTTGGAAGTTCTCCCTTCTCTACAGTTCTTTCACGGTATTCCGCGAATGCATTGCTCCTGCTTGGTTTATACCACTTCTGTGGGAGTTACAATGGCATGACATCATGGAGTTGGATATAGGCTCCTCATTGGTTGTCCTTGTGCGTCCTTAGCATTTACTAATGGTTCATCTAGTTCCAGACTGTCTAGTTCCATACCATCCCCTGATTGGTTGTCTTGGTCCATCTGCACAGATGATGTGTCGGCAGGCAGCAGCGCTGAGTACCCAGACCGGGTGTCCACGATGGAGGGGCGCCTTCAGTTGCAGGAGAACGAGATCACTCTGCTCAAGTCATCACTGGCCGACGCGCTGCGCAGGCTCCGCCTCCACGACCAGCTGATCCCCCTGCTCAAACAGCAGCTCATCGCAGGTGGGTGGCCAACCATCACACCTTAGATCAGATTGCGGTCTTAAACGACTTAGGCTTACATTAGTCAAACCATCTACAGTACCAGAAGCCAATAGAATAGAATCGAATCAAATAGAATATTATCCCATCCCTATGACCATTGTCTTGTGCTTCAATGTCATGTCCATCCTCAATGTGTGTGATTGTGTCTTACTGTATATGACCTCAGTGAACCCTGCAGCGGCCCGTGTCCTGAACCAAGTCTTCTGCTCTGATGGTTTCTCCAGCTCCCGTAAACTGTCTTCCAGCTCAGCCCTGGATGGCACCCGCCACCCTGCCACCAGGTACTGTAACAGCACAGAGGGAGTGGGTAGGAGAGACCTATATAAAGATATGGCTCTTAGATTATCAACGTGTGTAAATAGGGCATCGTTTTTCAGTCAAGACATTGGACTTAGTGGCCGGAATGTGGATTTCTAGCTTCTATAGTAAAGTCTTATTGGATTCAGTTTGATATTGTATGATGTTTTATCCTTGTTGATCTCAACTCTACACTGTGTGTGTCTCTAGCCAAGTGGGAAACAACATTCAAGGTGAGAATGGTCACTATGGGGACAATGGATCCCTAGCCCCTATGTGTAAGCCCCCTACATATGATCGGGCTACCCAGACAGAGCTCACCCCGCTGGGGCAGGACCAGGGGCTAGACAGGGTCCCCCTGGCTCTCACCAGTGACATCCAGAGCCTCTCCCTGGAAGATGCCCTCCCCAAGGGTATCTCTCCGACCGAGGGGTCCCGGGCCACGCTCCACCGCATCCAGGGGCTTGAAGAGGATGAGGAAGTTGAAAAGGACCTGAGCAGGGCGTCTTCTGTAGAGGAGCCCATCCACCCCACCACCATGAGGAGCCTCCAGAGAGAGGACCTCCAGGACCCCAATGGCTCCACGGAGAGCCTGAGTTCAGGCCGCCAGACCCCAATCCCGGGGTCCCCAGCAACCCCTAAGGACCTGCCCCCCAGTCCCCGGAGCGGACCTCTCTCCACTATCCTGGAGGGCCAGAATAAACCCTTGTGCGTTATCGTCTCCTCCTCCTTCTCCTCTTCTCCATTCCTGCCTGATTGCATGGCTTTTGGGGATAAATCTCCTATTCTCTATGCTTGTGTTTCTACAAACCCCCCAGTGTCAAAACTCTAATCTATGAATCCGTTTGCGGTAGACTGTTGACCGGGGAGCGTACATTACGTGCTCTCTCCCGCTGGATCCGGCTGCTGTGTTATTTGTCCATATGTTTGAGCCGGGGGCTAAATAAGTGTGATTGGGAACATAAGGCCCTGTGTCTCATAATGACAGCGCTCATCGTATGCTGAGTGACACGTCCTTGAGAGACAACACACACACACACACACCGAATCAAGCGCAGTGGAAAATGTGTTAAGGGTCGTGCGGCTCAACCCTGTGTATATAATAGTAGTGAATGCCAGGATAAGCTGGGGGCCATGTCAACACCTCTTTGATGTGGGGATCTAGAATACAACGTTTCAAAATGGCCGCGTTGTCCAAGCAGCAGCCGTTTCACCGCATATCCATGAAAATGAATAAAACACAGTCTAGTTATGTCTAGAACAAAACTTGATCTCAGCCCAAAGAAGTGGTAGCCTAGTTATGCGTGTCAGATGAGTAGGGGCCAGAGTTAAAAAAAATAATAATAATAAAATAAAACGTTTTTTTACCGTCAATGTGATCTGATCAGGAAAAACTCTGGACCATAGTTAAACTCCATGCCCTACAGATAAGACATTGAATCAATGTTAAGGGTTACGTTCAGAACAACTGGGGTTTGCAGTTAAACACAAGCTGAGTAGTTCACACGGTGTAACAATAACACTGGGGTTGTGTTCATGAATCCACACTAACCTGATGATCTAACCTGAGCCTCACCCTTTAACGAAGTTCTCCTCCTTCAAGCATGGATTGATTCAGCATGATTTCCTGCATGCGGACATTTCAATGGGGCTTTTCATTGGTCGATTAAAAAAAAWTTTTTTTTTGCTGCATGCCGCTCCATAATCACAAAATAATTGCTACATTATTCCTCTAATTTGTTTTTGTGTTCTGTGTGTGTGTGTGTTGATGTTTAGTTTGCTAGTTATGACTTGGAAGAGGCCTATTGCTGATTGATAGCATATGTTTCAGTTAGCTCTATCATGCCACACCGTTAGAACCAGCGGCGCTATGGATGGGAAGTCTAAGTTATGAAGTACTTTTATCCAGATCCAAACCGTAATATGAACTAGGCTATTCAGTTACATTACATACTTGGATACAAACACTGTCTACATAATGTACCTAGTATGTGTAAAATCAGTAGGAGCTTCAGGGGAAGGGAGTCAGCTGGGTTTCACTTCCTAGTTCTACTTCCTGTTACATACCTCGAACATCCCTGGTCACATGACGAGGGCAATTTCCTCTGATTTATTGAGCACATCATCAGGAAAATGGTTGTGTGGCTTACAGGAAATCCCTGGCCCGTCATAGAATACACGTTGAAACACAGACACATTCATAGTTCATCTGAGTGTGTGCGTGCAAGCGTGTTTGTGTGTGTGTGTGCAAGCGTGTTTGTGTGTGTGTGTGCATGTCTCTGCGCAAGTATGTGTTTGTGTTCCCAAGTGTGGTTGTCTGTCTCAAACCCTGCACATAAATCCTCTTATACAGACTCCCTATCCTCATTGTCCAGAGTTCGCAGGAACAGTGAGAAACTGGCAAAGGACCCCCAGGAGAAGACCAAGAAGAAGTTGGACAAAAAAGCAGCTTCTTCGGCCAACCTCCTCACCCGATCCCCCAGTCTGGAGAGGTGAGAGAAGGCCCATCTGATCCATCAGCAAGACCAGCTTTCAAACTCATCGTCACATCTCATTTTCCTACGGGCGCAGAAACATATTTCACTAAATAGTCACTCATTGGAAAACAAGTGCCCTTTATATAAAAAATAAAATTCCTTTCCTTTTGAAAAGTCTTAGGATATCCCAATTGCGTAAGCTGGGCCCAAAGACTGTATAATATAACGGTTGGTCCAAGTGTCTGAAAGAGTCTCTTGGATATAGTATCTAACAGTTATGTTTTTTTTCTTTTTCTCACAGCCGGACCAAAGAGCTCATCGCCAGTGCAGGTAATGTATATCCAACAACACTACTCTCTCCAGACTCCCTACAAAGTATTATCCAACCATAGTCTCTATATTGGCTTAAATGACTCACAGACTGATTGCAGGCCAGACCTGGACTGGATGAATAGCCCATACGTACATAACAGCTCCAGCTAACCTGTGTATTACTCTACCTATTATTAAATGTGTCCATAGCCTCCATTTAGGGGCCCTGTAAATGCATAAACATAGTTATAGGCTGAAAGGCCATCTCATTTTTGGTGTGTTAACTTCTCATTCCCATTCTTTAGTTGGGGACACTAAACTGCATACTAAATGTCAAAGATAGTATAATGTCAAAGATAGTATAATGTCAAAGATAGTAGCTTTTATGAGCGTTGGCTTGAAGTATGGTTTATCTTTATAATGGTGACTCATTCCTAAACCAGAGCGAGTTAAGAGGACATTCCCTCTGATTGTTTCTGTGTTTTTACCAGTTGGACCTAATGGGGATTCAATTGGCGGAAAATCAGTTTGATGCGCCCATCCGATTAGCATAATAGTCTGTAAATTTGATCAGTGAGCCACAAGACAAGGGGTTTCTATTAGACAAAGGGTGCATGGAGTGAGCCTCAAAAGAGCTTACGTCTGTGTATACTAGGAGCATACTGCAACTACAACAACAACAATATTACTGCTACTAATACTCTGCACATTATAATAATGACAGTCGTAAAAGTGACTGGCCACTGGACGTTGCATCCATCCTCTAGTCGTCTCTAGGCTCAAAGGTCGCTCGGAGTCCATCACAGTCCATCCCTCTGCCACAACCTAAAATAAGCCTGGTCAGAAATATCCCTCATCGTACTGTGATCACAGARACACTTTTTTACACTGGCTTATTTATGAGGTAGCACGGCAGCCATTCCTGATGTTAAACACAAGAGAGTCTGTTTAGTGCTCTGCCACTCCGTTCTGGGTTGGGACGCTCCCGTTGGACTCTCCCTGGAAAGCCATCCATTGTGGTTAACCGTGCTGCCGCACCACTCCGAGACTCCTGACGGGATGATGGATGACTGTTTTACCCGAGAAGAACGGTTTTCAACAACAACAAAAAATATTTCTCTCTTTCTCTTTCTGTGAGCTTGCCAGGACTAGACGTTTTCCCGTTTTTTTTTCACTGTCTCTCTGAGCTGGCCCGGGACAGGTCTGCCTGAATTCAACACGAGTTAGGTCATTTCTGCAACTGTCTCTTCTGCATCACGAGAGGGTTGTAAAAAGTGTAACCAGGTCTTTTTAAATTGAACTCACTGTATCCTAACTGAATGTCCATACTTGGAAATGTGAATGGCTAGTGTGGAAATACCCCTATATTTTAAACCAATCCAAATCTGTCATTGATTTGATTCGACGGGGTCCAGGAGCAGTATGAAGTAGGCCTATGGGAAAATTCCATGTAGTGTCACTAATGACTAATAAAAGAGCTAGATAATAACTTACAGTAGTTCAACTGTACCGACTTCCCTTCCCATGCTCCTTCAACCTGTGGCGTGGGCCCTGCCTTTTTAGTTTTAACAACTAACAACCTTTTCATAGTGAGACATGCAGATGGGTCAAGCCCTTTTTCCCACCAGAAACATCCAGAACCAGAACCTTCCACAACACGTGTAAAACATATTTTTTTAACTCTCCACTCCCCAACCTTTTTAAATTGAAGAGTGTGAGACGTTATTGGTCCTAGATTGCAGTCCGTTTCAAGAGGAGATTCACCTGGTTATTGAGATATAATGTATACACAGGATGCTTTAAGCTCGGACACGACTCAGACAATCCATCTTCTTTCACCACCCTAAAACAATATGTTATGTTCTCTGTCGAACATTTGTCAGGCTCTGATGTTTTTTTTATTTTATTTGACCAACAATTGCGCGCCCCACAGTTTGGGAACCACTGGGTTAGGTGACAGGCCTGATGTTGGAAACCCACACCACTGGTTTGCTCATAGATCACATTCGAGCGGCTCTGAAACTGGTCCCAGTGGATCCGTAATGTCAGAGCAGGACCTGCCCTGCTGCAATCGGCTGTGATTTAGTTCTGCTCGGATCCCTGTGTTTATTTGTCTCTGTCTCTTCCTCTCCTCTCGTAGGATCAGCCGGATCGAGACGAGGAACCCAAGGTACGAGACATCATGGGGGATGTTATGTGTTAACTGTTATGTCGTTCAACTACATGTAGCTCTGAGACTTGGGCTTGGGATTCATACAGGTTAATGGCACTGCACTGTTGACTTAACATTATTGAATGAATTAGGATCTAAATGTGATTTGTGGTGTAGGATATTGTAGCATCACCAGGGCTTTGGTTGAGGATAGGTTAGCGAAAGTTCATATTGAATCATGGTAGCAATTGGAGATGTACAAATATGTATCCATGGTCCAGTCTTGTCATACATTTTTCTTCATCTGTCATTGGCTGACAGGTCAATCAATCAAGATGTTCATCCGCGGTCGACCAATCACCATGTACGTCCCCTCCAACATCCAGAACTACGATGATCTGAGGATGGAGCCACCTGTAGAGAAACTGGAACTCGATTGGGTGTATCCTTCCTAAGTCCCTCCCACAAGTCACGACCAATGGGGCTTTGATCTAGCAACATACTGTGTGTTTTTAAATCCCAGTCATGGTTGATTAGAATATTTGATATCCTATAGTGCAAAGTTTATTAGATGAAAGCCATTAAGTCAATTTTGCCCATGAGTCAGATAGAGAAATGTATGTAAATTCCCTAATGTCCTTGAGCCAAGCCCTCCGTTTCAGTGGAAGTTGTGTCATCCATAAATCACCTGTTATTATGGGTGTAGCTGTGGGTGAAATTGCTTTAGGCTGAATTAATGATTTAGACTGATGAACCAATGAGACGTTTCAGTGATGTCACCTTGACTGGAGCCGCGTAGTTACGGTTACCGGGGGCGTGACTGCCGAGCCAACCTGTACCTGCTGGCGTCGGGGGAGGCAGTATACTTCATCGCCTGTGTGGTGGTGCTGTACCACATCAACAACCGCACTCAACGCCACTACAGCAAACACACAGACTGTGTCCGCTGGTGAGTGGCTCACGTTGAACCATGACACCTCATGTCATAATTCAAGTTTATTTGTCATGTGTATAAAATACAACAAACTGTACAAAATCAACACAAATTGTTGTTGAGCAAGCAAAATGTAAGGAATTGATTGTCAAGTTAAAAGAATGTGATGCTGTATAAAATCACAATTTGTCTGTCCTTCAGTCTAACCATCCATCCAGACAGGGTGCGGGTGGCGTCGGGGCAGACGGCTGGGGTGGATAAGGATGGCAAGGTGAGGCAATTTATGAATGAAAATGTTTACCAAATCTATGTACTGTAAATGGTCACACTTATCAAGTCCTATACGTCTAATTGTGTCTCTCAGCCCCTGCAGCCATATGTCCACATATGGGATTCCTCCACATTGATCACCCTACAACAGATAGGACTGGGCACGTTTGAGCGAGGTGTAGGATCTGTAGCCTTCTCCTTTGCAGTAAGTGTTCATCCTTACTACAAAATGAACGGTCTATATTTTTAAGTACCTTGTCCTTTGTCAACTCGATAAGGCTTTTGAAAAACACCCGACACCAAATCTCCATACAACACTCACAAACAACCAATACATGCTTACATTGAGAGAGATGGATAAACTCAGCAAAAAAWAAAAAGAAACGTCCCTTTTTCAGGACCCTGTCTTTCAAAGATAATTTGTAAAAATCCAAATAACTTCCCAGATCTTCATTGTATCCCGTGCTTGTTTAATGAACCATAAACAATTAATGAACATGCACCTGTGGAACGATCGTTAAAACACTAACCGCTTACAGACGGTAGGAAATTAAGGTCACAGTTATGAAAACTTAGGACACGAAAGAGGCCTTTCTACTGACTCTGAAAAACACCAAAAGAAAGATGCCCAGGGTCCCTGCTCATCTGCGTGAACGTGCCTTAGGCATACTGCAAGGAGGMATGAGGACTGCAGATGTGGCCAGGGAAATAAATTGCAATGTCCGTACTGTGATACGCCTAAGACAGTGCTACAGGGAGACAGGACAGACAGCTGATCGTCCTCGCAGTGGCAGACCACGTGTAACAACACCTGCACAGGATCGGTACATCCGAACATCACACCTGCGGGACAGGTACAACAACAACGGGACATGGCAACAAACATTTTTTTGTTGCTGAGTTTATATATATGCCGTTTTTAGCAGATGCTTTTATCCAAAGCGACTTACCGTCATGTGTACATATATTTTGTATGGGTAGACTCAGCGGAATGAACCCACGACCCTTCAGACGGTTTCACATTAGCTATTGATCTCCGTTTCCCTGTCCTTGTGACTCTGCATTACTTCTCCATCTGCCATATGGCCTCTCACTGGTTCCTTCTCTCGCTCGTACTCACGTCTCCTCCGCTTGCAGGACTCTGGAGCCTTCCTCTGTGTGATTGATGACTCCAATGAACACATGCTGTCTGTGTGGGACTGCGCCAAAGGAACCAAGCAYGCAGACGTTAAGGTAAAGCAATGCACCAAGACACACACGCATGCACACTTGGCATTCATGCAAGCACACAGGCACGGACACACCTACATGCATGCACACACGAACACACATAGAGAGTCCTATTCATATTGCACAGTAGGTTTATTGCAGTAAAATGGTAATAATCAATACCATTTACAGTATACATCTGCTTCCTTGTGCTATAACAAACCTGCCCATGTACATGAAATAAGCCTCTAGTGTATCTTTGCTGGGAGCCAAGCCTGTCATTTGCGTGCGTAGGCTTTGTTAAAGCCAGCGTTCCTTGGAGTGAGAATCTGTAGATGCCTGAAAAAAAGAGGACTGTTTGCATAGATTAAGAAAAAAATATGGCGTCCACGTCACCTCGTTCTGTCGCAGACTTCTGTCCCAAATTTCTCAACTTCCCTGAGAGTAAGTTCAGCAACGTTGCCACGGCAACTGTGTAAATATTTTAGACAGTGAATTTGTCTGTGTGTGTGTGTGCGCGCGTGTGTGACTGTGTGTGTGTGTTGGTGGGTGGTTTGGATATTAGGTGGGTGTTTATATGAGCTAATTTCCTGTCTTTGGTCCTCAGTTTCTTGTAGCACACATGTATGATTCGCCAAATAGATTTTGCATAAGCATAATTTGTCATGAGAGTGCCATAGATTCAATAGTCCAGTTTTTGGATCTCCAGCAAAAATTGGGAGTGGTCACATGGGGGGGGGGAGGGGGGGGTTAGCAGCCCACATAAATATAGCAGTTGGTTCAATGTACAGTATGTAACACATGCCCATATATGCCCATCCCCCACGGGACTGTAATGGAATAGTTCAATGCTTTTTTTCATACAGTGCAGCTGCTGCCCATTTGAGACTTTGGTGCAGATGTGTTATGCATTATACCCTCTTATACAACATTTTAATTGTCCTCATAGAAATGCAGTTATGAGATACTGGGATTCACAGTTTCAATTGATACTTAGCATTTGAATCAATTATTTCCCGACTTGAACTCTTCCCCTGGCGTGTGTCAATCCAGAGCACCAACGAGGCAGTGTTTACAGTCGAGTTCAACCCTAACGACAGCACCAACATCATCACCTGTGGCAAGTCTCACGTCTACTTCTGGACGCTAAGTGCCGGCTCACTCACCAAGAAGCAGGGCATCTTCGGGGTGAGTGAAATCCATTATAAGCCCCTACAATTACATTGACAGCCTTTTTCACGTTGTCAAAAGGTCAACAGCACCCTGTAAACATGACCGACTGGGTATATCAAACCCGGCTTATTTGGATGCCTCAAGAAAGACTATTATAGCCCACTGAGCTGAAGCCTAGACCCGTCTGCAGGTCTCAGGCAAGGCTATTTATCAGTGAACCACCTCCACTACATAGTCATTCAAACTCATTTGTTGCATACATGTTTATCATCTTTATCTTACTGTCAGAAATACAAAAGATCCCACACAAATATAGCCATTCAAACTTGTTTGTGATGTTTCCTCTCTCTTCTCTGTTAGAAATACAAGAAGCCCAAGTTCATCCAGTGCTTTGTGTTCAGCCTGACGGGAGACGTGCTGACCGGGGACTCCGAGGGGAACATCCTGACCTGGGGCAAATCACCCGGCGACGTCAAGACACTGGGGAAAGGGGCCAAAGGTAACTGTCTGTTCCAAATTAGGACTAGGTTCTCCATATGAAATAAATGCAAACATATGGACAAAATATCGTTTCATTTGATTTAGTACCTCCTCAACCAACTATGCTACCAGACGCCATAGCTGTGACTCTTTTTCCCCTTGCTCTCCAAATGTGTGAGACCTGTGACAATAGTAAGTAAGTAGCCTTGGCTTGTGTGAGCCGGGAACGGCTCATAGGAGCAGGAGCCGATCTCCTGTTTCTGTAGCGTGAGGCAGCATGATGTACAAGTTACACCCCCTGGACAGGACGCTCGTCTATCGCAGGGCCTGTGACAATAGACGAAGTCATCTTCTCTCTTCCTCCTTTTGCAGAGACGTTTCAGATCATGCGTCAGACGCGGGCCCACGACGGCAGTGTGTTTACTCTGTGTATGCTGCAGGGGGGTGCTCTCCTCAGCGGCGGGGGCAAAGACCGTAAGATCATCCGCTGGAGCGCTGACCTGGCACCCGAGAGAGAGTGTGAGGTGAAAGACGCGTGTTTGTGTGTGTGCATTGTCACTCTTAATAACCAAACTGAGCGTGTTAAAAAAACTTTTTTTGTGGCTATTTATGTATTATTTCCGAATAATATCTACGTTTTATGTATTTGTTATAGATTCCAGAAGAGTTCGGGGCGGTCCGTTGCATTGCGGATGTAGACGGGGAAGAGGTGTTGGTTGGTACCACCCGAAATGCCATCCTAAGGGGCACTTTCTCTGACGGCTTCGTGGCCATAGTACAGGTATGTAAACATTAGCATGATGGAGTATACGTGGAGTGATATGTGGAGCGGTTTGCGGTTACACACCTGGTCTGCACATGTTCTGCGTTCCGATTCACTACACTTCTCCCCCGACGTGCACAGCGCACTTTCTCGCTCCCCGTCGTGGATTTAAAAGCATTAGATTGTTGTATCCATAGGTCAAACTACTGGAGGTGTCAACCATGTCTTACTCCAGGCCAATCAGTGTCGAGGAGTGAACATTGAAGCTTCGAGAATAGAAACCGAAAGCCAGCGTGTGTGATAGTGTGTGTGTGTGTTGCTCTCCCCCGTGCAGGGCCATGTGGATGAGATGTGGGGCTTGGCCACACACCCCTCCCAGGATGTCTTCCTGACCTGTGGACATGACAGACAGGTGTGCGTGTGGAACACAGAGGAGCACAAACTGGACTGGTGCACCACGCTAGAGGTGAGCGGGCATAAATGTACAGACGCACGCACCTACACACACACACACACACACACACAAGGTGAAACATATTCTTAAATACTTATCCTCATATTTTTCAGGAGTATGGGCTGTGTGCTGATTTCTGTCCCAATGGGGCTGTGGTGTCTGTTGGGCTGAGCACGGGCAGGTGAGACACTCCACTCTGAAATACAACCGCATGAAACGCGAAGACTAGAGCAGGCAACAGAAGTATCTCATTCGTTATCAGCTAATCTACTGCGTTAATCAGTATCAATGCGTTCCTGTTTGTCACGATGTCGCCGCTAGATATTTACCCCAAACTCCGGGACGATAAAGCAGAATCGTTTGTCTGGAGGATCGAACCTTCACACTGGTTGTGTTCCTCTCTTCCCAACCCCACCCCCACCACCCCTCACCACCACCCACCTCCCAATCTCCCTGTAACAGGTGGCTGGTCCTTGACCTGCAGACCAAAGATGTAGTCTCAGACTACACCGACGGGAATGAACAGCTGTCCGTAATGAGATACTCACCAGGTCAGAGGTCAAGCTCCTTCAGTGTCACAATGGAGCGAATGTCAACCACGCTTCAGTAATATGTGCTGACTCACCACTACGTTTGACCTCTATTGTTTTGTATTTATCTCTATTTGGAACATGTTTTTTTTTTTTACCCTTTCAGATGGAAGCTTCCTGGCCGTGGGTTCCCATGACAACTTCATCTACATCTATAACGTCACAGAGAGTGGACGGCGCTACTCCCGCTACGGAAAGTGCAATGTAAGTTGCAGTGCAGTCCTGGGATGTTGGGAATGGTTGTGGATTATTTATGTCATGAATGAGTGATCCGTTGTGGGTTACAGTTAGAGCACAGTGGCCCTGTTGTTCAGTCAGACACGGGACATATTTGTCATGGTGTTTGGGCGTTGTGTCACTTTGTTATGTCTGTTACCTTTAGGGTCACTCCAGCTTCATCACTCACCTTGATTGGTCCAAAGACGGGAAGTACATTATGTCCAACTCAGGCGATTACGAAATCCTTTACTGTGAGTGACTGTGCAAACAACTACATTTTTATTTGTGCATGTCTCATTTGAACACGTGTATATTTTTGTCATGTCTAATTTCCCTAAGTCAATTATCCAAAGGACTATTTTACTCAAACAGGGGACATCGCTGGAGGCTGCAAACTGCTGAGGAACCGCTATGAGAGCAAAGACAGAGAATGGGCGTCCTACACCTGTGTACTGGGCTTCCACGTCATGGGTGAGAAGGACCAGCATTCAAACTATCACAAGCCTCTCAATATCACTCAACCCTTTACCTGTGGCTGACATGTGTTGTGTGTTATTTTGTGTCGTCCCACAGGTGTGTGGTTGGAGGGTTCAGACGGTACAGACATCAACGCCCTCTGTCGCTCCCACAATGAGAGAATGGTGGCGGTGGCCGATGACTTCTGTAAAGTCCACCTCTTCCAGTACCCCTGCCCAAAACCCAAAGTCAGGAATAATTCAGTGCCACATTTTTCAATTGATTTCAATCATTTTTACTCCTTCCACCAGAAAGCTCACCACATATCAAATGTCTTATTTTACCCATCAGGCTCCAAACCACAGTTATGAGGGCCACGGCAGTCACGTGACCAACGTGCGCTTCACCCACTGTGACAGTCACGTGCTCTCAATGGGCGGCAAGGACACCTGTATCCTCCAGTGGAGGGTCAAGAGAGGAGGGACGGGGGACAGCGGGGGAGACCGCCTACACTCCTCCTCTTCCACCTCAACCAGCTCCCCAGAACCTTAAGGGAGAGAAGGAGACATGGAGAGAAAGACAGAGACTGAGAGAAACAGAGAGAGGCTGATAGAGAGACAAAGGGGAGAGAATGTTTACAGAGGGCGAGGGGGAGAGAGAGAGGGAGCAACGTAGAAAGAGAGTGGCTTCTGGACCTGTGGCGTAGTGTTTGTGTCTGGCTCTTAAATCAAAGCAGGTTTAGGAATCACATCCCTTATGTCCATAGGATTCTCTGTTCAAACACAATGGAGTTTTGTAATGCAGATATGAGCCACACATGATGTAATGAAAACGTTAATACATCTGGGCACAATTTACTTCTCAGCATGAGTGAAATGC
Organism: Salvelinus sp. IW2-2015; assembly: GCF_002910315.2. Taxonomy (NCBI): domain Eukaryota; kingdom Metazoa; phylum Chordata; class Actinopteri; order Salmoniformes; family Salmonidae; genus Salvelinus; species Salvelinus sp. IW2-2015. The sequence goes on from NC_036876.1 coordinate 13,480,471, forward strand.
TGTTGAATCTTTGTGAATGTCCTCGACTGATGCAATTGGAAAAAGGTCAAACTGTTGGGACTGTTGGGACTGCCATCATTAATTGACGACAAAGGGATCAATTGTTGACAACATTCCAAAATATCCTATTTTGTTTACTAATTTGTTTACCATGCAAGCTTACCCTAGTGGGGTTTTATGGTTATTGTCTTCTCATAAATGTCATATAAAATCAAACATATCTTGTGCTGTGTCGATCTCTATGAATATTGAACTTTTTATGTGCTTCAGACCAATTTTGCATTTTGCAAAATGGTGACAATCACTCAAGTGCCTTAGAATTGAATAACAAAAATATTTTCTTTACTCATATTGTAGTTGAAACTAATCTCTCCTGAGTATTAGACAAATTCAGAAATGTTTACCTTTATTGTACACTTTGCTTTTGTATTGGATTTCTTCTATGTTTATTTAAAAGTACTTTTAAATGGGTCGTGGTTTTCTTTGTCTCCAGATATTTCTATCAATAAACAATGACAAACTAGTGCTTATGAATTCATAGCATCCTTCATTATAAAAGCATGCCTGCATTTCCAGTTACACTGTAGTGCTAAAAACTGTATGCTATCGAAATGAACGCTAGAGGGGAGTGTTGTTCAAATAATGGGCGTTGAGTTGGCATTTTGCTTACTGTACCTACTGTATCTGAATGTAGATTTTAGAGGAAGTCTGATGGAAGGCTGTTTCTCATCAATGTGCTCATCTGCATACTCTTCATGCGAAATATGCGAATCAGATTATCTGTCTTCAGTATTGCTTTAATTATATCTATGGGCTGACACAATAATGTTGGTGAGGGTTGGAGCAACTCTGTCTTGCTGAGAATTGTGTGTGTGGAATAAGTAGCCGGAGTTTTCCGATTCTAAGTTACATTTTCCGGAGATGACGTTTACAAACGAGTGGGGGGGGGGGCAGTGTGTGTGTGTATGTGTGTGCAAACTGAGCGGAGGTGAAGAAGAGGAGGATGAAGCTGGGAGCTGAGGATGGGAGGAAGAGTGGAGTAAGAGACAGGCTAGCTATCAAGGGCTGTGTATGCATGCCTGCCTGCAAGTGTGAATGCGTGAGTGAGTGTGGAAGAGGGAGGTCGTTATCGGACTGAAACAAAGACGCATTTTGGAACCCCGAAACATTGCAACGGAAACTTTAAACTTTTACCCGCCAGAGCTTGGCTACTGTGCCGGGTCCCGGCTTTGTTTCGCGGCGGGTGAGGTCTCTAATAAATGCAGGGATAAAATAGCTCCAGATCGACATTTTTAACGCAAGAGGGGAATCCCTTGGACAGTGTTTGTTGGGGGTAACGAGAGAATGGCGGCCAACATGTACCGAGTGGGAGGTAAGTATTTTTTTATTTTTTTTTATTTTGAGGAGCCCTCACGGCGAACGTTAGCTAGCTATGCTAGGGTAATTAGCTAGCTGATTTGCATTCGCTAGATATCTATCGAACGATTGTTATTTCCGCGAATGCTGGCTACCAAGTTAGCAGGCTAGTGCTAGCTAACTTAATAGCAAGACATGTTAAATTAGAACGCGTTCGTTGGCTAACAATCTAATGTCAGTTGTATTTTACGACTAGTTAGTCCACTTGTAGTGTAGTATAGTCAACCAAGTTTATATCTAGCCTGCCTCTAATTGCTTTGTTGAAACCAATGATTTATATCTTTGGTTGAAACCAGCAAGTTAACTTGAGTATGTTAGCTAGCTAACTAAAGTTACTAGCTAAAACATGGTTTATTTACTTAACTACCACTTGCTGGTTTGACTAGCTACCTTTTTACAATCAGGCTACCTATGTTATCTCGCTAGCTAGCTGTATATTTTTAACTCGCAAGTTAGCTTGCGAGCTACGTAGTTAGCTACTGTAGTTAGCGTAAATTAACGTTAGCATACACAGCAAGGAAATGTATTATCATTGGGAAGACGTATTGTTCAACTTCAAACTACTCTGCAAATTGTAACATTTTGTAGAAACTATTATTTACCATTTAGCTGCATTGTTTAGCTGCCAAGGTTAATATAGTGCATTTAGCAAAATAACAACACTGAGGTCTGCATGTTAAAAAGCCGGTAAACGTGCGTTGCGTTAGGTCGCAAAATGGCCAGAGTTAAGCCGGCTCCTCAATCCCTAGGGTCGACAGCTTTATTTGATCATCAACATTGCAATGATATGCGATACTATTATTGCTGGTGAGAAAGATTATCAACATCAATGATCTTGACTCGGTTGGTGCAACGTTGTTGTAATTCACGTTTCCTTTCTGTCTTGGCTCGAGTAAGTGTTTTGGTGGATGCACAGCTACTGTGTCAGTGAAATATAGGCATACATTCTGGCTATTTTATCGTTGTGTAAGGTTCCACAAGAGCGTCTGTATTTAGGTCACGTTGATTAAACCGTGCAGTCTCATCGAAGATGCTGTCTGCTTTCTGTGCATAATATAACTTGAACAATACAGCCTACAGCAGGCATTGAATTCTACACCATTGATAAATACATACAGACGTCTTGCAATATATGATGATGTTGAGTTGGGCTGTTTTACAGGCAACAGTATAGATGGATTTAACTACTGACTGTCTGAAAGACATGACACTGCTGAGACTATTATTTCTTGCAATGCATTGTTTTAGTTGCAGGATTATGCAGTCATTGATTTCACCTCTACTAACATGGCAATTTCAGCAAGGTATTTCAGCCTTTCAATCCCTATACTGTATCCACCCCACAGAGTTCTGCTGACTTTTTTTTACAGGTTGAAAAATATTCGAGGTAATAGAATCCTTCATTTTTTCAAGGCGCACTGGTGCTCCTAAATAAAAAGTCGAAGTTGCACAGCAAAATATTTAGGCGCATATGAGAGTAAAATGGTCTAACTGTAGAGCCCCTCCCCCCTCGGTCATCCTGGCCTTGAGACTGTGCCCGAGATGGCACTGCCCCACAGATGGTAGTGTCTTCCGGCCTGTCTGCCGGCAAGGCCTGCTTGCCTAATCCCTCACAGCGCTGCATCCTAGCACCTCAGAGCGCGACAAAATGCTTATTAACCCGTGCACCGTCGGCCCTCTTGAGGGGAACCTTCCCAGAGAGCGTGCACATACGGCAGCCATTACATCTATTGTTGTTCCACTGTTGAGGAAAGTGATGTTCTTGCCAATTTTCCTCGCTCCAGTCAAGGTGGTCACATGAACCACTGCCTAACAGAATATCTACCCAGTTGGGTAGGGCTGGGCCAGCGTTTCCGAGTAGGAGTCCTGATATAGAATCAGTCCCTCCCCCGTTCATTCAATCTTATTCATTGTGAACTAAAAGGTTGAACTTATCCTCTATCGGCACTCTTACTCTGAGACTCGCTATACATATGGCCACTAGTCTAGTATGCAGTGGTGTGTCAAGGAAACTTGTTCTTGTGGGATTTCATTGTACACTCAAAATGTTGTGTTTAGCTTATTCTGTTATCTTCCCAAACGGTAGAGACAGACCATACACGGCTGCTCTCTTCCTTTGGCTAGTAAGAGTCCTTGAAAATGTGTTTTGATGCGACTTCCCTCAATAGTTGAATGACTGTCACAGCTACTGACTGTGTTGCTCCATGTCTGTGGTAGAGTTTCTGCTCTGTAATGAAATGACGTGTCACTCTTGACAAATTGTGTGCTGGCTATGAAATTGTGCTCTAATTATTCATTTTGAATACGAGTGCGCTGTGTTATATTTGCTCAGTTGCGGTTATTTCTGAGGGTCCCACATGTCATAGCGTTGCCATTTGTCTCTGGACCTCATCTGATCTTTGATAGTCTGCTGGATTTAGACTTGCTACTGTATTAAAACATGCCTTTACCTCATATAAGACCACATGTCCCTTCTGGTGAATTGTATTTTAAGCTGTTACTTGTCTCCATTAGTTGAATTGAATGCTTTGGTCTAGGTCCTGCTTTATAGCCAGAGGCGCCTATTGAAATCGACATTTTATTTGTCACATGCGGCCCAAAAACAGGTGTAGACCTTACCGTGAAATGTTTACTTACGAGCCCTTAACCAACACTGCAGTTCAAGAAATGGAGTTAAGAAAATATTTACTAAATAACTAGAATAAAAAAATAAGTAACACAATAAAATAACAATGACGAGGCTGTATGTGGGGGTACAGAATAGTCGAGGTAATTTGTACGTGTAGGTAGGGGTGAAGTGACTATGCATAGATAATAAACAGTGGCAGGCTGGATACGGGTCCTGTTGATATAGTGGCGCAGCGGTCTAAGGCACTGCATCTCAGTGAAAAAAGTGTCACTACAGTCCCTGGTTCGAATCCAGGCTGTATCACATCCGGCCGTGATTGGGAGTCCTATAGGGCGGCGCACATTTTGGCCTGGGTAGGCCGTCATTGTAAATAAGAATTTGTTCTTAACTGACTTGCCTAGTTAAATAAAAAAATATAGAGCTCGTGGAAGGAATCAGTGCTACTGGGAATGCATCAACTGTGTAAGGGGCTAATGCAGGGTCAGTGAGCTTGAGACCCGGGACCCCAGGCTGACCCTTGTGTAGTATTGACTGTTGTTTTGTGACATTGGCTTTTGTTACATGTGAGTTCATCCTATAGAAGTGAATGGAATTGGTGAAAATCCACTCACCTGTGTTTCAGTCCAATGTCTCAACAGCAACATTACTGGATCGTAGGTTGTTAGTGCTTGCCACGGGTGTTTTGTAAGGAGCAATAGATTAACTGGTAAGACTGATCCTAAAACGATAGAGCATCAATTGCGTCATGAAAGGACAGATCCTAACGGCACCACAAGTCATTATAAATGTATAGACCTAATTAGGCAGTTCTTCAGATTTCTTTAAGGGCTCCCTCCACTCACTACTCTGAATCCACCCACAAGCACCTAACACACTGCGCCACAACTGCCACTGTTCAGTAACTGCAATGGACGAGAAGCATATTACTCTTCCTGAGATTATTTGTCCTTCAAACAACAATTGGTCATATTGAAATGTATAACCTACAAATGGAACATCCATAGGCATCTGGTTAATGCTGACTGACTCTGGGTGTCTGAGCTGAGGTTGTCTTTTCAGAAGTGCAGATTGTGATCCCCGTTCAAAAAGCCCCTGGTCCTTTGATCCGCGAGGCACCGCTTTAGCCTGCTCTCTCCCTGTCTCTCGCCGTTTTCATCCAGGCGGGCACGGAGCCCCCGTAGCGTGGAGAGAGGGCTTCATGTTTTCATTTGTCCCGCTGGGGCTAGACCGAGAGCCGAGAACATGGTTGAATATGGAGAAAGGGAAAGAAGAGGATGACAGTGCTGTGTGCGGTCTTTTCTTTTCTCTTGAGCCAGAGTCTGTCCACCCCAGTGTCTGTGGTTACATAATGGCAGTGGAGGCATTTCTCCCGTCATCCACGACGTGTTCTTTTAACCTAGGAGCGGAAAATATTTTTGAWACCTCTGATTGTTCTGGCAGTTCTCACATAGAAACTTAATTGGTAGGGATGATGTTTGTTGTGTCTAAAAATAAGCAAAATCAAAGGGTCGTTTTGATAATCATATTTTTAATGTCGTATACATTTTAACGTGAACATTTGTATTTCATAATCTAGACAAACTCCATATTTGAGAGAACACTATATGGAGTTTAATGTCACGAAGATGTCATCTGGGTTGTGTACGGTTCACAGATCACAGGGTCTAAAATTGTCCTAAAAGGTCAAATTTCATCAAACGTGGTTTATAAGACAAATGTAAAAAGCGTCCTTCCACCCAGTGAAGTTTTTATGTGAGAGTTGCCAGAACATTCTGACATACCGAAAATATTTTCTGCTCCCGCTTGCGTGGAATCGCCCCCGGGCTACATCCTGTAACTCTCCTTCTATAGAATAGATATGATCGCTGATGCATTGCAATGTTAGCCAATGTTGGTGTCCATCTTAAAGGTTAGTGTCCCTGAACAGATGCAAGGCGACAACATTGCTCGTCGACACCCATTTTCAATATGTTTTCTGTATTAGCCTGGTTTGACTGGCTATGTCTTGGTGTAGACAATGTCCAGTCTCCACGGTAGTTATAGATATTATCACATAATTTGCTTGCGTTTCCTAGATTGATGTTGAACAGAGCTGTTGATTCATCAGGACAGTTATTTTGCTGAGAGCTATGTTACAGGGCCTTTGGCTTTTGCTATGACCTTCAAATGACCCCTAAAACACACTGTCTGGTTTCCCCTTCCACTTCACTGCTAGAATTAAAATATTGGCCACACGAGCCAAAATATCACCTGTCGTGCCTTAATCACTGGCGAGAAGTAATTTAGAGGTGCGTTTTTGATATTGTAACCTAAACCGTGTGAGTAGCCTAGGTCTATAATGGTGGGCATACCAAAACAATTTTGGTGTGTCTTCAAAGACTGACTTCTCTTCTGGGTAATTAATTGATTCGCCTATTATTTAGACTTCTCTACTTCAGTCATAGGCTACTATCAATGGGCTGTGTGGAAGAGATTGAGGCCCACCATCTCTGTAGACAAAGGCAGAGTAGGCAAAGGTGCTGGGCTTTGTTCTTTTAACTGAAGTCCCATTTTTGGGGGGGGAGTGGGCGGGGGGACACTTTTCAGTAACACCAGCATCTCTAATAATGTAGCCCTATCATGAGATATTAGGGAAATACCCGAGATGTCGCATGCAAACAGAAGTCATCTTATAGTGGTACTGTAGTCTGGCGTAGCCTAGGATGGCTGAGTGAATATTGGCTCACTTGTGCTTGAAATGGCAGACACAGGCGGGGTGTGTTGTGCAAGGCTATTAGCTCTCCCCACCAAGCACCTGTAGGCTTTTTGATGGATTGATTTTGCCTGGTGAAAGCCTGTCTGAGTGGTGGTTGACGTCATCTGCCATTAGTGGTGGTGGGTTCCCCTTAGTCATATCAATAAGTGACCGTACCAAGACTCCAACAGAGTCCGGTCTCCACACAGACGCATTAGTGATTTTCATCTGAGCGTGTTAAGAGTAACCGGAGAGGTCAAGTTCAAAGTCATGCTCTGAATTGAAATGCTACAGGTTTTTATGATTCATATGACTCAGACTTTTGTCTTTCCCTTTCAGATTACGTGTACTTTGAGAATTCCTCCAGCAACCCCTACCTAATCCGCAGAATAGAAGAGCTCAACAAGGTTGGTACAATAATCTGTCCTTCACATCTACCCTCTGATTCGGAGCGTTTACATAACAACTCGCTGACATTGACAGCCCCATCTTGTAAATGTAAAGCTTATCATATCTGACCTGAGAGCCTGTGTGTTTGTAACTCTGGGGGCGATGATGGTGGTAAAACACACACACCCAGAGAGAGAGATTCACACACACCTCCTAGGTTCTAACCACAATCTTCTTGCCCCCTGCCCCCCTCTTCCCGGTGTGTTGTGCTTTCGTTAGCCAGCCAGGACTACTACAGTAGTGACAAGGTGCTGGTGCAAGAGACATTACGTAATGCTGCTGGCTATAGCAGTAGCGTAGTGGCGTATGACACAGGCTTGTTTCCCAGTCAAAGGATTAAGCTCATTTATATAACACTCTTAAATTGAAGGGGTTGTGGCGAGCACCACTAGCAGAACTCTGTCCTTCTGAGCACTAATGGAAGAGGAGGAGGAGGAGGGGGGGGTGCAATAATACATATTATTATGACTGAGGCTGCGTCTGAAAATTCCCTTCCCTACGTAGTGCGCTGCTTTTGGAAAGAGCCCTGGCCAAAAGCAGTGCCCTACATGGGGAATAGGGTGCCGTTTCGGACGTTACCTTGAGTGTGAATTAGATGAGGAGCCCAACATTGAGGCCTCAGTTTGTCGTTTCTCTCTCCCTCTCTTCAGATCATGGTTAATCCAATGGTAATGATGGAGAGTCTCGCGTCACCCCCTCGTCACTTACAGCCCCAGTTTAAGTTCTAGCATATATTCAATACATTTGATTCAATTCAAAATGGCCGATTTCCATTCATAGATGGGGAAATCGTATCTATGAATGTGGCATGCCGTTCAGAGAATAATATTGTGATTATGGCAATCATTCGAAGTATTGGCCGGTAGTGACTGACCACTCTTGTCACATATGTCTCTCAGACGGCCAATGGGAACGTGGAAGCCAAGGTGGTGTGTCTGTTCCGGAGGCGGGACATCTCGGGCAACCTCAACACTCTGGCCGACAGCAACGCGAGTGAGTACAACAGCCTTTATGTCCGTGTCGTCTCATCGCAGTCCATCAGTGCTCTGCTCCTTCACTGCGCTCAGAAAGAGATCAAGAGGCCTATTACACCACACACACACACACACACACACACACACACACACACACACACACCACTTGAGAGAGTCAACTCTTAGCTCTATGCCAAACTCTAATGTTGTGCGGTCTATGGACTGTGTGAAGTTATTGGAGAGCATTATTAGAGTAGACGTCTCTTTCGTATAAACCAGTTTATTATCTCCATCCAGAATGAGTACTGTGTTGCGTTCCAATCAGATTGGGATCTCCCCCTGCACTACCAGCAGACAATTGGCTCTGGCTCTAAGCAGAGGGATGCTCTGCCCGCTTCCCAAATGGAACCCAATGTAGTTTTCTGCTTTTGACCAGGATCCATAGGGACCTGGTCAAAAGTAGTGCACCACATAGGGACTAGGCTGCCATTTGGGGCGGACCGTCTGTCTCCAGCTGAAGCAGAACGGCGTGTGTAAGAGTGTGCTTACTGCGTAGTGCTGTTCCACTGCAGCTGCCAGTAGGAGTATGATACTAATGTAGGATTCATTCACAATGGAGAAGGGGAATAGTTTTTGTGTGTTGGTTTTCTATCATGAATCGTGCTGTACTTGTGGGTTGTTGTAGGAGTAATAGTGGCTGGCTATTGGTTTGAGTGTCGGTGTTTATCACACACGTTTCCAGTAAAAGGGGGTCGCCCACTAGAGTGCCCTGAGTGGTGCATTTGTGCAGATGCCCAGTGATCAGAGGAAGAGATGCAGAGCGGGGGAAATGGAGGGGGAGAGAGAAGCGGCCGCCGAGGTAGTGTTGTGATGCTAATGATACTCAGATTACCTAGAGCCCTGATCGGCTTCATTTACACACACACATACACACACACACAGTCCTCTAACATAGTGGGCTGCATGCAGTGGCAGGGCTCCAGACAAGACATTCAGATCCACACCCCAAAATGGATGCATTTACCAGCAATCTGTAATGCATTTTATAATGTTAACGACTACACCTGTCTAGCTGACAAAGTTAATTTGTTTGACTCTGGGTGTACATTTTATTCCAAGTTTTACCTGTACAGTGCCTCCAGTTTGGTTTAATGAAAGAGCCTACTTATCGCATGTTACTCTGGATACGAGCTTCTATTTGCTGAATGACTAAAATGTCATCAAAAAAGCATGGGTCCTCTCTGTGGTCGTTTAGCGGCAATAGGAGACAGGAACTCCAGTAGGAGGCAGGGGTGGCTGGGGGTAGCTGGGTAGGTAGGTGATCTCCTGTCCTGCCCCCTCGGCCCTGGAGCCCCTGCTAGCTGATTGGTTATGTCACCGTGGTGTGTTAGCGTTAGCTGCCCCTGTGTGCTGCGGAGGTATTCTATCTAACCTCCCCTGGGGGGGGGGTCAGTGGAGAAACACAAAGATGGCCCTGAAACTGGCTGTAACCAGTCGAGAGAGAGAGAGAGAGGACGGCTGAGGATGGGTTGCAAACAAACGGTCACAACTGGGCCGGTGTAGCGACCCTAGTGCCCAGTCTAGCTCCAGCCCTCCTCGCGACCTGGCCCGGTTGCCTGGGTCACTCTGTTCTGACTCCCCGCTACACACACACACACACACTGTCCGGCTGTTGCGTTATGCTGCGCTACTCTACGTCCCTCTCCTGTGTTTTGGCTCGGGCGCCCGAGAAACGCCTGCGCTCCCGCCTCCCACTCGGCAGCACGAGCCACCGCTTTGGCACTGTCCTGTTACACAAGACCTGGGCTTCTCTCCCAGTCTCTCTCTCTCCCTCCCTCCAACAGTACCCCCCCCTCCTTCTTTATTAAAATCCTTTATTCTCTTCCTCTACCACCAGACCCCCCCCAATTGCCTACCCTCCTCTTAGCTTGTCCTCCGGCCCAGGCACGCTGCTCAGAACAAAAGGCCCTTGATGTGTCCCACAGGGCTACGGCACGCAACGGGTTAACTCTGACTTGCCTTGTGTCTTTGTCAAGGAAGAAAGTGTGTGTGTGTGTGGAGGGAGAGAGCGCGTTCACTGCTCTGCTGGAGCTCCACTGCACGTGGGTGTGCCTTGAGTGCCTGTCTTTTTTTCCTTTTTTTTAATGTATTTTTTTTTGTTGTGGGGGGGGTGTATACATGATGAGGGGGATGGGCGCCTCAGGTTTGACGCACAGGGTTTCCCACTTAGTCTGGCAGGGACTCGCCGGACAAGGGGAGGGAAGGAGGGGTAAAGGGGGGCGGGGGTTGAGGGGTGACAGGAGGGGTTAACAGAAAGAGGTGTGGCCTGAGGTCCTGCCCCCCCCCCCCCCCCCCTACTGACAGGGTTTCCTGTGGCTGAGTGCAGGGGCGGAGTCCGTGGAGATGGAGCGATAGTCCTGCCCAGTTCGTTCTCTCCCCCCTCAGTGCTCCATCCACCACCACCTCACACATTACTGACTTACCCGCCTCAAATTAGGAATGTGCAATTTTAGTCGTGTAAAACTAGATATAATACAAAAACAATTTCCATACGGGGGAAAAGTAATGTTTCTTTATCTACATGGATTTTTGCCTGCCAGGTCATATAGGCTATATGCAGCCCTTTGTTTACATTGACTGTAAAGCTTCAGTAGGGCTATAGTAGGTCACTAGAATAGACTAGAAGAGTTTGTCCTTCCGAGTAGGGAATTATTTTCATTGTCTGGTATTGGTTACACATAAGTACAGTTACAAGTTAAGGTTCCAGGTCATAGGTTATGATAGACTTGCACAGTAGACTTGCACTTGTCACAGTAGGTAAAAGGGTATATAGTCAGTTTCACTTTGCTGTTTAGTGTGATTTGAATAAAGATACTGCCGGGGGCTGGTCTATTGGTCGTGCTTCCACCCCTGGACCACATATTCCCATGGAGGCAGCGGTTGGATCCCCTGTTCCGTCACTCACTTTCTGAGCTTTATCCCCCTCGTTCTGTTTCCCCATCTTCATTTCTAACCCATATCTGTCATTTAAGACTTGAAAATGTCAAAACCAATACAATGAAAGTACTGCGGGATCGTTCTCCCCGTAGCCACAAGTATCAGTTGGTTATATTGATATGAATTGTGTGATTGAACATACCCCGATCAAGAATATTAGAACCCATCTAACTGGGAAATGTGCTTTGTCGCTAATGTGTCTTTTTGTGTTCTGCGTTTCATAGGAGACTTTGAGGAGGAGTCCAAGCAGCCCACCGTGTCTGAACAGCAGAAACACCAGCTGAAGCACAGAGAGCTTTTCCTCTCTCGGCAGTTTGAGTCTCTACCTGCAACTCACATACGGTAAGATAGAGCGCGTGTGTGTGTCCCCCGAGGCGTAGTCTCACCGCATAGCGGTAGCTGCAGACAAGGGTGCTGCCGTTTAACCCTTTGAACTCTGACGGGATATGGTGTCATGTGACAGGACTGCTATGCACAGTTAACCTTCAACCTGGACCGTTATCCTCTCTGGCCGATTCACAATCATTAAGCCACTGTGTTCAAACGGTCCCTTTTTATAACATGAACTATCACCACTGTTCAGGCTCCTGATTTTAAAATACAGTAAGTGATGGTATTATAACTGTCGAAATCATTCAACTGTGTTGAAATGATCTTGCCTGTTCTGAAGTTCTTTCCCGGGATCTCCACAGACTTTCTTTTGTTTTCCAATGCCTTATTGGGGATATAGGCTTTGTACAGCAGCAGGGGTTAGGTGCAGATCAGTTCAGATTAATGGAAGACACTTGCAGGGTGCCGTTTTGACCTCCTGAATACCCCTCACTCTGTCTCTTCTCCTGGCACCTCTCTCCCTTCCCCAGAGGGAAATGTAACGTCACCCTCCTCAACGAAACGGACGTCCTCGCCGGGTACCTGGAGAAAGAGGTGAGCTTCAGTCTCTCTCCAAAGCGTCACTGTTCATCACCAGCAAGTCTGTCTCGCGTATTACAATGACTACTGCACTGTCGAGGAATTTATGGCTAAAGAGTTGTGCAGGTTCTGCTTAAAGTGGTCTATGTTTTTAAGACTACCTTTTTTGAGTGAGGACCATTGTATCAACAAAAAAAAATGTTTTATACAATAAAGCACTGAAATATAACGTCTATTGGCTGAGAATGTATCCACTCAATCCATTCCTAACATCTGTTGTTCATCTTTCTGTCCAGGAGTGTTTCTTTTACTCGCTGGTGTTTGACCCGGTTCAGAAGACCCTCCTGGCGGACCAGGGAGAGATCCGCGTAGGCTCCAAGTACCAGGCCGATATCCCTGACAAGCTAGCTGAAGGTGTGTGTGTGTGTGTGGGGGCTGGCTTAACTCTGACCTTTTAGACTGGCCTATCACGTTGCATCCTATTGTGGTGGTCATAGTGCTCTGACTACACACTCTTGGGTTTAAGTTGCACCCCACTTCTTAAAGTGCTGGGTTGAAAGAAGATATTTTATCACGTCTAATTGATGGTGTTGTATGAGTGAGTAGTGAGACATGGGTCATGTTCAGTAGGGCACACAGGAAAATGTTTTGGAATGGGGGAAAAAGGACATTTGTGTTCCCTTAAAGTCAATCACTTGGTATAACATACTATTGGGGAGTCAATGACCAATCCTATTCACCCGAAGCAAACGGAAATCACGCCCAAAGGGCCAATGGATGCCGAGCCCGCCCTAAGAAGCCCCGTTTTCCTGGCTATAATACCGGGGCTCGCATCCATTTCCCAAATTCTTTGCTTTTCAGCTCGCCTGAAGGAAGGACGCGTCACGCAATTTACAAACTTTTCAAGCGTACGAAGGCTATGAGATTCTGGACACCCGTCATAGGTGTCTGTTAGTTGGGAGAGAGTATTTGTCCCCTTAGATGTTGCACGTTTTGTGTCTTGGTATTGGTTTTTATGTTTGATTAAAAACCCACAACTTTCTGCTCTGCTTGTGGAGCCAGTGCTTCCTTGTTTGATTGCCAGTGGTAAAAGTTCAAAAAGGCTAGCCAGCCGAGTTTGAACCTCCGACCGTGCCCTAGGGCATGTTGTTTCACAATGAAAAATAAATTTACTCACGAATGCTGTCCTGTTGCTTGGGGTGGAAACACGCTCAGGAGGCCTCGGCTTGGACCAGTTTGTTTGACCATTGTCTCCGGCTGGGTTCAACTTCCTATTGGAAGTCGGGCTGACTTTGTGCGGGAAGGTTGGGTGGTGGGAGTTGATAGGGGTGTCATCCCGAGTGAGGCTCATTCCGGTTTCTCTGGCGGTGTTCAAAGTCCGGATTCCGGGGATGATATATAATCCCTGATTGGCTCTGGAGTGTGAATCGGATGACATCGATACAGGGGCAGCCTGAAGCCCCGACTTTCGATTCGGTGGGGAGACTGAACCATTGGAGGTGAATGCGACTTTGATGTTTTCTCCCCCTTGGCGGAGTTCGTCTAGCAGCGTTGCTTACCCCTGTTTCAAAGATTTCACCGTTGGGTGGCGAGTTACGCACGGTTGTCAAGAGTGGTGGATATGAAAACAAGCGTGACAAAAAAAAGTGAATCACCCCGGGACTCTGCACCTTCAGGAGATAATATATGGGATACTTTGAGCGTGCTCCGTCCAGTGGCGGGCATGCACAGTTTCACCATGGGTGATGAGGACGGTGACGAGGAGGTATGGTTTGTGCGCTGTGCGTCCTCCTTTTCGTGGCGTCATTATGTCAGTGTTCCCAGAGGTCATAGCAGCTGTCTTAAGAGGATATTTCGTCTCTCTACTTCAAAAGAGGGCTATTCGGGTGGTCCCAGTGTCAGAAGTACAGAGTAGTTGTTATAGCCGGTACTTCATAGTTCCCAAGAGCCCTGAAAGTCCCATTCTGGACTTGCGTGTTAAAGCAGTTATTTATTACTGTCATTTTTTTTTTATCATCCCCCCCTCCATCCTTGACAAAACAGAACTGGAGTCATAAACCGTTTTAGGAGGGCACGTAGTAATGTTTTTTTTTTTTAAATGGTTTTCCCACGTTGCGCCTCCGTCTCCCAACAATAAGGCCTGCTCCGCTCATTCTTCCAACAGTTAAGTGCAGTGCCCAGCTGATAATCACATAATTGCTTCGAAACTGATCCGTAACTATGCAAAACTAATTTCACCCACGCACAACAACAGATTAAATAAACGAAGTAAAGTATGATGGGGGCGGGGGGGTTGAGGTGATGAGCGAGGGGAAGCAAATGATGCATAGTTATTAATCACCAAATGTGAATGACGAACAGGCCGGGCCACTCTATTGTATTGCTCCATTCTAATTCTAATCTTAAAATGGTATGTACCTTCTATCAGTCCACCGAATCAAAGAAGTCTTATCAGACTACTCTGACCAACTTGGGGTAGGCTACACAGTGAGAGCGTGCGTAGTTAGTTGTACATGCCTAATGGCTTTTAATATCTGGGGAAATATCCACCGGGCAGCAGGTGAGCGAGTGTTGGAGAATGTGGTGATGAGGGTTGTGGAGCCTTACATTGGCAAAGGGAGAAATGTCACCATGGACAATTTCTTAACTTCGCTCTCATTAGCAAGCAATTTTACTTGCCAAGAAAACAAGTCTGGTTGGCACCATGAACAAAGTGAGATGGGAGCTCCCTCCCGCTGAATAAGATAAGGCACCTGCATCGCCATTGTGCTCCACAATGGTGCTAAATAATGACAACGGGAACACAATAAAGAAAGACTATTATGCACTACAAACAAAGGTGTGTCATGCAAGTGAAAGTTACGCAACTGTTAGGGCATGGGATAACAGCAAAATGAAATCCAACTGATGCCATTGCGTGAAGACGCACACTATGTAAGCACGAGCTGAAGACAATTGAGTGTTTTTGAATGCTGTCATATCGACACTTCTATTCATTAAAATGCCATTATTGCTTTTTGTGCTGAGTTTCACAATCTATCAAAGCCACTTGGCGCTTATGATATTTTCATCATTTGACCGCACATTTTGGTGGTTGGGGCTATTTTTATATTTTGTCGTTATAAAAAAAATCATATTTTACCGTGTTCCAGCACATATCCTTTCTGTTTCATAGTTGTAACAAAGGCACTCCATGAATATATTTGATTGAACTCGAAGTCAGTGCCACTTCATTTTTTTCATTGTCCCCTCTAATCAGGGMCTGATTTAGACCTGGGACACCAGGTGTGTGCAATTATCAGGTAGAATAGAAAACCAGCAAGCTCCAGACATTTAGGGTAATGCAGTATTAAAGCTGATCCACCCCTTGAWTTTTTTTTCTCCAAAAAATAAATAGTTGACTACCCCTGGCCTACAGTAACATTATCTAATGAAAATGCTGTTATTATTTGAAATAAATGTATTCTGTTACCCAAGGCCTTCATTAACACAACCAAATACTTATTTTTGCGATAGCATTTATGAAATATATGAATTACACTGTTATAATGTTGCAGTCAGAATTACTGCTCATTATCTTGAAGGAGGGGTCCATCTGGCCAGCGGTTCTGGTGTTCAAAATGCTCACTCTTCGCCGAATATTGCAGTCGGTGCGTCCCAGCGATTGGTTCACTTCCATAGATCTGAAGGACGCATATTTTCATGTGCTATACATTCTCCCTATCGCCTCTCACCTTTTCAATGGTGGTGGAGGAGGCTTTGGCACCGGTGCGGTGCCAGGGGATCAGAGTATTGGCCTRTCTGGACGATTGGCTGGTCATAGCGGAGTCGATAGAACAAGTGGAGCTCGGCTGGTTTCCCATATTCAGTCTCTGGGCTTGATAGTGAATCACAAGAAAAGTAGTTTGTCTACGGCTTAACACATTTAGTTTCTGGGTCTCGTTCTGGACCCACTTCTGAATCATGCTCTTTGTTCGCGTTCCGGCTCTGTCTGGCACGCTTTCAGCTGGGGCACTCGTGCTTTTCGCTTGTGCTTATGGTTATTGGGTCGGATTGGCCTCTTTGATGGCTGTATTGCCGCTGGTATGTCTGAGGCATCTGTTTCAGGGGTGGGTGGTTGCTACGTGTCTGTCCGCTTCTCGCAATTGTCATGGATTGCTCAAGGTATCCCTGTCGTGCCTAAGGGCGTTGACTCCTTGGCGAGACCGGCGAATGCTGTTGTAGTGGGTTCTCATGGGCCGGGTAGTGTCCTCGTAGGGTGATCATGACAGACTCATCCTTACTGGGATGGGGAGCGCTGTGTGTGGGCTACTCTGAAAGAGGGATTTGGTCTAGAGCGCAAAGGGCTCTGCATATCAACAATCTAGAGCTACTGACTGTTTTGCTAGCACTGAGACGTTTCCTTCCGAAGTTGGAAGGCCAGCATGTGTTGGTAAGGTCTGAAAGCAGGACGATGGTGGCCTACATCAACTGGCAGAGAGGGACGCGGTCTCTCTGACAGCATATAGTCTGGATCTATTGTCCCATTTGGCACCCACGACCGCAAATATCGGATCTGTGGGTTTGGCCCCTGAAGGTTGAATTTGATGGCTATGGGGTTTACCGAGAGAGTTGTATACCTGCTTGTCGAACATCCTCATTCCAAAATTATGGTCATTAATATGGAGTTGGTCCCCCTTTTGCTGCTATAACAGACTCCACTCTTCTGGCAAGGGTTTCCACTAGATGTTGGATCATTGCTGCRGGGACTTGATTCCATTCAGCCACGAGCATTAGTGAGGTCGGGCGCTGATGTTGGGTGATTAGGCCTGGCTCGCAGTCAGCGTTCCAATTCATCCCAAAGGTGTTTGATGGGGTTGAGGTCTCTTTGCAGGCCAGTCAAGTTCTTCCACACCGATCTCGACAAACACTTTTTGTATGGACCTCGCATTGGGGCGTTGTCATGCTGAAACAGGAAAGGGCCTTCTGCAAACTGTTGCCACAAAGTTGGAAGCATTCCAAAGTGACGTTACGTCCTATTGCAGTTTGCGCCCAACATTATGCCTATGTCTTACAGGTATTTTCCTTTCTCACCACCACCGTTTGCTTCCAGTGAACAACAGAGGTTGCATGGCTTGTCCAGTGCACGCTTTACGCACATACATTGCATTCAGAAAGTATTCAGACCCTTTGCTATGAGACTTGAAACTGAGCTCAGGTGCATCCAGTTTCCATTGATCCTCCTTGAGATGTTTCTGCAACTTAATCTGAGTCCACCTGTGGTATATTCAATTGATTGGACATGATTTGGAAAGGCACACACCTATATTAGGTCCCACAGTTGACAGAGCATGTCAGAGCAAAAACATGAGGTCGAAGGAATTGTCCTTAGAGCTTCAAGACAGGATTGTGTCGAGGAACAGATCTGGGGAAGGGTACCAAAAAATATCTGCCGCATTGAAGGTCCCCAAGAACACAGTGGCCTCCATCATTCTAGAGCTGGCCGCCCAGCCAAACTGAGCAATCGGAGGAGAAGGGCCTTGGTCAGGGAGGTGACCAAGATGACCCTTGGGCTGTAATCGCTGCCAAAGGTGCTGTAACAAAGTACTGAGTAAAGGGTCTGAATACTTAAGTAAATGTGATATTTCAGTAAAAAAAAATGTTAATACATTCTAAAAAAAAAAAGTTATAAAATCCTGATTTTGCTTAGTCATTATGGGATATTGTGTGTAGATTGATTGGGGGGATGTTTTAATACATTTTGGAATAAGACTAACGTAAAAAAATGTAGAAACGTCAAGGGGTCGTACTACTTTCCAAATGCACTGTCTATGGATATGCACAAGGATGTCTGTGTTTGTGACCAGTTTTTTGTCTGTTTCGCTAATCCAGCTTGGGGTAGTGTGCTTTATAAGCTGCGTCTTTCTAATTGGATTATGGAGGCTATCTCCCTGGCGTATAGCAAAGGGCAAGGGTTGCCTTGCGGTGTGCCTGCTCACTCTCTACTAGGCGTGTGGTGGCTTCTTGGGCATTGTTCAGGGACTTGACGATTGTTGATATCTGTGCTGCCGTGAGTTGGGGTTCCCCACATACTCTACCCATGTGCTTTTTATTGCTTGGCTGTAACTGCTTCCAGTGTGGCTCATAATGTTCTTATGGCTGGGTCCGGAATTGGCTGTTCAGYGTGCAGGTTGCATATTTACCCGGATTACCACAGTTCCCCTGTGGGATTTAGCCTTGGGCTGCCTTGGTGTCCGGCAGTGTGCAGATTCAAGTTTTTCAGATTCAGTGAAATCCTTAGGTGTCTGTATGAGCCTTTTGGAACCGGTAAGGTCTATGGACTTGGTCGATGTTAGACAGCATTTTGTCTGGGTTACCACAGTTTCCCTGTGGTGTTGAGCCTTGATGTGCGGCACACAGTGTGCATTTATCAGGGTTACCACAGTTCCCTGTGGGTTTGTACCTTGGGCTGCTGTGGCAGTGCGCGGGTACGGTGTTTCCAGGTTACTGCAGCTTTTCCGCGGGTTTGATCCTCTGCTGCCGTGGCTCATCGACTCTGGTCGATGCTATGTAGCGAGCGTGTGCGCTTTACCAAGTCATGACTAGTGTTGTGTTTGTTGTATTGGACTTGTGGTTCCTTTTTGTATTTTCAGGCACTCAAGTTAAGTATTGTTCCAGGAACCGTGGGGTCTGTGGACTCGGGGTGTGGTGGCAGCGTGTCAGTACGCATAGCCAAGTTGCAGCATGTTCTGGTTCCATATGTTGGGCAATGACAGTTCAAGTTTCTCTGCTAAGTGTTAGGGGGAAAATGTGGTTTCTGTAACGCCTTTTTGTAGCCGGTGAAACCGGTCAGCTTGGGCTGCCGTGGGCTTCATAGTTTGGTACCCTTTGAGCCAGCTTTGGGCATGATTGTATGTCCCCCGTAGTACGTTATACCGAGTGACTGACTGACAAAGGGAACATATAGTTATGAATATAACTACTCTTCCCAAAAGGAGAGAACGATGTATAACATTTTGGCCCGCGCAGTCAGGTGGGGTTGGGCTCGCTGAAGAGCGGTACTGAATTGAGGAAAAAGATGCGTTCCCCGGGTTTTATAGCCAGGAAGCCGGGGCTTCGTCTCTTTGCCCGTTGGGCGTGATTTCAGTTTGCTTCAGGTGAATAGGATTGGGCGTTGACGCCCCATAGTATGTTATACCTCGTTCCCTCCTTCAGGGAACAGTAGTTACATTCATAACTGTACATGTTCTTATTGGAGATTTTGCTCCCCGCTGAGCACGCCCATGGATAGGGCCCTTCAGGCAGGTGCTGTGGTAAGCTGCTGCCCTCTTGTTTTATGTTCCCTAGTGTAGCCAGTGTTAAGTTGAAGGTTGACGTTTTGTGCAAGGCGTTCGAGCCCCTGTGTGTCTGACACTGGTTCAGTCTGGTCCGACGGACATAGCTGCTCATCCTCTGGAGACGACGTAGGAGGAGTCTGGACTGCCTGCACACGCTGTCATTTCTGTCCCCTTCCTCTCGCATCCTCTGCTCATTCATATGTTTTTTTWAATCTTCTGCTTATTCCTCTCTCCTATTCCTCTTTCACCATTTCCTCTCCTCAAGTCTCTCTTGTTATAGCCATAGACCAGTGTCTCCCAAATAGTGGGCGCCACAACCAGTATCTTTTGACTATCTGCTGCGTCATTGGTTAACATGTCTGATCGTTGTTCTATTGGTATTGTCCCTCACAGGTGAAACCGACACCCGTATCCAGGAGAAGCTGGAGACCAAGGTCTGGGACCCTGACAACCAGCTCAAAGACCCCCAGATTGACCAGTTCCTGGTGGTGGCTCGGTGAGTGTCCCCTGTCCCCCTTCATCTGTCACAGGTTGCCCTGGTTACGTTACAACCCGGCCCTGTTGCTGTAGAGGTTCTTGTCGTCGGGACGTTGTTGTCAGGGTGCCKCGTGAGCTTGGTGCACATTCTGATTTGAGTAACGTGAACTAGATGGCTTTGAGTTTCAAAGTCCACCTTTTTGGTTTAATTGTAGCACAGTCATTTCCTGTAGACATCTTTGAATGATCTTGCCTAAGCGGTGTAGTAGCAGGAGGACCCCAGTCAAATACACAGCATGTTTGTCCCTGTTTTTGGAGGGAATCGACATTGTAGTGAAAGACTCCTTGATTACATCAAGCTGGAGTGCCATCTTGTGGCCATATGATGTAAAGTCACACATTTACTAAATCCCATCTGATTGGGTATCAAAAAGCCTAGAAAAAATAAGTTCGTAATGTGTGTGTTTCAGTACTGGGTTTGTCATTGATTCTAATTATGATATTTGATGGTTGTGTGTGTGTTCCAGTGCTGTGGGGACGTTTGCCAGAGCCCTGGACTGCAGTAGCTCCATCCGTCAACCCAGCCTGCATATGAGTGCTGCAGCAGCCTCCAGAGACATCACACTGGTGAGACACACACACTTTGTCTAGTCACCATGGGACATGGACAATCAGCAAGTGCTCCACTACCCCCTAAACTAACGGATATCTACCTTGCCGTAATTAATAGCAGTAATGTACATTATATCGTAATATTTATCTAATACTATATGCAATATCACATATTTACAAAAACCTGAGTAATGCGACCTGTGCCGTAATCACCACGACCTAATATCTCCCCCCCCTTTCTAGTTCCATGCCATGGACACCCTGCAGAAGAACAGTTACGACCTAGCCAAGGCCATGTCCACGCTGGTCCCGCAGGGCGGGCCGGTCCTCTGCCGTGACGAGATGGAGGAGTGGAGCGCCTCAGAGGCCATGCTGTTTGAGGAGGCCCTGGAGAAGTACGGCAAGGACTTCAACGACATCCGCCAGGACTTTGTAAGTAGTGAACACGCATCTCAATGACACCCCTACGGTCCTTCATTCATGCCCCCAAGGTCATGTTCATTAGGGCACACAATGGAAAATGCTATGAAACATTTAGCCAAGAAAAGCAAAAATGATTCAGTGTGCCCCTACCTTCTTTTTTTTTTGGGTGGGGGGGATATCTTAACACCTTCCTTGTTGTCATGATATGTGTCCCGTGTGGCTCAGTTGGTAGAGCATGGCGCTTGCAACGCCAGGGTTGTGGGTTCATTCCCCACGGGGGGACCAGGATGAATATGTATGAACTTTCCAATTTGTAAGTCGCTCTGGAYAAGAGCGTCTGCTAAATGACTTAAATGTAAATGTAAATGTAATGATATGCACCTATGGTGTATGTTCTACTGGTCACAGATGGCGTTGGTGATTCTGATTTGTGTGGTGTTTATACATGTAAAAAATATAGCTGCCATGGAAGTCACTAGCCAGTGTGGTCCAGTTCTACTACATGTGGAAGACTACTGACCGCTACATCCAACAGGTAATTCACCTCCTCTCAATGACTATATGACATGGCTTGTATTCGTCAGTTGTTTCACTGATGTATAAATAGTAGTTTCATTCACGCCTATCAAATGTTATTAGTCACATGCGCCGAATACGACAGGTGTAGACCTTACAGTGAAATGCTTATTTACGAGCCCCTAAACCAACAATGGCAGTTAAAAAAAAAAATATGGATAAGAATAAGAAATAAAAGTATCAAGTAGTGAAGAGTAGCAGTAAAATAACATAGCGCGACTATATACAGGGGGGTACCAGTACAATGTGCGGGGGCACCAGTTAGTTGAGGTAATATGTACATGTAGGTGTTAAAGGACTAAAGTAGATACAGAGGGTAACGGTGGTGTAAACAGGGGGGGGGGGGGCGCAGGTAATGCAAATAGTCTGGATAGCCATTTGATTAGGTGTTCAGGAGTCTTATGTCTTGGGGTAGAAGTTGTTTAGAAGGCTCTTGGACCTAGACTTGGTGCTCCGGTACCGCTTGCCGTGCGGTAGCAGAGAGAATAGTCTATGACTAGGGTGGCTGAAGTCTTTGGCAATTTTTAGGGCCTTCCGCCGACACTGCCTGGTATAGAGGTCCTGGATGGCAGGAAGCTTGGCTCCAGTGATGAACTGGGCCATATGCACTACCCTCTGTAGTTCCTTGCGGTCGGAGGCCGAGCAGTTGCCATACCAGGCAGTGATGCAACCAGTCAGGATGCTCTCGATGGTGCAGCTGTAGAAGCTTTTGAGGTTCCATACAAAATCTTTTCAGTCTCCTGAGCGGGAATAGGTTTTGTCGTGCCCTCTTCACGACTGTCTTGGTGTGCTTGGACGTTGTTGGTGATGTGGACACCAAGGAACTTGAAGCTCTCAACCTGCTCCAATAACCTACTTGCTTTTCCTGTGCTAATTGTATCAAATGTTTATACCCTTTCAGAAACGACTAAAGGCAGCAGAAGCAGACAGCAAGCTGAAGCAGGTGTACATCCCCACCTAGTGAGTATCGGTCTGAACTGCACTCTCCTCAATATTACTATCCTTGCATCAAATACCATAATGACACATTTTCCCCTCCCTCCAGCACCAAACCCAACCCCAACCAGATCATGGCTCCTGGTAACAAGCCTGGCATGAACGGGGCCGCTGGCTTCCAGAAAGGACTGAGCTGCGAGAGCTGCCATAGTGAGTACATGTGTGTTTTTGTGTGTCTTGAAAGTCTCTCTCTCCATGTCTTTGTCTCACTGTATTGATAAATGCACGTATATACCTTCGCATGATATTAACTTTGTTATTTTTTTAAGGTATCTATGACCAACAGATGCATATCCGTATTCCCAGTCATGTGAAATCCATAGATTAGGGCCTAATTAATTAATTTAAATTGACTGATTTCCTTACATGAATTGTAACTCAGTAAAAAAAAAAATTGCATGTTACATTTAAATTTGTTTACTTTTTGTGTGTGTCTCATATATGTTCATGTTTGGCCTTAATAGATTGTTTATTTGTATTTGTTGGGCTTTAGATCAGATTATTCTTTAGTCAAGTATATTTGTCCAGGCCTCAATTGTTTGTTGCCTCTCACCATTCATTCGCACTGTTTGATAATTCTTATGTTATAACTACAAATAGTAACTTTACCCACTTGGGAATTGGGAGAGGGTGTTGTGACTGCCATCTAAGAGCCAACATCTTTTTTGCTTTTTGCAGCAGTGTTGCCTGCCAGCAGTAATAGTCTCTGATGTATTGATTTTCAAGGAGCTATCATCGTTAAGTAACATAGTAGATGAAAGTATTGAATATTTATTCAAACTGAATTGTGTAACTTTGTCCCAGAAGTATTTAACTGCAGGGCACTCTCACATCAAATGAGTTAGGGGACACGGTGAACAGTTGGGAGTTGGGGGCCAATTTCATTGCGAAATGTTTCCTTGCTGTTAAATAGTCTGTGAACAAACTTAAAATGTGTAAATTGATGGTTTGGATTACGGGATGCCAAAGTCATAATTTTCCATTTTCTGTTCCAGTTAAAGGGTTGTTCATATTCACTTAAATCTGTGGACCATAATTTAACAGCTTGCTTAGAATATGAGCTTTCCAAAAGTAGTTTATATATTATAGAGATCAGTCCTTTCGAGGGGCCCAGATAATACTTGGATGGTTCGGTAGCTGGGTTTTCCGTGGGACTCCATAGGCCAGCATACAAGACCTAAGTAGTAAAACAGGAGTTGCCTGGTCATGTTTTTCAAATCTAGGAATGTTTTCAAACCATTACAGTCCATGATATTGGCATGGGTACGGATTCCCAGTTACGTCGTTTTAACATTTTGCGGCGAATAGAGAGTTGTGTGAGCAACAATCGGACCAAAGCGTCGTTTACATTAAGGGATAGAGTGAGCTCAAAGTCTTGGGACAGTGACACATTTCTGTTGTTTTGTCTCTATACTCCAGCACTTGGAAATTATGCGATGACTGAGGTTAAAGTGCAGACTGTCAGTCATCATTTTCATCCATGTCGGCTGAATCGTTTAGATATTCCAGAAGAAATGGCGTCCTCCACCGGGATTTGTCTATGATCTTCAAAGCGTTTTGGCAGAGATTGAGATATACATTGTCTCGACAAAGTGAGATTTGGCGTGATCCGTCAAATTGAGATATTGGTGTAAATTCTTTCGATTGTCTAATTGCCAGAGCTCCATAGACAATACAAATAGTGTTACTTTTCTAGTGAGCTAATACAAACACTTTGCCTCTTCCAGCTGCCCAGTCAGCACAGTGGTACGCATGGGGTCCTCCCAACATGCAGTGCAGACTGTGTGCCTCCTGCTGGATCTACTGGAAGAAGTACGGAGGCCTGAAGACCCCCACACAGCTAGAGGGCGCCGCAAGATCTGTCTCAGTACGTCTGCTTTCACTAACCAGCTTCCCTAAACCTGGGTTCATCTCAGTAGCCTTAAGCGATATCCTTTCCTTTATTTTCATTGGACAGGGAAGAGTGCGTTCATATTTTCATTTCATAATTCCTGGTGGGCATCCACCTTGTTGCTTTCACCTATACTGTGTTAGCAGATCATTACAGCGGCAGGAGACGAGGAGAGGAAGCCACTGTAGACTAGACTAGTGAGATGGTCTGTGCTATCCGGAGTCCTTGGGACATCCCTACGCTAACCCTTAATCTTACCATAACCCTTAGTTAACCATAACCCTTAGTTAACCATAACCATTTAAAATGTCAACTTCAATGGGGTATGGATGTCCCAAGGATCCCCGATAGCACGGACCCTATTGCAATGCACCCACTTAACAGTCAGTCTGACCAGTCATGATATTGCAATATGTTAACTTGACTCTTTTGACCCCTCAGGAGTCCACTCCGCGCGGTCACATGACCCGCCAGGAGGTGCAAGGCCTGTCCCCGTTCACGACGAGCGGGGGGCGCGCCAAGCTGCTGGCCAAGAACCGGCAGACGTTCATCCTGCAGACCACCAAGCTGACGCGCATCGCCCGCCGCGTCTGCACCGACATCCTGCAGCCCCGCAGCGCCGCACGCCGCCCCTACGCCTCCATCAATGCAAACGCCGTCAAGGCCGAGTGTGAGCAGAGGAGATACTTTATATATATACACACACACACACACACACACACACACACACGGTGTATGTATAGACACCCACACACACTCAGACATGTGATTTTCACACATCCACTGCTTATCGTCATCTTTTCTTCCTCAGGTATGATAAGGTTGCCTAAAGCAACCAAGGCCCCTATAAAGAACCGCTCGATCCCTCGACCACCGCTGGCCACTATAGTGAAGGAACTGGGTGAGAATCTACCAACCACCAGAGAGCTCCTAAGAGATCTTTTTATTTATTACTTCTCAAAATAGCTTTGTTAACTATTGGGACTCAAAACACTTGCCTGTAGCTTTCCCATACAATCCTCTTTTGTACTTATATGTCAATTCTCTTTCAATACTCTTTATAGCGTCAATGCAATAGTTAGGCTCCTTCCTAATGTAAGTGTCTTGATTTTGGTTTGTGATTTATGCCTCTCCTGTCCTCTCCCTAGCCATCCAGGCTCCACTCAAGCTGAAGGCCCCCAGAGGCGCTCCCACACCCATCAATCGCAACCAGGCCAACCAGCCCCGTGGGGGATCAGGCCTGCTCGGGAAGAGGCCCTTTGACAGTAGCGTGAGTACTCCTCAGTCCTCACACACAAACACACCACAACCACCATTTTGACTTCCCCGATCTCTGTCAGTCAAACCATATATGTGACACTGACTGGTTCTTGTTTGGTATAGACAGCCTGCTATCTTTCCTCATTTACTGTAACCTTGGAGAGACTGGCACACTGGTTCTGGTTCCTCTGTAACAATGGGAGATTCACTGACTAGAGCCCGACCGATAAATCTGACCAATATTGTCGGCCGATATTAGCCTTTCACAGAAATATTATTATTWAAAAAWATATATATATTCCACAGATAAAGCGCAAATATTATATACATAGAATAAACAAATACGTCTGCACATTTGTGGTCATTTTCATTTTATTTTCAATGGTTGCCTCACGAGGGCTCGCTACCAGCTGCTCATTGAACATCGTTCAGCCCTAGGTCACAATGTGCGAGAGTAGGCATGGTGGTTTGACGGTGAGTAGCTTGTTACAGCCAGTGTATTTGAATAGGTAAATCATCAAAAGTACTCTTCAAGCAAGCAGCCCTGTCCTCATCACATTCTCACTTAGTTAACATAGTTAGCTTAGCTAGCTAGGTGCTTAGCTTAGCTAGCTAGGTAGTTAGCTTAGCTTAGCTAGGTAGTTAGCTTAGCTAGCTAGGTAGTTAGCTTGGCTAGCTATAGGTAGTTAGCTTGGCTAGCTATAGGTAGTTAGCTTGGCTAGCTATAGGTAGTTAGCTTGGCTAGCTATAGGTAGTTAGCTTGGCTCTATAGGTAGTAGCTTGGCTAGCTATAGGTAGTTAGCTTGGCTAGCTAGCTACTTATGTGCTGACACTGAACTGGTGCAAAAACTCAACACTCGTCCTAGATACAAAAACAACACTTACTGTCTGGGCCTATTATGTTAGCTAGGGGATTTATTTATTTAGTTTTCTGAAATATGCAATCTGAAAAAAGCAAGACATTTTCTGCAGATCTATCATTCAGGCCATGTGTTTGCATTCTTTATGAGATGAGTAGCTAATGTTAGCTAGCTAGCTAAATTAGAACGTTTGACTAAAACCAGTGTGGAAACCATTTGCCTGCATGTCCCTTGTGACTCAGTTGGTAGACCATGGCGCTTGCAATGCCAGGGTTGTGGGTTCTAGTCCCACGGGACCAGTACGAAAAATGTATGCGCTCACTACTGTTAGTCGCTCTGGATAAGAGCATCTGCTAAATTACTAAAAAATGAAATAAATGTTTTCAGTTGTCAGTGAATGCCATCTGCAGTTGAAATTTATAGCCAATACATTTTGTATACCACCCTGCATCCCACTGCTGGCTTGTCTCGGAAGCTAAGCAGGGTTGATCATGATCGGTCACTGGATGGGAGACTAGATGCTGCTAGGAGGGCCAGCAGGAGGCACTCTTTCCTCTGGTCTTAAAAAAAGAAAAGCCCAATGCCCCAGGGCAGGGATTAGGGACATTGCCCTGTGTAAGGTGCCGTCTTTCAAATGGGATGTTAAACGTGTGTCCTGACTCTGTGGTCACTAAAGATCCCTAAATTCCCAATCTGCCCCTTGTACCATCACGGTCCCTTAATCTTTCCCAGCTTCCAATTGGCTCATTCATTCCCTCTCCTCTGTAACTATTCCCCAGGTCATTGCTGTAAATGAGAATGTGTTCTCAGTCAACATAGCTGGTAAGTGGTTAAATAAACGGTAAAAAAAAAAAATGGTATTGAATAACAGTGTAATGAAGCAAACATTGTCGTAATGAATAGCTAGCTTTTGCTTGTCATGACATACTCGCATTGCTAGGTTGCCATTAAGTGTTTGCATGACCTTTTGATTCTTGTAAACCCTGTAGTATATCTACTCAATACAAATGCTGACACCTAGTGGTGWCATTACAAACGGCATGTTACTGCATTTCAAAGCTTATTTGTGAACAGTGCAGTTTCAGATTTACTTCGAGACCGTTTAATTCAGCCAGCCACCCTTTGTGGTGGTTTAACACAAACACTTCTACATACTTCTTATCCACTGCCGTAGATAGGCATATCTTTAAGTGGTAGCTAAAAAGGTCAACTAAAATAGTTTTGTATTTATTGTTGTATTTATAGAGGATAAAGTTGGTTTTGATGGATATTCTGTAAACCACAAAATGTTCTTAAATAATATACATTTTAAATATTTTGTTAAGAAATCATAATTTAGAGTGTCTGTTTATCCTTTGGAGCACAATTTGTGCACAACACATTTGGGGTAAAACATTTTTTTATTCCATCTCTAAAAAGAAAAACTATATATCGGCAGATGTATCGGTAATCGGTGACTTTAGCTTCCATAAAAATTGGTATCGGACCCAAAAATTGCATATCGGTTCTACCACTGACCATCTGTCCATCTCCCTCCACCACCTCTGAGCAAAGCAGCATCACCACAGCTTGGGCCAAGTGGCTACACACACACTTGCATGCGGCACACACAAACTCTCACTGGCGTGGCACACCGCGCGMGCGCACATTTCTCTTCCCTCACCGCTCTTCTCTCATTAGTCACAGGCAGTAGGGCTGCCGTTCCCCACCAATGGCAGGCCGTTCACATCGGGCATGAGGACCACCTCACAGTCGGTGATCAAGCGTCAGAAAGTGAACCAGGGAGACGCACCCAACCCCGTGGTGTTTGTGGCCACGAAAGACACCAGGTACTGTCCTTTTGTACAGAGTACTTTCTGTATCGAGTAGCAAACAGCAGTGGAGGATACTAATTTAGATTCTGTCCTTTTTTTTGTGTTGAGAAATATACAGCGTTGTACCCTGTGTGTACAAAATATTAGTAACACTGCTCTTTCCATGACAGACTGACCAGATGAATCCAGGTGAAAGCTATGATCCCTTATGGATGTCACTTGTTAAATCGACTTCAATCAGTGTAGATGAGGGGGAGGATTTTGAGACATGGATTGTGTGTGTGCGCCATTCAGAGGGTGAAATGGGTAAGACAATATTTCAGTGCCTTTGAGCGGGGTAGTAGGTGCCAGGCGCACCGGTTTGAGTGTGTCGAACTGCCACACTGCTGAGTTAACACTCAACCGTTTCCCATTTGTATCAAAAATGGTCCACCACTCAAAAGACATCCAGCCAACATGACACAACTGTGGGAAGCATTTGATTCAACATCGGCCAGCATCCCTGTGGAACGCTTTCGACACCTTGTAAAGTCCATGCCCCGATGAATTGAGGCTGTTATGAAGGCAAAAGGGCTGCAACTCAATATTAGGAAGGCGTTCCTAATGTTCTATACATTTGTTGTATATGGAATACTTGACATAAAGGGATCAATCAGGTCTCTATGGCAGTACACTCAATGGGATAATTTTATTTTAACCAAAAGGTTGCATTTGTTGATTAATGCATAATATTGCATTCGACTAGTTTGAAGACGAGAAGGATTCACTTCTTTGCACCTGTGCACTTTGACATTAGACTCCTAGGTGTGCAAATGTGTTATCTTTTCAATCCTATAGCTAATTCACTGTGTTGTGTGTTTCTCTCCTCTCAAGGGCTCTGAGAAAACACCTGACTCAGTCTGAGATGCGGCGTGCAGCCAGAAAACCTCACCTCCCTGTCAGGGTCAAGCTGCCCCTAGGTCCCCGGACCCTGGTTCTCCCCACCCTGCCATCCAGCACCAGCGAGCCCATCGTCCTGGAGGACTAAGGGGGGGGGGGGCTGAGACCCACTGCGACACGGGAGCGCACCACCACTGCTAGTGCTAGCAGCGCACGCCATACCAGTCCAGTAGTCGTTTTCTGTTGTCTTTTTTTTTTTTTTTTTTTTCAAAAGCTGACGTGCTGCTCACCACACACACACACTTTAGTGACACCCACATGCATACTTTGCATTGAGTTCACACATACACATGCCAACATTACTTCTCTACACACACTTACACCCACGTACACGCGCTAGGCTTTGGGCGTTGTAGTATTTTATTCCGTCTCTTGCTTAATTATTTTGCTCCCCTTTTTTTAATGGCAAATATTTTTAACTGTGTAATTTAAACTCTGAAATATTTCTCATCCTGAAATAATGGTGTTAAAACACTTATTTTTTCCTCCAGGTCTTATTTGTGTAAATATTTGCAGCTTTTTGAGGGGGCGACACCAATTTGGTTGGGGACGTGGTTGTGGGAGGGCCATAGAAAGAAATTGAAATACTAGAAGGGACATAGTCCCTCAGACCACGGCAATTTGACTGAATGTCCGTTCTAGTTGTTTTATTTCTATTGGGAAGGCTAAATGGGACAGGAGTTTTTAGCATGTTTCTTTGATTATTTTTCCGGGAAAGTCTATTTAGATGGTTTCATTAACATGTTCCTTCATAGGTCTGGGAGGTTGAGGTAAAGTACTTTGTATGACTCATCATTCAAGCATACTTGTCAAATAATCATATTCTAGTTTTTGACACTCATTCTGTTAGACTTTAATTTGCACTATCACCCTGCCCCCTTTCCATACACCCAAATAAGAACTGATCCCCCCTCTATCTCTCCACAAGCCTATCCGAAGTTACGTTTGATGGTTTGATAGTGAGGGGAAAAATGCTGTTGACCCCTAGTAGTTTGAGCTCTGTTTTTCTTGTTTGTCATCACAATCAATTTGAGTCCTGTCTTGTCTCCTGTCACTTGATTGTCATACTTGTTACAGCCACGTTTTACCCATCCGGAGAGCAAGACTTTCTGGATCTGTCTCTGTAAAGCCTTTGGGGTGCTTGTTGGTTTTGACCTGCGAGAACGACCTCTCGTGTACAACGGTCTTGCATCATCAATACAATGGTAGGAGAAAGTAATGGTTTAGGAAAAGGTGTAATGTAGGTTAACAGGGTAGAAGACATTCATTTCATGTAGGTTTGGAAGATATTCAAAAGTGTGTTCTGGATGTGGATCTGATGGGTTACTGTGGTTTGAGACATACGGAATAGATGCTGTTGTCTTTAAGGCCCTTATTGTGAGAAATATGGGTTATTTTTAGTGAAGGAGACAGAATTTAAGCCATAAACATTCAAGGTGTGTAGAACTCCATTCTAAGATGGCCCCTGTGCATGTTGCCACCTGTACGTATAAAACATGCATTCAGATCCCCCACCCATAGACAAAGTCACAGCATTTATGACAATGGACTGTTTGGCTCTTGCTTTTGAACAGAAATGGCAAATTATGTTACGAGCTGGTTGTCAGAATGTCATTACTAAAGCAGCAATATGTATTGACTTGGGTACAGAAGTCATGTTTTTAATGATCTGATGAGAGAGGAATCTCCAGTGATGTCTTTACTTGTGGATTGATTTGGTTTGAATCTTTATTTTACCTTTTTGTGTTTTATGATGAAAGGGTGCGTTAGATTAAATCGATGCTTAATTGGATATTATAATTCCTCATGCTCCCTCAGGCATTGGGAACTGACAGCCAGTACTGGGGTAGAAATGAAGGATTTATATGCAAGTTTGGTCCCAATGTGGGCTTTTGTAATGTTTCTAAAACAAATTTTAAGTGTTAAAATGCTTAGTGAAAATACTAATCTGAAGAAAAAAACTTGGCCTATTGATAACGTCAGTTTTTTTTTATATAAAACCTTTTAAAAAAAGCTTGTAATTACTTCATATTTTGAAGAAGGTTAAAATACTGTACATGTGAACATTGCTCTCTGTCATTGAGTGGGTTTGGGATGGGAGACTGGGATGGTTGGCCATCAAAGCAGTTGGGAGGGATGGAGAGGGAGTTAGAATTTTGTATGTTGGAGAGATAATTATGCTACAATTACATTTTTTCTCAAGTGTTTTTTATTCCAATGTGTCTGTATCCTTTTAATGTATCTTGATAAGAAAATAAATAAAGATTTTTTTTTCTTTGTGGTCATATACACATTTCTCTTTCATGCGAGTACTTTTTCTGGGTGTGTATGAAATGCATTGTCCCCTAGTTGTCAGTGACAAAAGGAATAGCATTTTAATAATTTGTGTTTACATCTCACATTAAATGTGTTCCTATAAATACTGTAACCCAAGCTAGATGAGTCCACCAAACATGAAATTAGTATTTTATTAATTTCAAACAAGGGCATTATCAATCATGGTCACACAAAGGGTTATAGTTTCCTCCAACAGACAGCATTTAACTAACAAATAGCTAGGTTGACCAACTGTGGTGTAAATTGCCAGAAAATGTGTTTGTTCTCAATGGGCTTGCGGTTAGTAGTCAGGGAAGTAATTGGCAAACGTTTATTGCGCTTGTGTGCTGCCCCTCTGTCTAATTTGATAAGGGGCGGTTTCATCCGGCGCTAAAACTGCAACGTTGTCGCAGAGCTTCAACGCAATTGGCTGGTTGCTAATGAAAACTAGCTACATTTTATCTGGTTGGTTGGATTCGAACGCCCCACTGACGTTTAGTGTTTGCTGCACAGCTGAGCCTCATTCTAAAGGGGACGTGGGAACTGGGTCAAGATAAAGATATTTTACAAATTTAACAGTGGACACAGCGATAGATAGTACATGTGACTTCGTAACAAAGCAATCAGTGTAGCATGTTGTCTAAGTATTTACCGAAATACGTTTTCCCTTTTCCGGATCTTTCCTGTTATTTCTACGAATTGCATCCCGAAATAATATTCATAGAATTTGGCTTGGACATTGAGGTTGCAAGCTAACAGGTGTTGAACATTGGGGAAAATCTACTTTGCTAGTGTACTGTTGCATTTTTACCTTGCTTCTATACCGTTTTTCATGGGCCTAAATAGTGTAGGCCTACCATCCAAATTAATAATTTAACCCTGATATTAAATATGCTTTTCTCAGACCAGCAGTAACAACCTGCCCATGTTCCACTACCAAGAGGAGGGGATAGATGACCTGTTCCCAGGGGAGCAGGGCTCAGCTGGTGTTGGGGAAGACTTGTCCCTGGCTGAGGCCCTCCTGCACCTAGTAGAGTCTCAGTCTCTCCCCCTGATCCCCTCAAGTGTTCCACCCGCTACACGACAGCTCTGCAGCCGCTATGCTGAGTTGGGCTTCTGCATGCACGCAAAGCGCTGCCAGTTTGCCCACAGCTTCCATGAGCTCCATATGCCCTCCCGCCAACCCATGAGCTCCATATGCCCTCCCGCCAACTCAAGTACAAGACCGAGCTGTGCCGCACCTTCCACACGGCAGGCTTCTTCTTCTTTGTGTCTACGGGACTCGCTTCCTGTTCACCCCACAATTCCATGGAGCAGCGCCCTACCTGCCGCCTCAACATCCCCTGCCGTACCTACCGCTCGTTCGGCATGTGCCCCTTCGGCACGCGTTGCACCTTCCTGAACATCGAGTGTGATGGCGGCCTGGTATCCCCCGAGTCTCCAGGATGAGGATAAGGCTCCCATTGCCAGGCCCACACACTCAGGACTGGAAGCTCTGTGGGGCCCTGTGCCGCACCTTTGGCTTCTGCCTCCACGGCACCCACTGCCGCATCCAGCACAACCTTCCCAGCAGCATCAGAGGCTCTGACTCCACCACCCAGGGGGGTGCCTGCACTCCTCAGCTGTTCGGTGGTAGAGCCTTGTCCACAGCCTCAGACATGTTTTCCTCCTGCTCATCCAAATCCCCCTCTGGACTATCCTGCCCGGTCTGGCCAGACTCGTCGTCTTCCCTGACCACCCTGCTGAACGAGCCTGTGGCTCATCATGTCTTCACCTTCTCCTGCCAGCTGAACGATCTGCTGCTGCCTTTGGCCCTCAGGCTCCAGCAGMTAGAGAACAGCCAGGCTGTGGCTGCTGCCTGCACCATGCAGGATGTATGGGAGAACAAGCCATGGTCACTGTAGTCAAGACCACAGTATTTTCGTTGAAAAGTATAGTGTATATAGTGATTTCCTATGAGCTTGGAAGCCATATGTGTACTATGTATTTTATTTGAGGGAGGTGAATCAGTTATCAATGTTGGATTCATGAATGTCATGTCTAATTTAAGTTTTTCACTTAAATGTATTGTGATGCTTCTGCCTCAAAGTAAGCTTTTTTTTAATGCATGTTCTGTCACTGAACTAGCCGGAACTTCTCACTGCTAAATGAACTCTTGCTTTTTTTTGTCTGCGTAGGCTTTCTACCTATTTGGGTTTATTTGGCCATCAGGCTTTACTTTAGATTTGTTGCATAAACCATGTTCTCCAATGGCAACTTTTCTATCAATGTACTTGACTATTTTGGGATGCAACCYTCAGGCTGTGTGGATTCGAATGCACTCCTTTTATTAAAGACATTGTTTTATCTTCCTTGCACTGCTGTTGCAGATACATCTTTAAGGATCTACTTGCAGTAACGTTTATTTTCCTCTGAAACGTGGCGTTCAACCAAGTCTCTCTGGATAAGCACATCTAAATGAAAATGTCATGTACATGTATAATTGCACAGGCTCACGCATCTATCAAGACTAGTATAGGACTTACAATGACTATTTTGGCAATTCAAACACTCTTTATGGTTGATCTGATGAGACGCAATTGCGGCGCCCCGGGATGCGCAGATGGCAAATTGAGTTCATTATTTCTGTGCGCCTCTATTTTCGTTAAGATGTGGATGGCTCTGTATTGATAGGATAATACAGGACCTCCTGACAACCAAACGCACTCACTTCTTGATAACTTCCTTCACAACAGCGCTGCTCAGCGGCGCGTAAGAAGTGTCAATGCCCTGACTTCTGCAGAGTCCATATCACCCTTAATACTGCACAGCCAAAGCAGACCTGGCCCAGCGTCGTTAGGGTTTGGCAGGGTTACTACAGTCCAGTTGGTGGCGGTAATACCTTAAAATTGGCTGCCAACCGCCATAAACAAATAATCCACAGAAGAAGAATAAGTAGCGGTTGTGGGAGTGGGAGTGACGCACATTTGAGTGATAGGGAATTGGACCAATCTTTGAAAGTCTGGCTTTCCGGAAAATGTCAGCGCACCCGAGTGAGGTTCCTGTGCGCGGTTTAGAGCGATAACCTTGCAAATTCATACTGTCCAGTTGCACCAGTTGGTAAGTGATTGAGTCACATTGAGCTACAGTCTGTTGGCATTGTTTTCGTGTAAAGTTTTAATCGTTGCCTGCACGAATCAGTTAATATTGAAGGGTGCACGCATCAAAATAAACTGGCTAGCTAATGCTAACAAATCATATTCGTTAGCTAGTAAGCTAACTATACCAGCAAGTTACACATGTGTGGTTATTTTGCAGGTCTCTCTCCGCAGAGCTGCGGGTCTACCGGAACGCTGCCGTGAGCATGGAGGAGAGGCGCTTCGCTGAAGTCCCCAGAGAGTCTGTCAAACTCATGGCTGAGAGTGCGGGAGTGGAACTCAGCGACGATGTGGCTGCTTTGTTGGCTGAAGATGTCTGCTACCGGCTTAGGGAAGCCACACAGGTAAACAATAAAACCGGTGCCAAATCGATGTTGAWTGTTCGATGTCGTGAGGGCCAGGAGTTTTCACTCACCATTTGTTCTGACCAGGACGAACACTGAGCCCCATTCATAGGTAAAGTATGTAAAGTTGGCTATTTGTAGATATTTGTTTGTCTGATGTGACTTTGACCAACACAGAGCAGCTCTCAGTTCATGAGACATGCCAAGAGGAGGAAGCTGACAGTAGAGGACTTCAACAGAGCACTGCGCTGGAGCAATGTGGAGGTGAGAGAATGCCTACTGTTTTATTGAAGGTATACATGCAATGAGTGTACTAAACATTAGGAACACCTTCCTACTATTGAGTTGCACCCCCTTTTGCYCTCAGAACAGWCTCAATTCATCAGGGCATGGACTCGACAAGGTGTCGAAGGCGTTCCACAGGGATGCTGGCCCATGTTGACTCCAATGCTTCCCACAGTTGTGTCAAGTTGGCTGGATGTCCTTTGGGTGGTGGACCATTCTTGATACACACAGGAAACTGTTGATAGTGGAAAAGCCCAGCATTGGTGCAGTTCTTGACACAATCAAACCGGGTGCGCCTGGTGCCTACTACCAAAGGCACTTCAATCTTGTTTTGCCCACCCTCTGAATGGCACACATACACAGTCCATGTCTCAGTTGTCTCAAGGCTTAAAAAACATTATTTAACCTGTCTCCTCCCCTTAATCGACACTGATTTGAAGTCGATTTAACAAGTGACGTCAATAAGGGGTCATAGTGTTCAGCTAGTCAGCCTGTCATTGAAAGAACAGGTTTTCCTAATGTTTTTACACTCAGTGTATACTCAGTGTATACATTGTGTGAGCCTGTTTCAACTGGATCCCGCTTGCCGGGTGACGTCAGTCTTTATTATTGTTACTCTAACTGAACTCCTATCTGTACTGTCTTCTCTTTTTGCCAGGCCATAGCTGGCTACGGTGCGCAAGATGCCCTACCTTTCCGACCGATCAAGGAGGGCGAGCTATTCTTTGTGGACGACCGTGATATCAACCTGGTTGAACTTGCCCTGGCCACCAACATACCCAAGGGCTGTGCAGAGACCATGGTGCGAGGTATGACCGCCGATATGCTTGTTATAGAAATGCGTCTCACTGACTTACTACATACTAACCCGCCACCTGCAAATCAATAGTCAAATCGATACTCATTCTACTTGTAAGAGATTTAGTAGAATTGATGGTGACTATGATTTGTTCTCCTACTAGTGAACGTGTCTTATCTGGATGGGAAAGGCAACCTGGAGCCTCAAGGTACAGGTAAGGGCTCAGATTAAATTTGAACGTTGGGTGATATTTGCTCCCATGGCTTTTTCAGAGTGGTTGATCCCTCCTTTTACTCTCCTTCACAGTTCCCAGTGCTGTRCAAACTCTCTCGGAGGATCTGCTCAAGTACTACCAGCAGATCACCCGGGCCATACTGGGAGAGGACCCACACCTTATGAAGGTAGAGTTTTGTCCTGGCATCGACATGTGATAGAACTCATTTGATTGGAGAAACTGTTGAAATCGCTCAAACATTTGAATCCATGGTGGATGAACTATTTCTTCATCAGGTGGCTTTGCTGGATCTCCAGTCCAACTCCAAGATTGCTGCCCTCCTGCCATATTTTGTATATGTCATCAGTGGGGTATGTTATACTTATTTGAAACACAAAATCTAATGTCATAGATGCATTCAAATCTCTAGTCGTTTAGTGCCTACAGGGCACTCAGTTTTTCCTGACCAGGAGAAACTCTAGAAGACCCTAATCATACAGTAGCCTATAACTCGGCCCTGGATTTGATCCTCGTCAAGAAAAAGTCCTGACCTTATCCTTACTAAATGTAGCTAGTACTGTGCTTCATATGTACCCCTCTCTCCACTCTGCCCACCAGGTGAAGTCTGTGAGCCACGACCTGGAGCAGCTGAACCGTCTGCTGCACATGGTGAAGAGCCTGGTGCAGAACCCCTACTTATACCTTGGCTCCTACGTGCGCAGCCTGGTGTCCAGCGTCATGTACTGCATCCTGGAGCCGCTGGCCGCCTCCATCAACCCCCTCAACGACCACTGGACCTTAAGGGACTACGCAGCACTGCTGCTCAGCCACATCTTCTGGTATGACCCACCACCCATAAAGATGCACTATATATACAGTACAGATGTGTGCAGTAGAATGACTAGACTGTGGACAAAGCCCCTCAGACCATGGCAGTTTGACTGATACACCTATAGGTTCATGAGAGAGAAAAAAACAAAGGCCTGCACACTGTAATGCTCCTAATACCACCTTTAAATAATGTTTTGGTCAAAAGTGGACCATCTTAGTCTCTGTGACACTGTCAACAACAGAATCACGGCCATCTTGACGTAATTCTCTCCAAAACGTGTGTCTTTGTCAGGACCCATGGAGACCTGGTCAGTGGTCTGTACCATCAGATTCTGCTGTCTCTGCAGAAGGTTCTGTCAGACCCGGTCCGCCCGCTGTGTTCTCACTATGGAGCTGTCGTGGGGCTACACGCACTCGGATGGAAGGTAACCACGTTTCCTCTATCTTGATCGTCTTTGATTGAGACTATGTTTTCTTTCATTTCTGTTGGTTCATTTTAGGATCTTTGCTGATCACTGTCTGTGTCTGTGTGTGTCTTTTCTAGGCTGTTGAGCGGGTGTTATATCCACACCTGCCAGCCTACTGGGCTAACCTGCAAGCTGTCCTGGATGATTACTCAGTCTCCAACGCCCAGGTGAAAGCAGACGGACACAAGGTCTACGGAGCCATCCTGGTAAGTGCAGCAGACCAGTCACTGAGTCTGAAATGTGGTGCGTTTTCTGTGACGCGTACTAGAGAACGACCGTCAATCGGCCAGGCCGATATATCGGGCCGATATTTGCCTTTTCTAGTCTTTCGGCCCTTCTCTATTGGCTTTGTCGACAATCCCTCGACATAGTAAAGCTGCTGCTATGCCAGCCGCCCCTTACTGCCTGAGCCACGAGCACTGCCCAATGCCGAGGAATGTCTATCTGGGAAAATCAGCAGCAGCACGATAGSTCATTCTCCAACAGAAAGGTGCAGTATTGGTGAATTGACACTGTGACTCCTGTTGCAAATGATTAGTTTAGTTTATTTACTTATAAAGCTCATGTCGACGTGTCTGGACATGCATGCAATAAGCAAGCAAGCTAAGCAGATAGCAAAAATGACTAACCAACCCTTGAATTAATTTGTGGTGTTAGCTAGGTAGCTATATTAGCTACTATGACACTTGACGTTATTTAGCAGATGCTACTTACAGTAGTGACTGCATACATTTTCCATACTAGTCCCCCGTGGGAATTGAACCCACAACCCTGGCATTGCAAGCGCCGGGCTCTACCTACTGAGCTACATGGGACTACTATGCTGGCTAGATGTACATGGTACTAAGATATCAGAGAGGAGATAATAGCCAACGTTAGCTGGTTCTCATTTTGAACGTGCACCTTTTTTTCGGTAGCGAGCCCTCTGACTTGCGTTGTAACGTTAGCTATTTACCGGTGTGCTGATCTGACCAGTAGCTATCGTATCTGTAAATTGACAGTTGATAGTCGGGTTAGATTGTTATCACAATGGGGAGAGAAGGAAGTGTCTTTAAAATGCCTAAATGAAGGTTGTCAATAGGTTTAGCTACCTAAGAATCTTCCTACATGTTTATGGAACAWGAAAGCTGTAGATCTGCGCCCGTGTGTGCGTTCTTCTCAAACTATGGTTTCTGGTTTCGTAAGCCCCCCCCCCCGTGATCACAAATCATGACATTACGTTGGGCCCGTTTGCATTGAAAATATGTTCTTTTATATTCTCAAACTAACAGCTGTGCCTATGTCCTTCCATACAGACATGACACTCTTGAGTGATGCTTTTAGTCAAATGTTGTTGATCAGTAGGCTAATATGAGTCCCAAATGGAAGGTTAACAGATTGTTTGTCATCTGTAGCACGGTACACTCCACCGATGAGCCAAAACAAGCTCAATAACTCAATGCATGCACACGCTCCTATTGAATATGCGTTCACCTRTATTGTGAGTAGGCCTATGCCATCTCCATTAACCCAGTTTATCAAGAGATTTACCATTCAAATAAAATTATTGAAATTGTTATGTAATTAGATTGGTAAAAATAAAGTCAAATGTATTKTTTGATTTAAAATGCATACACGRCTGTCTCTGGGAAATTTTGTCATTAAAATGTTATAATGTAATGATMTTGAATATCGGCCTAAAATACTGTCCTCGTTGACCCCCAAAATCGGCACCGGCCCTAAAAAAATCCATATCTGCCGTTCTCTAATGCAATCAAAGCTTTCCAAAGTAATACAAGAGATTCCCAATAATGTATTGTTACGAATTGCATTTATGTTGCGCTTTTCACCTGATCTCAAAGGGCTTTACATTTTTTATGTTTGGTAACACACTCAATCAACCTCCAGTGTGCCCACTAAGTACCAATCCCCCCTCTGTCCTGCAGGTGGCGGTGGAGCGCCTGCTGAAGATGAAAGCCCTGTCTCTGTCCCAGCCAGCGGAGGGGAGCAGCAGCGCCCAGCTGGGCTCTGGGGGCGTGATGGGTTTCAGGATGAGTTCCCCCGGGCTCAGCCCCCCTCCAGAGCCCCTCTCCGAGGCCGCCCTGGGCATCGCCAGCCACCTGCAGGGACCTGGGGGGGCTGGCACCCCCTGGGATGACTGGACCCCCGTCCCCCTACCCGCCATGTACTGTGAGCTCTACTCCTTCTTCGGCGACAGCCTGGCGGTACGCTTCAGCACGGGCCCCAGCTTGGGAGGTTGCCCCCCGTCAGCCCCCTCCCAGCCCTCTGATACGAGGAAGGAGCACCCTGGTCCCGCTGCCAACCCAGACACCACGCGCAAGATGCCCCAGCTCACTGCTAACCTCAACATCAGCCCTCGGCAAGACGGGAGCCCTCGTACTGAGCCCGCCCCACCCAGTCTAGCTGCCACTGCTCCAGGAAGGTAATGTAGCATCTGTATAACTAGTTATATTATATGTGGGGGTCAAAGGCACAGCTCTCTCATAAATTACAAAATATCCTTTATTTATTTAGATTGCATACATTGCATACAACAGTACAATTTACAATGCACTTATGTGCAAATAAATTCTGATTTCTATCTCATCTTACACATTGTCCACATTGCCATTTTTTGAATACTAAGCAATGTTAAGAAGTGATAATGAGTGATGTGATCAGAGCGGGTGTCTCGCAGACCATAAGACAGCCTGTTTAAATCACACCATAGAGAAACGGGAGAAAAAAAGACAATCAGACAGCTGGTCCAGACAGAAAGCTGGTGTCTAACACTCCACACACGTTTAGAACAAATAAAGAAGTGCTTATGTTTTTCTGAAGAATATATACAGGTAACTACCAAAATAAAGGAAACGCCAAAATAGTGGCTTAATAGGCTGGTCAGAAAATCTTTGGCGTTGACAGAAATAATGGACAACTGGGTGTTTTTTATACATGACCCTAAGCATGATGGGATGCTATATGCTTAATTAAATCAGGAACCACACCTGTGTGGAAGCACCTGGTTTCAATATACTTTGTATCCCTCATTTACTCCAGTGTTTCCTTTATTTTGGCAGTTACATGTACCTTTTGAAGGCTGAAATTATTTAGCTACTATAGCTAACATGTTCCTTTTACCTCTATTTCCTTCTCTCAGGTCCCTGGCTCGCTCTTCCTCCTCATCCTCCATCCAGCGCAGAAACTCCTCCTCCCGGCCAGGACAGCGCTCAGCGGGTCCATCCCGCGATGTGTTCACCAAGGCCCGTTTCCCCCCTCCTCAGACCGGACCCCCCACATTCTCCTTCCTCATCGGGGGACGTCAGATGGGCCGGCGCTGCCAGGGGCGCCGCTTCCAGACCAGCTTCAGCTCTCCCACACCCCTGTCCACCGTACCGCCCCGTGCCTACGCCCACAAGCTGCCTGTCATCGGGAGGGTTGGCAAACCGGTGCACCGCTGGACCTGCTCCCATTACTCCCTGCACCTGCCCCTCTGAGAGAACAGTGAGACTATGGTTGGGGGTCAGGGGTCAAGGCCTTGGAACAGGCTGAGGCTACTTCACTGCTCAGTAGTGCAGGTGGAGTTCCCTATATCCTCCCTSCCTAGTCAGCCTATGACATAAGAGGTAGACTAGGACTAGAGGATAGGCACATTAGGTGGGAGGGACCCTACTGGATTCGCATAAGAGACACTGACTCATGTACACATCGTTCTAGAGCTCTTTTCCATCCTGAACATCACTGACGTCATGATTTGACCTCATTTGTTCTTGAGTTCCCAGTTGTCTTGAATGCACCATAAGGACACTACTAGTTTGACAACTTCAGACTAACTTGCCTGCAGGAGCTGGCCTGGGGTGTGTTGAATAGTGGAATCCATGGATATGGAAGGAGTATTCACACCGAGCTGAGAGCTTGACACTGTCTTAAAACACGGACAATGTATTTTCTGCCATGTACCTGAGTAATTTTACCATCCTGTACATGTATATGGACGATAGCCAATATCCTAAAATAAATATTCTTAAAATATTACATATTTTCCACTTCCATTCATTATTTACAGTGAAATTCAAACTTGATATGTTTTCGGCAGCTTTTTCCTATTTAATTTGAGTTAATTCATTTCCAGAATTGACATTCTATTGAGTTATCTCAATGAGTGGAATGGTGTTTGAATTGTGTTTTAAATATTTAAAACTAGTGGCTCACCTGCGTGTGAGTATTTGGTTACCTACACTAGCGATACACAGCAAGGTCAGTCCGACAAACAACCATGGTCTGTTGGGTCGACTCGTTCCAGAGGTTCTGTCGGAAGCATGCCTTCTGGTYCCTGCTCCTCAGCTACATCCTCTTCACACTCTTTGGGGGTCTGGTGCTCATGGCTATTGAGCAGCCCCAGGAAAACAGGCTCAGAGCACAGGTCCTTGAACTCCGAGAGCACTTTCTGAGGGACAACTACTGCGTACCGGAGAGCAGGCTGGATACAATTATTGTGAAAGCGTCATTTTCTGCTAATCGGAACATTGCTGTCTTAGATGCACACAGAGATGATTGGAGCTGGGATTTTATCTCGTCCATGTTCTTTGTGATCAATGTTTTGACTGTCCGTGGTAAGAAGAACAAATAAATAAAGCTTGTTGATTCCACAGTTAGATTGAAATGATGTACATTTTATGATTTATTGTAGGTCCAAATAATCACAGATTGAACCTCTTGAATAGTTCTCTCGTGCAATGTAGTTTGTTAGTGAGGATAGTGTAGGCTAGGCTACATCCTGTTGCCGCAGGCCAAAGTCAGGTGCAAAAACTAAAAGATGGCTTTAGGGCCTATGTAGATGTGTGCACACGTCTCACAACTACCCTAGTAAAACATGCTTTAGGTTATTGTTTAGGTTACTTGTTCCACGTGGAAGTCAGAATCCCTGTTTTGCTCAAATCCACTTTTTATGCCAACTGTTTTTTTTCCCAGGTTATGGTAACTCCAGTCTCCTATCTGATGGCGGCAAACTTTTCTGCATCTTATACTGCCTGCTGGGAATCCCCCTCACCCTTTTTGTCCTCTCCTGCCTGTCTGACCTCATGCTGCCCATCCTTACCCACGGCCCTGTGCGCCACCTCCAGACCTACTGGGGCCTGCCCTACGGCCGAGCAGTGCTGCTCCATGCCAGCCTCTTCTCTCTGGTCCTGGTGATACTCCTGTTCTTGCTGCCCGCTACCAGCCTCTGCTACCTGGAGCCGGAGTGGAGCTTCCTGGACGCCCTGTTCTTCTGCGTGGTCACCCTCAGCACCATCGGCCAGGGGGACTACCTACTGGGGGAAAGGCGCAACAAGGCGACCAAGGAGTGCATGGAATTCCTCACCTCCTGTGAGAGTAGCCATAGCAGAGTTGTGGTCAATTCAATTTAGCCTTTTTTTTTTTTTTTTGCAGTCGATTTCAGAATTGGCAGTAATCAAGATGGAAATGGAATTTACGCTAATCGTGCCTGGTCCTCCACACAGGCTTCTGCTTCCCCTCTTGTCCTCACAGCTTTGTGATAATCGGATGTATCCGTCTCATACGTCTGCCGTTTTATTTTTTCTCCACAGGTTATTTAATGGCTGGCATCGTGGCGATTCTGACGTTCCAGGAGACTGCCACGGAGGTGCCACAGGTCCAAGCAGTGCTCCGGCTGTTCTGTGGACCCCAGGACAGAGAAGTGAAGGGAACAGACCGGGATAAGATGGTAYTCAGTGCAGAGGACTCTGGACCCAGAGGAGCTCCTGTACACCCTCCCCGACTCAATCTCCCCCTGTCCTCTGGAACCGCCTGCACCCCTGTCTCCTGACCAGCCGACTCCCCAAGAGCCTGACCCCAAACCTATTCTAAGGTAGCCAGAACACTGTTCCTAACTCCCACCATTAGCATTCAAAGACATTGAAATAGATGGATGAATGATTTGACTATGTTGCTAAAATTCTTCGTCTTGGGGACTAATATATTAATGTATTTATTTGTTTGTATAAGAACTGTTAMAGTTATTTGAATTTGACCTCTCTAGTCTACATGTTAGCTGCTTAAAGGGATACCTTGGGATTTTGGCAATTTATCTACTTCCCTCGAGTCCGATGAACTCGTGGATACCACTTTTTTTTATGTCTGCGTGCAGTTTGAAGAAAGTTGCTAGCTAGCACAATTGCTAGTTGCTAGTGCTAGCGCAATGACTGGAAGTCTATATATATACCCATAGACTTCCTGCTAGCAGATACCCATATACTTCCAGTCATTGCACTAACAACGACTTCTAACTTCCTCCATACTGGACATAAACATRGTCTCCACGAGTTCATCTGACTCTGGGGAAGTAGATATAGGGCTAATTGCCAAAATCCRGAAGTATCCCTTTGAGGTCATTGTTGATTTGTAAATAAAATCATATATTCATATTGCGTGAATGGTATTGATTTAGACTTCCAATAATAATGTGAAACAGGTGATGAGGTAATTTTTTTTGTTGATGATTGTAAACCCCTGATGGAATGGTTGAGTTTGTATTCTGGTTATTTGAATTGTACAATACAGTTCAGTGACAATAGATTCCCTGTGTGTTTTGCGAAGATGAAAAGTGATTGTAATATCTGAGAAGCCAGACAGTCTTATTAAGTACTAATAACAGACATCTGCATTTGCAGGGCCAGTTGTTCTGTCTTTGTCATATAGACCCATTTAGTTAAGGTGTTATGAGAAACAAAGCGTTCCCATTTCTCCCACTCCATACCATGACTTAAAATGAAAATAATTTTATGACGTATTCCAAAAACAATTGTTARTATCGAAGTCCTACACTTTCCTATTAGAAGTGGTAGTCAACTAAATGACTTGCAACACAGTCAGTCCCTGATGAATGTAATGGCTTAAGACTGTCCATGATTATGAATGGACTAAACAGGTGAGGCAATTTWTTTTCCTGTCTGTCGTTTTCACCCACTTTTATACTGGGCATGCTCTGTACAAGTTTTTTTTTGGTTGCACCTTTCACTGAATAAAATCGTAAATGCACCATATCTTGTGAGTGGAGCTCTC
This sequence comes from Salvelinus sp. IW2-2015, assembly GCF_002910315.2. Taxonomy (NCBI): domain Eukaryota; kingdom Metazoa; phylum Chordata; class Actinopteri; order Salmoniformes; family Salmonidae; genus Salvelinus; species Salvelinus sp. IW2-2015. The sequence continues at coordinate 13,525,178 of NC_036876.1, forward strand.
TGATGATCCTTTGCCATTGACAGCAGCCCAGTTAGTGTCAGTCCTGCCTTGCTTTGACTCTGTATGAAAGAGAGGGGGCCCATGGGACATGATTCAGAGCCTGTGCCTAGTACTGGCAGCCCTGGCACCCTACCAGGCAGCCTCTCAGGCATCCTCTATAAACATATCCACAGTAGTTCTTATTGGGTCATTTAGAGGACCTTGAACTGGATGTGGGTATGAATTGAGGTGGAGGGTGGTGTCTTCCTGGTTGTTGTTGTACCCCAAATAATCCTATATCCAATTTCACTGTTGCTAAGTTTTGTAGCAACTGGCCATGTTTGAGAGCATCAATTCTACTTAGTAGCTGATCACCGACTGAGCAGACTGACTGATCTACAAATCATAATTAGTAGTTATTTAGGGATGGGAGGTGATTGGTAGATCAGACTGATCAGAGTTGATGCTCTCGAACACAGCTGCTCTCTTTCATGGATTAACTGTCCCGTCATGTGCCGCCCTTTGCTGCCTGAGTCACAGGTTTGCAATCCCAGTTGTCCCCATTTAGGTTGAGAGACGGACAGGCTGATGCTGGTATGCACTGGTCAGAAGAACAACGGCGGAGGGATCAGAGGTGACATGACCCCCCCCCCCCCCCAACGCATGCCCCTGATTGGGTCGCTCTTATGTATGAGACCCGGTGGACAATCTCACTCCCTCTAACACACACAGTGAAGTCGGGAAGTTTGCATACACGTTAGTCAAATACATTTACACTCAGCTTTTCACAATTCCTGACATTTAATCCTAGCAAATATTCCCTTTTTAGGTCAGATAGGATCACCACTTTATTTTAAGAATGTGAAATGTCAGAATAATAGTAGAGAGAATGAATTTTTTCAGCTTTTATTTCTTTCAATACATTCCCACTGGGTCAGAGTTTACATACACTCAATTAGTATTTGGTAGCATTGCCATTAAATTGTTTAACTTGTGTAAAACGTTTCAGGTAGCCTTCCACAAGCTTCCCACAAGTTGGGTGAATTTTGGCCCATTCCTTCTGACAGAGCTGGTGTAACTGAGCCAGGTTTGTAGGCCTCCTTGCTCGCACACGCTTTTTCAGTTCTGCCCACAAATGTTCTATGGGATTGAAGTCAGGGCTTTGTGATGGCCACTCCAATACCTTGACTTTGTTGTCCTTAAGCCATTTTGCCACAACTTTGGAAGTATGCTTGGGGTCATTGTCCATTTGGAAGACCCATTTGCGACCAAGCTTTAACTTCCTGACTGATGTCTTGAGATGTTGCTTCAATACATCCACATAATTGTCCTCCCTCATGATGCCATCTATTTTGTGAAGTGCACCGGTACCTCCTGCAGCAAAGCACCCCCACAACATGATGCTGCTACCCCCGTGCTTCACGGTTGGGATGGTGTTCTTCGGCTTGCAAGCCTCCCCCTTTTGGGGATCCATGACATAATTTTCTGGAATTTTGCAAGCTGTTTAAAGGCACAGTCAATTTAGTGTATGTAAACTTCTGACCCACTGGAATTGTGATACAGTGAATTGTAAGTGAAATAATCTGTCTGTAAACAATTGTTGGAAAAATTACTTGTGTCATGCACAAAGTAGATGTCCTAACCGACTTGCCAAAACTATAGTTTGTTAACAAGAAATTTGTGGAGTGGTTGAAACACTTATGTTGGAGTCATTAAAACTAGTTTGTGTAAACTTCCGACTTCAACTGTACATTCAATGTACACAGAGAAGGGGGATTCCCAACCAGGTGGTAACATTATCTAACTCCTAGCCTCATGGGACACAGACTGGTGTCTTGCGATTGCTGTTGCATATAATGTAGCTATTGACACAGCATATGTCATAGTGCACTCTCAAAGACCATAGGTAGTTTAGTGCTAAATTTGGAGGGGAATACTGTGTAAAATCTGATCTGGTGCCAGGAATATATAGCTGCTCTTTTAATCCAAGAACACGTGATTGTATGCATTGCAAAAGCCCTATATGAACTCTTATATCCTGTAGGCCTCAATTAGCGTTACGATGTTCAGTGACCTTGTTAACATTTTTCCAGTATGTCTCTGGGTTCTCGCTGTCACCCTCCCCTTCATTTTGATGAACAGTCGGCAGGTGTTTGGCCCTGCGTGTCTATATTTATCAAGGAGGGGACTATGGGACATAACTCTGCATGCTGCAGTGGCTCTGATCTCTCCATGACTCATATAACCACCATGTTATTTTCCACTCCTAGAAAGAGAGGGACATTATGGCCTCATCCCTTTTCTCAGTCAACTATTCAGTTGGCAACTTTTGGAATTCCTCTAATTTCCAATGTTTACTGCAGTTTCAACTTTGTCACATAGAAACATTTGTGACAGGTGTAATCAACTTGGCCCAGAGTCTAATTAACAGCCTTAATGATTGCTCTGACGACCTCTTGTGGCTGAGACTTCCAGCCTATTCCTCCTCTACCAATTATGTCAACTAACCTGGACAGCATCCTTATTTTAAAGGGAGCTCAGTCAATCTCGTCAGAGACATGACATGTTGTACCCCATTTTGGCTCTAAATCCTCCATTTGAAGTCAGCTGTCTGCATACAGTTGCCCTGAAGTGCCATTTCTCCCAGCACATCCTGTGGACCCAGGTGGCACTGAATGACACGTGGGACCCTGCAGCTGGAAAATAGGAAGTGCAGTGACCAATAGGTGGCCCACCAACAGGAAAAAGATTGTTGTGGAAACATATTACCTCTAAATAACCTGTCTAGATGAGTTAATAAGGGAGTGGGGTGGGTGGTAACAGCACTGAGCCTTTATCTAAAATGTTTTATGAGATTGGAGAACACATTGGGAGGGAACTTAGACCATTCCTCCATACAGAATCTTTCCAGATCCATTTCAATGGGTTTCAGAGACTGAAATGGCCATTGCAAAATGTTGATTTTGTTGTCAATTAACCATTTCTTTCTGGATTTTAATGTGTGCTTGGGGTTATTGTCTTGCTGGAAGATCCACTTCCGGCCAAGTTTCAGCCTCCTGGTAGGGGCAACCAGGTTTTTTGGCTAAAATATTCTGGTACCGGGTAAAGTTCATCATGATACCATTGAACTGAACAAGGGCCCCAGTACCAGTGGAAACAAAATAGCCCCATAACATCAAAGATCCACCATATTGTACAGTAGGGTACGGGGTTATTTCCTGCATATGCATCCTTATTTTGACGCCAAACCCACCGCTGATGTATAAGGCCAAAGAGCACTATTTTCATGTCATCTGACCATAGCGCAGGTTCCAATCCAAGTGTCAATGCCGTTTAGCAAACTCCTGGCGTTTACATTTGTTGGATRACATGAAAATATAGCCCTTACACTTTTGTTCTCATGGCCAGTAATAAACTCCCCAGCTGCCTGAGTCTGTCAGCGTTGCGCCACAACTTATAAATAAACACCAGAGTAAACTGAAAAGTCCCCTGCTATTAGGTACAGTGTACTGTAGCCTTTGGTTTGCTGTATGAAGGGACTAAGCAAGAACATATTGCCCTGACATGTTTCCTGGCCCCCCAAATATCCGGTACTTACATGTCCCCCAGTTATTTTGTTTAGGCTATTGGTACCTATTGAATACCTCTTACCACACCTCAGCAAAGCCAGGACCATAGTGGGTTTATTACCATGGGATTACATTGGCATGTCCCCCTCCCCAACCCCCACAGTGCACCCTTTGACTCAAAAATATATAAATTGCTTCCCACACTCATCTCAAACAATGGACTAGTTGCAGTTGGAATAAGGAGATGCTTTCTTATTTTTCAGACATGTATTATTTTTTTATACCAGTAGAATATTATTTAAATATCATACTGGTCAATTAAACAAAACAAAAAAAATTATAGGCTACAAGTGAAAATGCAATACCTCAATTGATGTTTAATAAAACGTGTTATTGAATGAGAAATTGTTATGTTCATATCAGTTTTTTTTGCTTGGGGTGTCGTCTCACTGTTCGGATCTGTCGTGGCGTGCGTTTGTTATGCCTGAATTATGTGTGTGACATTCGGGACATGTGAACACCAGTCAGACTGTTGAACAGTGAGTGAACGTTGACGGTCTTTCTTTCGCAGCAAACGCAAGTGCTGCGGCAACATACTGGTGTTTCCCCAAGCAGCGAGGACAGAGGGGAACTGTGGAGAGGATTTATACCAATGTCTCTTGAGAAAATAACATTATAGCCTCCAAACATGACTTCAGTTTGGAAGAGACTTCAGCGTGTCGGCAAGAAAGCCTCGAAATTTCAGTTTGTGGCGACTTTTCAAGAACTGACGGTAGAATGCACGAAGAAATGGTAAGTGAACATAATTTACATTTTAGTCATTTAGCATACGCTCTTAGTCTTATCCACAGCAAATTACAGGAGCAATTAGGGGTAAGTGCCTTGCTCAAGGGCACATCGATAGGTTTTTCACGTAGCCAGATCGAGGATTCGAACCAGCGACCTTTCGGTTACTGTCCCAACGCTCTTAACAGCTAGGCTACCTGCCACCCTTTACTGGATTTAGCCTTGATAAAGTTGTCATGTCTGAACCGATAAAACATAACCTCGTGGGGTTTGAAACTTTTGTCACCTTGTCCTTCATTTCCTTGTCCCCTGCTTGAGATGTCATTTAATCAGGTCATACTTTCAAATTCATATTTGGTTTGTGTGCAATGCGCAATGATATGTTTGTTGTCCGTTTCTTACTGCTATCACATTGACTCCCCCATTTTTGTTGATCGTACACGTTTATTGCACAGGGCACTATGCATGAATATACTGTAGCCTACAGCTTTCTTCAACAGTCAATGCACTTCCGCATTTGTCCTCATGCTGTTTTCCCATTCTAATCATCGTCATGCGACAAGCATCTCAATTGACATTGTTGTTTTGAGCGTAAGCAAAACATATTTTGTCCAAATGTGTCGGCCTAAGCTTTGAAATGTTACTGGTGTAAATAGATGATGTCATAAATTATTTACACCTGTATGTATGACATCATCATACAGCACCTGTAGTGAATTGTTTTCCCTTTCCAATCAGGTGATATTATTCTTACACCAATGTATGTAATTGTTTTATTTATCCAGGTAAGTTGACTGAGAACACATTCTCATTTACMGCAACAACCTGGGGAACAGTTACAAGGCATGAATGAGCCAATTGTAAACTGGGGATGATTAGGTGACAGATTAGGAATTTAGCCAGGACACCAGGGTTAACACCCCTACAATAAGTGCCATGGGAACTTTAGTGACCACAGAGAGTCAGGACACCTGTTTAACATCCCATCAGAAAGACAACAACCTACACCGGGCAATGTCCCCAATCTCTACCCTGGGGTATTTTTTTCAGACCAGAGGAAAGGGTGCCTCCTACTGGCCYTCAAACAGCACTACCAGTAGTATCTGGTCTCCCATCCAGGGACCAACCCTGCTTAGCTTCAGAAGCAAGCCAGCAGTGGGACGCTGGGTGGTATGCTGCAGTGCTGAAAGACCTCTCTCAATGGTCAGGTGTGTGAGTGTGCACATTCTTGTTCCATGCAGTATAGAGTTAATATGGGTGTCCTTTTCCCMAAAGGTCACATTATACAACAGCAGCTGGGCTGTGTTTCTTTTACACTATTCCACTTTGGCTTTCTGTGTGTCCTCTCTGTTCTAACTGGGCCAGTTGTCCAAATTCAGAGGAGTGTGTTTATTGAACTTAATCTCCATTTATTATTTAAGTAGTTTTACCTTTTATATAGGCCTATTTTAGACCGGCATGTTGCCTTAGCTCCAGGAGTTCTCGTAATTATAGACAATATAGTCGGTGTGTACAACTGTACGGTACGGTATTTCAAGGGCGCAACTTTCACTGGGGTCAGGGGGGACTTGACCCCCCCACATTCTGAAATTGTATTTTTGTTCCCCCCAGTTTCATCATTGCTCTGTGATACAAAAAGTGGCAACGGTGTGCTTTAGGACCATGCGGATGCCTCGGTGCGGTCGGGTAGGCTGTTTGGCGGTTTCAGCCGGCTGGATTTAGGACCGCTCGGACACCACAGAGCATGCAAACAGAGGCAGCTGTTGTCTGTGTGTGTTATGCTTTTTCTCCGAGTTGTAAAAGCAAGCAGAGCAGAAACTGGCTACTCTTTATTTGACTGATGTAGCTGGCAAGGTAACTGCTGTTTGGAAGGAAAAAAAGATTCCCAGTGCTGAGCTAGTAGTGTAACTGACATGTAACGTTAGCTAATGTTTCATCCCTTCTCAATTGGATTTCTGTCTGAAGTGAATGAACTAGCTAGCTAACGTTAGCTAGTTAGTATCTACCCCAGCCAGTTCAGCTCTAGTCTCTAGCTATCTGTCAGGTAGCAGTATCTAACAGCTGTTGTGTGTATGGAAATGTTTTGTCCTGTTTCAACAGAAGTAAATGAACTTGGCTAGTTTTCGCCAGATGATGTAGCTACCATTAGAGAGAGCCAAAAGTTGGCTAATGTTAGCTAGTTAGCTCACTAACTTTAGCTRTTATTTTTGGCTCAATAGACCTGCATCAAATGATGCAACCAGCAGCCAAGCGATTGAAGACCGATATTATTGTTTTTTTGACAGCGTAATGTGAGTTTTTTAAAATTAGAGTTAATATAGCAATGTAACGTTATTTATCTGTCAGTTTCCCTAGGTGATTCCCTACTTTTCACACTGACACGGTATAAACAGCTCTACAGGCTGTTATGGTGTACATCACTATGCTCATCATGTCTTAGCAGGATCGGATGGTGACAGGGTCAGACAGCCAGGGAAGACCAGTCCACGGCGCTCAGGTGAATTCTGCAGTATATTATAACAATCAGTGAATGGATACAAAGTCCCATCTTGAGTTGATGGGTAGACTACAGTCAGGGATCTGAGAATAATGGTCATTTCCATTATTGAACCATTGATTCTCTTCTTGGATAATACAATGTATAAATGTACACCAAGGTAATCTTTTGTCATGCTTCATCTGAGCAGCATCAGATGGTGACAGCAGGGTCAGGCAACCAGGGATGACCAGTCTGTGACGGCACTGAAATGCAACTCTTTATTCTCTCTGTGCGGCAAAAACTGGACAAGCCAGAATCTTCAAAGATTGGAACTATTTAAAGGCAGTCTGACCCCTAAAGTTGATTTCCGAACTGTGTCAAGGGTTGATAGCATCTTTTCCCGATGACACAAGACGTGCCAAACAAAAATGTGAGAAGGACCTGGGAGACGGTATTGTTGATGATGAATGGATACAGATGTGTTTGAATACCCAGCCATGTTCATATCATCTCAGACGTAAATTACTGCAGTGCAAGACCATCCATAGAGCATACTATTATGCCAGTGGAACTGACTATCATGCACTCAGAAAGGTTATTCCTCTGCTGGAGGTTTAAAACACAAAAGGCGACATATTTGTATATGTTATGGTCTTGTGAAGGCTGGCTGAATTCTGGCAAAGACTATGGTCTTCCTGGAGGCTGTCGTCAGGAGAAACTGTCACCTAGCATTTATAGCGGCTAAGAAATGCATTGCCGTTAAATTGGAAGGTTGGTTATCTTCCCACAATGTCACAATGGATAGCAGAAATGTCAAGTGATGTATCGCTAGATTTGATTTATTACAAGATTTAAGGGTATACTGTGCAACTTTCACAAGGTCTGGATGCCTTTGTGGAATACTGTACGACAAAAGGAGTCTGTCGTGAAAACATTCCAACTTCAGGGGAGATACCTATTTAGGCAATCCCTAGCTGCTGGGCTGCTCAGTCCTGGCCCTGGGGTTCTGCCGTACTATTGGTTGTCACTCTGGCCTTGGCCTAACACCTGAAACCAATAATAAATGTTTTACTAAGATCCTAAAGCTGAGTGTGGTGTGTTGGGTCGGGGCGCTGCAGGGCGGTGGACCCCTAGGGGCAGGACGGGGCGATCCAGCTGTATTGTGTACAAGTAAAAAGAGCTCTACAGCCCTATTAGTCCTATGACATGAATTACAGCGCCCTCCGTAATTATTGGGACAGTGAAGCATATTTTCTTTTGTCTCTATACTCCTAAAGTTTGGTTTGGAAATCAAACAATGACTTTGAAGTTAAAGTACAGACTGCCCGCTTTAATCTTAGGGTATTTTCATCCATGTCAGGTGAACCGTTTAGAAATTACTGCACTTTTTGTACATAGTCCCCCCATTTTAGGGGAGCAAAAGTGTTGGGACAACTTCACTTGTATGTTTATTAAAGTAGTAAAAAGTATTTGGTCCAACATTCATAGCACGTAATGACTCTACAAATTTGTTTGGACGCATTTGCTGTTTGTTTTGGTTGTGTTTCTTATTATTTTGTGCCCAATAGAATTGAATGGTAAATGTATTGTGTCATTTTGGAGTCTCTTTTATTGTAAATAAGAATAGAATATGTCTCTAAGCATTTCTACATCAGTGTTGATGCTACCGTGATTACGGGTAATCCTGAATGAATTGTGAATAATGATGAGTGAGAAAGTTACAGATGCACAAATATCATACCCCAAAGAAATGCTAACCCCCCCTGTTGTTTGTAATGGTGAGAGGTTAGCATGTCTTTGGGGTATGATTTAAAATGCTAACCTCCCCTGTCATTGTAATGGTGAGAGGTTAGCATGTCTTGGGGGTATGATTTAAAATGCTAACCTCCCCTGTTATTGTAATGGTGAGAGGCTAGCATGTCTTGGGGGTATGATTTTTGTGCATCTAACTTTCACGCTCATCTTTATTCACGATTCATTCAGTATTAAATGTAATTATGGAAGCATCCACATTAATGTAGAAGTGTTTAGAAACATATTCTATTCTTATTTACAATTAAAGTGACACCAAAGGGTCATATTACATTGTGTAGAAATGTAGCAAATGAGCTTTAGATGCCCCCCAAAATTCAGAATTCTAAGCAGATGCTGTATCTCTTAGTATAACCTAACCCTAATCTACTCATGTAATCGTTTGCTCACGTGGAAGCAGACTGTCAGGCTGGTGAGGCTGCGTGTTTTACAGCCCCACCGATGGCATGATGCACTCTGCTGATTCAATCAGTGAATCGGATGAAATGCTGCATATGACTGCTCTGCACGGTCGGTGCGTTCATGAGGACGCGCGTACACACACACACACACACACACACACAACACCACCCCACACACACACACACACACACACACACACACACACACACACACACACACACACACACACACACACACACACACACACACACACACACACACACACACACACACACACACACACACACACACACACACACACACACACACACACACACACACACACACACACACACACACACACACACACACACACACACACACACACACACACACACACAAACCGACAGCAGGGTTTTAACCTAAGTCAGCTCCTATGCATGCATGGTATGTGCACACAGCCAGTGGTGCTGTGGTTCCTGTCTGGGCTCTGTCACTTTAAGAGTTCCGTTAGCATTACTCACACCTAGCATGTAGCCTACTTCCTCCAACCGTCGAGCTTTCGCTTGCAGACTAGCCTAGCTCTCTGTCGGTCTCCTCATTGTTGTAGTACACACCGACTTCACTAGTATCAGCATGTTAGGCCTATGTTCTTGGGATGGCAGTCTATCGAACCATCCTACACTTATTCAGTTTGATGATAACATCATTAATTACTGTCTAATTCTAATGTGATAACAATCAAGCCTGGCGAGTTTAATAACCTCTTATTCATAGAAGATGACGTGACACTTATGACCGTTTGATATATGGAATTAACACAAGCAGTRTTATTTGTTMGGGGCGGCAGGTAGCCTAGTGGTTAGAGTGTTAGGCCAGTAACTGAAAGGTTGCTAGATCAAATCCCTGAGCTGACAAGGTGAACATCTGTTCTGAACAAGGCAGTTAGTTAACCCACTGTTCCTAGGCTGTATTAGTAACTAAGAATTTGTTCTTAACTGACTTCACTGGTTAAATAAAAAGATGTCTGCTGTTGGTGTAGTCTGTATGTTTTGGGGATCTGACTCTTGGCTGCATACTGTGGCCCTGCTTGTTCAGCAATACTATCATGTGATGTTATGAAACCACAGACCACACATCACATTATTCTCTCACAATGAGCCTCAGCAGCCCAGGTCTGTAACAAGGGTCGGTCTTGTGCACATTCTATGTTTAGGCCTACTGTGTTCAGCAAAGTTCTCTGATAGGTCAGAGGGTGTTTTTGTTGTAATCAGACATGACATACATTGTGGCTTTGGTGTCTGTCCACATACAGAGTATAGCAGTAACCAGACCATAGTGTTTGGGGTTACCATTTTTCCAGTTGGCAAGAAGAATGTGTCAAATGTGGATCAGCTAGACAGGCCGTCCCCCAGGCCGTACTGATTGTCAAAACGGCTGATCACTAATGGTCAGTTTGCAGAAATAATGTGTGCCCGTTATCTGTTCAAGGTTCATTCTCCAAATACAGCACATCAGTCTCTCAAATGTATTTCCTCGAGAATGCATGCCGGGAGTGGGATCAAAAACATACCCTCATGCGACATGATGGAATACGGGAGTACAGTACAGTACAGTACATCCCTTCTATAACACTGTAGCCTGTAAGATGATGTGGAACCATTCACACAACTAAGGTTATTTGGGACCATTACGTCTCTCATGTATTTCACAAATCGTTACCGTTGTGCAACACATCTGTGCTTGAGTTGGGCCGGGTGCTCACCGCCACCTCAAATTGTCCACTGCGTGAGTAACCGGCACCTCTTATAGAATATTGGCTCCAGAGAACTACAGGCACCATGCAATTCATCAAGAGTAGACTGCAGTGTGTAACTATGCTAGAGCGCGTGGCTGGCAGGTATATGGGGTAGGCTGATATTTGGCTGGCGGTGGGTGAACTGAAGCAGCAGTTACCTAATGGTTAAGAGCAACCATTCTACAGGTCTATTTCTGTGCCATCCCACCAACCCCACCTTTCCCCCAGCCCCTTCCCTTCCACTGTGCCCTTTCTCTTCAATCCTCCCGTCTTCTATAACTGGCCTGCAACATGAGAAAGAGGCCCTGTCAGACTGTTCACACTCTGCCCTTACTCTCTCTCCTCTCTATAGGTCTTCTATTCTCTTTCCCTCTGCCAACAGAAATACAGTGTTGTTAAAAATGATATGCTCCCTTTCAGATTTTCTAAATATTTGCATATTTTTTGACACTGAATCTTGTCAGATCTTCAACCAAACCCTAATATTAGATTAAAGGCAACCTGAGTGAACATATTACACTAAATGCCGATACTAAATTCATTTATTTAATCAACTAAATTATGCAACACCCAATGCACCTGTGTGAAAAAGTAATTGCCCCCCTACGCGACTGGTTGCAACCAAATGCTTCCTGTAGTTGTTGATCAGTCTCTCACGTCTCACTCAGTATTGTATTGTACAAACTCCTGAGTGGTGCAGCGGTCTAAGGCACTGCATCTCAGTGCAAGAGGTCTCACTATAGACACCCTGGTTCGAATCCAGGCTGTATCACAACCGGCTGTGATTGGGAGTCCCATAGGGTGGTGCACAATTGGCACAGGTTTGGCCGGTGTAGGCTGTCATTGTAAATAAGAATTTGTTATTAACTGAATTGCCTAGTGAAGGTAAAATAAATGTCGCTGTGGGGGAATTTTGGCCCACTCAGTGACATTTGTGGGTTTTCGAGCATGAACTGCTCGTTTCAGGTCCTGCCACAACTTCTCAATCGGGTTTAGGTCTGGACTTTGACTAGGCCATTCCAAAACTTTTAACTGTGTTGCTTTTCAGACAATGATGGCAAGTCATCCAGGTCCTGAGGCAGCAAAGCATCCCCAAACCATCACACTACCACCACCATGCTGACCCCAAACCATCACACTACCACCACCATGCTGAACCTTTGTTGGTATGAGGTCATTACTGTGGAATGCAGTGTTTGGTTTTTGCAAGACATAACGGGACCCGTGTTGTCCAAAAACGTCCACTTTTGACTCATCTGTCCATAGAACAATCTTCCAGGAATCTTGATGATCATCCAGGTGCTTTTTGACAAACTTGAGTCAACTTTTTGGATGACATATGTCCCATTATGTCTGGCAAAAACCAAACACTGCATTCCACAGTAAGGACCTCACACAACGGTCAAGCATGGTGGTGGTAGTGTGATGGTCAGAAAGGGGGCAAATACTTTTTCATGGCACTGTATAGTTTTACTCATGGGCAGATAGACTTTTAAGTACCTATGTTCATTCTAGCATACTTCAAGACGTAACAGTGCATTCTGTTTCATTTCAACATGCAATTAGTCTGTTGCATGTTTACCTTTCGGAGTCGCCGGACTGACTGTAAACGAACAGCAATATCTTGCTCACTCACTATTGGTTCTTGTTGTTGGGAGTTGGCAAAGGTAAACAATACAATGCTATTTCACGTCCCTGCATAGAATATCTTCTAGGATTACATAATTGCTGTTCTAGTCTAGAACAGATCTGTTGAGTGACAACCCTCCTTGTGTGACATACATGTAGGAGGTAGCTGGCTGAGGCTGGAGACAAATTGAATTATTATGCCCTGGTGGTTGCTAGGGCCACACCCTCCATTGATAGGGCCCTGAGGACTGTAAACACAGAAGAAGAAAAAAAATGCCCCAGCTGGGTCATGTTCAGTAAGAGTAAACGTTTTGAAATGGGGATGTACAATCTGAACTTGTCCAATAAGAAATGTTGTGAAACGTTTTGCTACGATATGCCCTACTGAACATGCCCCAGCTAATGTCTCCCATACCAGAGGAACTCAGGCCGTAGCAGGGAAGTTAGTTTGTCGACGTTGATCCGATTATGGAGCTCATTCTCTTCCTCTGAGATGTCTGTTAGTCAGCGCACTGAACAGAGTCACAAGTAGTAGGTTTTTGTCCAGGCTGTTTTTTTTCCACAGCAGTGTGTGTGTGCGTGCTTGTTTGTATTTAAGAGAAGGCCAACTGGTCATGTCTTGAGCTTTTATCTTTGTGCCTCTTAAATTCCAACACTCTATTGGGGGGATGGGGGGGCATGTATTTCTGATGGCTCTAAAATATAGCTACGTTCCAGACAGCCTAGCCTATGGACTAAACGCATTTATCAGTATTAGTATGTGCATTGATACTGTTCATAGTAAGTGCTTACATTCAACATGACTGTGCCATGTTATAGCCTGAAGGAACAGGATACACAGAGAGCTCAGTCCTGTAAATGATCCTATGCTAAATACCGGTATTTTCCTATGTAAAGAATACCTCAGACTCCAGTAGCGGCCTATTTAGGTCCTATTATATGGGTTAGTTAACCAAATACTGCATTATCAATGGAAACACTGATCTACACTGTAGTGTTTATATACGTGTATACAGTATTAAGAAATGCTTACAGTATACCGTGTTTTGTCCTTTCTCTACTTACAGGCAACCAGACAAACTGAGAGTAGTATGGACCAGAAGAAACAGACGAAACTGCACCAAGGTAATATGGGGAAAGCTACTTCATTTAACAAGTAGAGGAGTGGCATGTGTAGGCCTATTTGTCTAACACTTGTCATCATGATAAAGTCTGAGAAGGCACAAACGGTATGTAGCCTACCTGAGGGTGTGTAGCYTGTAAGGTGAATGGTCAGATTTGCTTGTGTCTGAGGAAATGGAACCATCTAGATACGGAAGTGTATAAGGTATGAGATTTGAGCTAAGCCATAAATACATCTGCCTTTRTTCATCACAGTAATTGCTTTATTAATCACATCACATGAACTTCTAGTAACATTGAGCACTCTGTGAGATACACATGGCKTATTCAATATAAAATGCATATGGTCAGCACCTGCTCTGGTCCTTTCCCTGACCTGGGCTTTCCAATCCTCAGCTGCATGGATGGCAGCCGGGCATCAAGAACCCCTACAGGGGCACAGTGGTATGGCAGGTGCCCGAAAACCTGGACATCAATGTCACACTTTTCAAGGTATGGCATCTCAAYCCTAGGAAGATATGTGTGAATGATTGGGGAAATGATTTAGATGAATCAGCATTTGAATTGTCAAAACATGTTTCCTTATTCTCAAAATCTCTCTCATTTAGGACCCGACWGCAGACGAATTTGAAGACAAGGACTGGACGTTCATCATTGAGAATGTGAGTGAATGAATGTTTCCATCAATTCTGAATTCCATTTTTAGTCAAGGCGGATTCGTGGAATAAGTTTGACAGAGCTGTCAAGGATGACATAGTACATGCTACCCAAAAATGTCCTGAGTTAAAGCCTCTTATATACTGTGAAGTGATATATATTGGATTCAAAACAGCATTACTTTGAAAACATACGATTGGCTAATGACCCCTGTCTTTTGTCCTTCTAGGAGACTAACAAGGGCCACAGGAAGGTGCTGGCATCGGTGGACGTCAACATGAAGAAGTTTGCCAGCGCCACGCCTGCCCAGTATGACCTGACGCTGAAGCTCAAGCCTCTGTCRGTGAAGGTGGTGGAGGCCACGCTCAAACTGACCTTGACCTGCGTCTTCCTCAAAGAGGGCAAGGCCACGTGAGTCACCATTTATTTAATCAGTGAAGTTTATCATAGGTTTACCATATTACGTTAAGTAGATAATATGGTAAACCTTTTAAATAGCCTTATGTCAAGAAGAGAGAGGTTGAGGTACTAAAACAGGGGTGTCTAACTTATTTTGCCCCGGGGGGGGGGCGCATTTTCGTCTTCAACCACGAGGTCAGGAGGGCCTCACAGATTTTGCCGTTAAAATTTGCAAAAAATAGTCSTCTATCCATYGTTTTGGGAATTTTCAATGCTCCTTGACTGTCTAGTGATTATTAACGAGCTAGACTGTCAAGAAACTATGAATATAGGTCCATTATAATTTCTACACAGTTTCGATTTGGTTTTAGTCACTTTATTTTTTTTCTTTCTCCAAAATATATACTGTGTGTGTACATACAGTGGCAAGAAAAAGTATGTGAACCGTTTGGAATTACCTGGATTTCTGCATAAATTGGATATCAAATTTGATTAATCAAATCTTCAACTAAGTCACAACAATAGACAAACTAATAACACACAAATGATTGTATTTTCTTGTCTATATTGAATACATCATTTAAACATTCACAGTGTAGGTTGGRAAAAGTATGTGATCCCCTAGGCTAATGACTTCTCCAAAAGCTAATTGGAGTCAGGAGTCAGCTAACCTGGAATCCAGTCAATGAGACAAGATTGGAGATGTTGGTTAGAGCTGCCTTGCCCTAATAAAAACACTCACAAAATTTGAGTTTTCTATTCACAATAAGCTTTGCCGGATGTGAACCATGCCTCGAACAAAAGAGATCTCCGAAGACCTAAGATTAAGAATTGTTGACTTGCATAAAGCTGGAAAGGGTTACATAAGTATCTCTAAAAGCCTTGATGTTCATCAGTCCACGGTAAGAGAAATTGTCTATAAATGGAGAAAGTTCAGCACTGTTGCTACTCTCCCTRGGAGTGGCCGTCCTACAAAGATGACTGCAAGAGCACAGCGCAAAATGCTCAATGAGGTTAAGAAGCATCCTAGAGTGTCAGCTAAAGACTTACATAAATCTCTGGAACATGCTAACATCTCTGTTGACTATCTATGATACGTAAAACACTAAACAAGAATGTGTTCATGGGAGGACACCACGGAAGAACCACTGCTGTCCAAAAAAAAACATTTCTTCACGTCTGAAGTTTGAAAAAGTGCACCTGGATGTTCCACAGCGCTACTGGCAAAATATTCTGTGACAATGAAACTACAGTTGAGTTGTTTGGAAGGAACATGCAACACTATGTGAGGAGAAAAAAGAAAAACATCAAAACCTCATCCCAACTGTAAAGTATGGTGAGAGGAGCATCATGGTTTGGGATGCTTTGCTGCCTCAGGCCTGGACAGCTTGCTATCATCAACGGGAAATGAGTTCCCAAGTTTATCAATACATTTTGCAGAGAATGTTAAGCTATCTGTCCACCAATGAAGCTCAACAGAAAGTTGGGTGACGCAACAGGACAACGACCCAAAACACAGAAGTAAATCAACAACAGAATGGCTTCAACAGAAAGAAAATACGCCTTCTGGAGTGGCCCAGTCAGAGTCCTGACCTCAACTCGATTGAGATGCTGTGCATGACCTCAAGAGAGCAGTTCACACCAGACACCCAAGAGTATGCTGACCTTGTAAGAGGAATGGTCCAAAATTCCTCCTGACCTTGTGCAGGTCTGATACGCAACTACAGAAAACGTTGATTGAGGTTATTGCTCCGAAGAGGTCAACCAGTTATTAAATCCAGGTTCACATACTTTTCACCCTGCACTATGATTGTTTACAACGTGTGTTCAATAAAAGACATGAAAACGTATAATTGTTGTGTTTATTAGTTTAAGCAGACTGTTTGTCTATTTGTGTGACCTAGATGAAGATCAGAACAAATTTGATGACCAATTTATTAAGAATCAGAATTTCCAAAGGTTCCATATTGTTTTCTGACATACTTTCTTCCACTGTATACACTACCGTTCATAAGTTTGGGTCACTTAGAAATGTCCTTGTTTTGAAAGAAAATCAATTTTTTCCATTAAAATAACATCACAATTTATCAGAAATACAGTATAGACATGTTAATGTTGTAAATTACTATTGTAGCTGGAAACGGCTGATTGTTAATGGAATATCTACACAGACGTACAGAGGCCCATATCACAACCATCACCCCTGTTCCAATGGCACATTGTGTTACCTAATCCAATTGATTATTTTAAAAGCTAATTGATCATTAGAAAAACCTTTTGCAATTATGTTAGCACAGCTTAAAACGGTTGTGCTGATTAAGAAGCAAAAAACGTCCTTATTTCACTAGTTGAGTATTCTGGAGCATCAGCATTTGTGGTTCGATTACAGGCTCAAAAATGGCCAGAACTTTCTTCTGAAACGCGTCAGTCTATTCTTGTTCTGAGAAATGAAGGCTATTCCATGCGAGAATGCCAAGAAAACTGAAGATATCGTTACAACGCTGTGTACACTCCCTTCACAGAACAGCTAAACTGGCTCTAACCAGAATAGAAAGAAGTGGGAGGCCCGGTGCACAACTGAGCAAGAGACAAGTACATTAGAGTGTCTAGTTATGAAACAAATGCCTCACAAGTCCTCAACTGCGCTTCATTAAATAGATGCAAAGAAAAAGCCATATCTCAGACAGGCCAATAAAAATAATTATCTACAAAGTAAAAATAGTAAAAATAAAGAAAAACCCTTGAATGAGTAGGTGTGTACAAACTTTGACTGTACTGTATATATATATATATATATATATATATATACACACAGTTGAAGTCGGAAGTTTACATACACCTTAGCCAAATACATTTAAACTCAGTTTTTCACAATTCGAGTTTTAATGACGAGTTTTAATGACTCCAACCTAAGTGTATGTAAACTTCTGACTTCAACTGTGTATATATATATATGTATATGAATATGTATGTGTGTGTGTGTGTGTGTTTTATTACTCAAACCACCCTGTACTAAACAGTTTACCACATTATGTAAAGTTGAAAAAGCCTTGAGCCAACTTTCTTTCAACTAAGCTTACAGTTAAATAACACACAGTGCAATACAAGTAGGTATGTAGTGGATAGGTACAGTATATAAACGTTTGAGTTGGCCATTACTGACCTGTATACACCTGTATAGTGAGTTGATGATGTTCAATGATTAGTCATAAACTGTCGTTTAGACAATATTACTGTTTTGGGATGAGTCATAAGGCTTGTTGCTTCCTTTCTCCTCTACAGAGATGAGGACATGCAGAGTCTGGCCAGTCTGATGAGCCTGAAGCAGAGTGACATCGGCAACCTGGATGACTTCAACGATAGTGACGAGGAAGAGGGCGGAAGAAGAGCCAGCATCGGAGCCAGCATGGGAGCCGCAACTCCCGTCACAGGTAGTGGTCTCAGCAGACATGACACAAGTCATCAGTGTTTTCATGTTCCGAGATCTAGTCCAGGCTTAGAGAAAATGTGTCAGAGACAGAGACACTCAAAATGCTCTGGTCTGGAATACTGCCACGCTGATAAATACAGTAGCTATATACTAATCTTGCATACACACTGAAAAAACACAAGTCTACTTATCCACTTCATCTGACAGTGATGCATATACAGTTGAAGTCAGAAGTTTACATACACCATTAACCAAATACATTTAAACTCAGTTTTTCACAATTCCTGACATTTAATCCGAGTAAAAATTCCCTGTCTTAGGTCAGTTAGGATCGCCACTTTATTTTAAGAATGTGAAATGTCAGAATAATAAGAGAGAATTTATTTATTTCAGCTTTTTATTTCTTTCATCACATTCCCACTGGGTCAGAAGTTTACATACACTCAATTAGTATTTGGTAGCATTGCCTTAAAATTGTTAACTGTTGGTCAAACGTTTCAGGTAGTCTTCCACAAGCTTCCACAATAAGTTGGGTGAATTTTGGCCCATTCCTCCTGACGAGCTGGTGTACTGAGTCAGGTTTGTAGGCCTCCTTCTCGCACACGCTTTTTCAGTTCTGCCCACACATTTTCTATGGGATTGAGGTCAGGGCTTGTGATGGGCCACTCCAAAAACCTGACTTTGTTGTCCTTAAGCCATTTTGCCACAAACTTTGGAAGTATGCTTGGGATCAACTGTCCATTTGGAAGACCCATTTGCGACCAACTTTAAGTTCCTGAACTGGATGTCTTGAGGATGTTGCGTTCAATATTATCCACACTAATTTTCCATCTCCAATATGCCAGGTCATATATTTGTGAAGGTGCACTCAGTCCCTCCTCCAGCAAAAGCACTCACACAACATGATGCTGCCACCCCCGTGCTTCACGGTTGGGATGGTGTTCTTCGGCTTGCAAGCCGCTCCCTTTTTCCTCCAAACATAACGATGGTCATTATGGCCAAACAGTTCTATTTTTGTTTCATCAGACCAGAGGACATTTCTCCAAAAAGTACGATCTTTGTCCCCATGTGCAGTTGCAAACCGTAGTCTGGCTTTTTTATGGCGGTTTTGGAGAAGTGGCTACTTCCTTGCTGAGCGACCTTTCAGGTTATGTCGATATAGGACTTGTTTTACTGTGGATATAGATACTTTTGAACCTGTTTCCTCCACCATCTTCACAAGGTCATTTGCTGTTGTTCTGGGATTGATTTGCAATTTTCACACCAAAGTACGTTCATCTCTAGGAGACAGAGCGCGTTTCCTTCCGAAGCGGTATGACGGCTGCATGGTCCCATGGTGTTTATACTTGTGTACTATTATTTGTACAGATGAACGTGGTACCTTCATGTGTTTGGAAATTTCTCCCAAGGATGAACGAGACTTGTGGAGGTCTCCAATTGTTTTTCTTTGATTTTCTCATGATATCAAGCGAAGAGGCACTGAGTTTGAAGGTAGGCCTTGAAATACATCCACAGGTACACTTCCAATTGACTCAAAAGATGTCAATTAGCCTATCAGAAGCTTCTAAARCCATGACATCRTTTTCTGGATTTTTCCAAGCTGTTTAAAGGCACAGTCAATTTAGTGTATGTAAACTTCTGACCCACTGGAATTGTGATACAGTGAATTATAAGTGAAATAATCTGTCTGTAAACAGTTGTTGGAAAAATTACTTGTGTCATGCACAAAGTAGATGTCCTAACCGACTTGCCAAAACTATAGTTTGTTAACAAGAAAYTTGTGGAGTGGTTGAAAAACGAGTTTTAATGACTCCAACATAAGTGTATGTAAACTTCCGACTTCAACTGTAGTAACAGGTAAACAAAACTGTCATAGGAGATGTTTACTTTGCACATATGATTGCCAGCCATATGAGGTGTGACAATTCTATTTTAAGCATTTATGTTTAAAAACATTGCTCAATACACCGGCATAACATGTTGCTCCACTCTCCAGCCTCACACCTATGTCTCAACTACGGTGGCCCAATTTCCCTGTTCTACATTTTCCCTTTCAAATGTATGAATGCCAAGAAACTCTCTTTCCACGCCAAGCTTCCCTTTCCATAGTATATCAATTTAATTTCCTTCGTTTTCTTTCCTTTTCCTTTAATATGTTCCTTCCTTCCTTCCTTCTACTTTGAAAGCTTCCACAAGGAGAATACGTGATCAGGCATGGAGACCTGTGATTGACCCAGAGGCCACAGGTAACTTCCTGTTTCCTCCCCTGCTCCCACCTCCTCTGAATCCTGATTGGCCTTTTYCCCCTATCCCTTCTCCTTCTATATAACATCCCATCCCTCATTTGAAATTATGATATTCATGGSTTATAAGCATTTGTCTAAATATTGATCATCAACCTATATACATAATTTGTATGGTTCGATGAATCATATTTATTAAACCGAATGGATATTAGCCAATTAGGTTTCAAATGAAGTTGTATACCTCATTACATTCTCATATTTAATCAGATACTCTCCGCAAGGGTAAATTAAGCAAACAAATGACCAGTCGTTTAAATCACTGTTTGAAGTGATGGAATCTGATAGATGTTAAAATGTATGGTTACACAATACAGAGTCCTAAGGTGTCCATAGGAGCTGAGCTTTTTCTTTTAAATTCTTCTCATGTACAGTATCAAATGTACTGTAATTMAACTGTGGGACTGAATGCTGGGGCCTAACCAGGAATTCTTGTYCCTGGCACATAGAAATGGGAGTAGGGTTTAATCATTGATAATGAAGAGTTACAGTGAGAAAGAAACGGTAATTCKAGCAACTGTACAGTTTGACTGTATGGTATGAGTATCCGAGTACTATCACTCTCCATTGCTTATATTCTTTCAATCTTCCCCTCTTCCCTTTTCTCACTTCCTCTTCCCTTCTGTTTTCACTTCTGTTTCCCCTCCTCTCTTCTCTTCCTCAACTGAATCTCACTTATCTTCTCATCTCTTTGGTCCAYTTTCTCTCTCTACTTTCCCTGCCATTCTATTCTGTTCTCTCCTGCATCTGTSCTCCCTTTTATCCTTTGCTCCTACTCTCTTTTCCATCTTCCTCCTTTTTCTGCCCATCGCCTCCCCTCCCACCCCGTCCTCATCTCTCACCCAGCTGCCAGTAAGATGGATGGGAGTAGCTCATCTGGCACTGTGTCTACCATCTCACATCTGTCACGCCCCCCTCTGCCCGTACCCCTCGACCCCTCCGCCCTGCCTCCCGCCCCTGCCGCCCGCTCCCGACTCACCACTGGCCCCGCGGGCACCGCTCAGCAGGCACGACCCTCCCCCTATGCCTACCAAGTGCCAGCCTTTGTCCGCGCCCACCCACCTGCACTGCCCAAAATCTTCCAGCCCGCTGCTGGCTCAGGTACTGGCAGACTGACTGACTTACAGACATCACAGTGATAAAGCTGAAATAAATCGATTTCCGGCTGAAATCCGCATAAGGTGAAACAGCGCAACTGTTCGCCCGCAGCACATTTGTTATTGTTTTGTTTTGTTCTGTTGGTGAAACGAAAAAAAATCGCAGTACATACTCTGCTGTTCTATCGCACGTGCAATGATGTCTGAGGGGGGAAAAACTGTCTGTTGTTTTGAAGTTACTTTGTTGTTGTGACATCACAAACGGACGTGGCAGTTTCACCAAGTACGGATTACAGCTTTAATCATAGACTACACCTATTGTAATAAGTAAAAGGTCAAATAGCAGCTTTTATTCAAGGTAAGGATACCGCCGAGGGATACCCAAATGTTTGATTCTGAGTTTTGTAGTTTGGGTATTCTGTCTCACGTGAACACAGTAAAGGGGCCATTACCATGTTATGCCATGTACAGTCAGGTCCAAAATTATTGGCACCCTTGATAAAGATGGGCAAAWAAAAGACTGTATAAAAGAAATAATACAAATACTGAGCTATATTGTATTCTCAATTTTGGGGAAATTATATTATTTTATACTAWTACAATTGCTCAGAGAAAGAGATTTTGTTTAAAGCAAGTAAGCGTTTTTTCTAAAAAAGATAGAGGTCAAAATGATTTGCACCCCTSTTTTCAATACCTTTCAATACCTCACCTTGCGAGGATAACTGCACTGAGACTTTTTCTCAAATGTTTTGAGATGGGAGACCACATTGGGAGGGATCTTAGACCATTCGTCCRCACAAAACCTTTCCAGAGCCTTGATATCCTTCACCGGTGTTTATGGACTGCCTTCTTCAATTCAAACCACTGGTTTTCAATGGTTTTCAAGTCCAGAGACCTAGATGGCCATTGCAAAATGTTTTCTGTTTCAATTGACCATTTCTTTGTCGATTTTGATGTGTGCTTGGGGTTATTGTCTTGCTGGAACATCCATTTTCAGCCAAGTTTCAGCTTCCTTGTAGAGGCAACTACATTTTTGGCTAAAATGTCCTGGTACTGGGTAAAGTTCATGATGCCATTGACCTTTACAAGGGCCTCAGGACCAGTGGATGCAAAATAGCCCCATAACATCAAAGAGCCACCACCATATTTTACAGTAGGTAATGGGTTCTTTTCTGCATATGCAGAACTCAGCAAACTCCAGGCGTTTACATTTGCTGGATGACGTGAAATTAGAGCTCTTTGAATTGAAGATGGCAGTCCATAAGCACAGACAAAGAGTATCAAGGATCTGGAAAGATTCTGAATGGAGGAATGGTCTAAGATCCCTTCCAATGTATTCTTCAATTTCATCATTTTTGAGGGGCTGATAACGCCACGAAAATGTTGCGCGCATCGATGTGGCCAGAAGGCGTGAATAGATAGCAACAATGACAAGAAGCTGCCATATGGGGAATCGTAGGTGATTTGCTTCAGGTCATTGTATCTTGTTAGTGATACCATGTCTTGTTTTGACTGATGTCATGTCTAAGCTAATATGGCAAAAATTCGCTAGCTAACCAACAACTGTAACGATGTATTTGAGAGACAACAAGTGCTCGTTGTGCAAATGTATTTGTTTTCATGAAAAATGTGAAAATATAGTTGAATATAGATGAAATTGTCAAGGCTCAGGAGAAGACCCAGATGCAGACAGTTTCAAAGTAACAAAAGTTTATTACAAAAACAGGGGGGCAGGCAAACGACGGGTCAAAGGCAGGCAGAGGTCAGTAGTCCAGAGCAGAGTCTGAAAGGTACAGAACGGCAGGCAGGGTCAGGGCAGGCAGAGGTCAGTAATTCAGGGTGGTATAACAGGTACAGAATGACAGGCAGGCTCAGGGTCAAGGCAGGCAAAATGGTAAAAGACTGGGAAAGCTAGACAACAGGAACTAGAGACAGACAGGAGCACGGGGGAAAAACGCTGGTGGGCTTGACGAAAAACTAAACGAACTGGCAACAGGCAAACAGAGAACACAGGTATAAGTACACTGGGGATAATGGGGAAGTCGGGCGACACCTGGAGGGGGGTGGAGACAAGCACAAAGACAGGTGAGACAGAAATATAGTTTAAGACAAGAGTCTAAGACAACCCCATCTGTTTTGCCCCAGAGATGCGTACGCGTCGCTTTTGACCAACCCGTCTATAGAAATGTATTGAAAACAGGGCTGCCAATCATTTTGACCCTTATCTTTTTTAGAAAAAAAACTTAATTACTTGTTAAACAAACTCTCTTTCTCTGAGCAATTGTATTAGTATAAAATAATATACATTTCCCATTGTGTTGAGCATATATATAGCTCMATTTTTGTATTATTCATTATTATACTTTATCAAGGGTGCCAAACATTTTGGACCTTACTCTATCTTTCTATGGTCTGAAGCACCCCCTGCTGTTTACATCAGTAAAGCTATGGCAAGATTGGGAAAAACATGTCGACACATTCCTTGAGGAATGAACTGAATGTCCTGAATTACCTTGAGTCTCTAGAGACACACAGGGGTCTGGAATAATTATTTTCTCCACTGACCGAAATGCCAGGCGTTAAATGTTTATTGCAGAGATTGCCAGAGGCAATTGCTTCATTTCCATAGCAACTGCCTTAGCTCGCAGTGAATTTCTTCATCAAAGCGGTGTCATACTGTATTTATGGTTTCTGGCGTTGGTCCTTGACTGTTGCTAGGGAAGTGAGATCACAGTTAATAGGGCTGTTTAGTTGTGGAGTAGTTTAGTTTACTCAGGCCAGTTTCAAGAGAAAGCATGTACTTTAAAAAAAAAACGTTGTTTTTTTACATTAAGCCATGCTGAAGGACACAATTGTTCTACTCTCTGCACTGGTCAAGCTTGATTCTAATTTCTCAACCCATCTTTAATATGCTTTCTGTTTCTCACTGTCTGCCCTCTCCCTTTTCCTTCACTCCTCTCTTTCTTCCTYCTCTACTCTCTCCTCTACCGTTTTCTCTCAGTGCCCATATCTGTAGGCCGGAGGCCCTGTGGCTTCCAGACTGACCCGGCCCTTGAACCTGCCAGTCTTGCTGAGGGCCATGTGGCCCCTGGTCTCCCCACCTTCTCTCCATCAAGACCCCTCTCAGCCTCCTTCACTGGGCCTTCCTCCTCTTCCACCTCTCCTCTCTCCTCTTCACCCTCTGCCCCATCTGTCTTTCCACCTCCCTCTTTCTCGGATATTCCACAGACAGGTACTGCATGCACAGAAATTGATGGGATAGTTTCAAGGCATTTGTCCTTCATTTCAATTTACTGCATGGATGCAATTTGTCTTTGATTCTGTAAGTTCTCTTTTGTCTGTAGTAGCTGTTCATCACCATCCTCTTTCCTTTCATCTTCTCTACCCCCCACATTCTTCTTTCCATCCTCCTGTCTTCTCTCAGCCACCTATGCTGCTGCTCGCACCAGTGCTTGGAGACCCCAGAGCGTCCCCTCCTTCTCATCCTCCTCCTTCTCTTCCACCACTTTCGGCACCTCCCCTCCTACTTCCCAGCCCCTCCCTGTCCCCTGTCGGCCCAAAGCATACATCACCTCCCTGGCAGAGCCGGGCTCTGCCCTCACTAGGCCTACCAGCCTGCCCTCAGCCCCCGAGACAGGTACGACACAGGCACAAGGCAAAGCATATGGAGTGATTTCAGTGCCAACAGAAATTATATTTAAATTCCAACATTTTGTATTAGGATATTGAATTTAAATGTAATATTTTTGAATTTGTAATGCACAAATTGAATCATTTAATTCATAAATTGGACTTGTATTTCCTGATTTGAAACTGAATTGAATGAATATTTAATTTAGTAAAAAAATTCAATTACAATTTAATTGAATATTCAAATTCAATATTTATATATTCAGTTTCAATATGGAAGATATTTCATTCATTGTCTGTGTATCAAGTTTAAAAACTATAATTTCAAGTTTATCAAAGTTTCATGTATTTAACTTCTCCAGTTTTCAAATTCAGTTCAGATTCAAAACCAGAGACAACATCCTGGTACTTTGCCAGCCAGGAAATGTGGAGGAGCACAGATAGAATCAAACGCTCTYTCTGGTAACCAGAAGTTTTTGGCAGTTTCTGAATTGGTTTTCTTCCTATGAATTTGGCTCTAGCTATAAGCTATTAGGACCCCATTCCTGAAAGCTTAGACTCTATGGAACATTTATTTGAATTATTTCATTATTTTATTGAACCTTTATTTAACTTGGACCTACCTTCTGTTCCCATCTATGATGATCACAGGCCATGCATGACATGTCAGACAGGAGTGTCACAAAAACAGCAATTTGGCTGAATAGTTGAATAGCCCTTCTAAGGATACCCTTTCCACTCCCTATTTAATATTGCTTTCGTGACTGACTGGGTTCGAACCAGGGGCTAACACAGTCTTATGACATGCAGGAGACCTGGTTCTAAACCAGTCAGTCACAAGAGCAAGATTAAATAGGGAGTGGAAAGGGTATCCTTAGAAGGGCTATGACAGGGCTATTCAACTATATTCTTAACGGGGCCAAATTGCGTCTTTAAAGCATAAAAAAGCTCTTTACCTGACTCGCTTTTCAAAGATGGCTAGAAATGCACATATTTTGTGCTTTTGTAGGAAGCAACCACCCCCCCATTGTTGACTAGAAATTTGCAATACAGTGGCTTACGAAAGTATTCACCCCCCTTGGCATTTTTCCTATATGTTGCCTTAGATTTTTGGGGGGTTTGTATCATTTAATTTACACAACATGCCTACCACTTTGAAGATGCAAAATATTTTTTATTGTGAAACAAACAAGAAATAAGACAAAAAAAATGGGAACTTGAGCGTGCATTACTATTCACCCCCCCAAAGTCAATACTTTGTAGAGCCACGTTTTGCAGCAATTACAGCTGCAAGTCTCTTGAGGTATGTCTCTATAAGCTTGGCACATCTAGCCACTGGGATTTTTGCCCATTCTTCAAGGCAAAAATTCTTCTTTATTCCAATCTGAATACCCTTTCTATTCCAATATCTTTTCTAACCACCCACATACCATCCCTCTATTTCTCCCTCATCTCCTCTCTCCTGTTCCTCTTTCTCTCAAACTTGTGCCTTATTTTAATCCCTTGTTTCCTCTCCCTCCCTCCATTCTACCCCTTCTCATCCCTCCCTCACAGTACCCTGGCAGAGTGAATGGAGACCGCCAAAATCCCAGGCCCCTCTGGCCCAGCCGGCCCTCTCCCCCAAATTTCTGCACCTCTCTCCCCCTGACCCAGTGGAGCCTGTGCCTCTAGAGCAGACAAAGTGGTCCATGGAGACACCATGTAATCCTGCTTTCTCTCAGCTTGATTCCTACATGTCATTCTCCCTTGATGTGTCCCATTCATCCATGTTGCAGTCTCCTCTCCCCTTACCCCCCCMTGTCCTAGCCTCGTCTCCTGCATCCTCCTCTCTCCCCACCCCTGATTACGCATCTGACCCAATTGGAGCACCTTACCGCACTCTTGTGTCCTCATCCCCCCCTCTCGTAACCTCCTCTGGCTCTGATGCTCCTGTCCTCACCCCTGCTTCTGCGCCTGCCATCGTCTCTGATTCTTCCTCATCTACTCCCATCTACCCAGCCCCTGCCCCAACCGCCACCCCTGACCCTTCCYTATCCTCTACCCCTGATCTTTCCTCTGATCCCACTGTTCCCACCCCTGGGCTTCCTACTGYTTCTGACCCTACCGCTGCCCAATGTTATGACCCTGCTCCTGGTCCCTCCCCTCATGCTATCGGCGCTTCGCCGTGTGCTGCAGATCTTGCTTCTGCCACTGTCTCCCAGTCAGGTACAGATCTCAGTGAGATTCAGCCCAAAGCATGGACATTGGACAAATGCTTGTCTAACCAGTCTACAAAATTGTACTTAGATCCCAACTGGTTGAAACGCTTATGAATCAAATTCTTTCCTCTTTCCTCCCTTCTCCTTTTCCCCCCCTTGTCTTCCCTGTGTCCTATCTTTTCTCTCTCTTTCTCACTGTCAACCTCAGTCCCCCCTGCTGCGCTCCAGACTGCAGAATGGATGCACCAGGTGGTTCCCACCATGGTCCACCCCAATTTGAAGAGGCTGGTCTCCCCTCYTCTGGAGCTCCCCCACTCACCCTCTCCTCTCACCCCCTATCCTGTTCCTTCTCCTGTGCTCGTTGCTGGCTCTCAGACTCAAGTCCCCACTGCCCYCCTCCCAGCACCAGTCACTGCTCCCCAAGAGACAGGTATACAACCTGAGGCGACAAACAGAAAGGTGTTCACTGACAAAGTCCTCATGTTTAATAATGGGGACATTCATGATAGAATGCTATGATGATAACATGTATTCCCTTGTCAATCGTCACATGCGAACACTYGGCACCTATCGAGTTGTTTTGGTTGTAACAGTCTCTTGCTAATTGTTATTGATTGTACGAATGTTATGTTAGCATTAAATGTGTTTCCTTCATTCATTGCCAGCTTGGCACGTCACGGGTGCCAAGCTGGGTGCCAAGCTAACTCTCCCGTTAAGATAATCAGGTCTAACCATGTCCTGTCTTTTCCCTTCTAGAGTTTCAGAGGCAGTTGAGCACTCTGACAGAGGAGGAATACACCACTGCCACAACTCCCGGTGAGTAGGACCTTAAGCAACCACAATACCTTTTAGGAACATCCCTAAATCTATACACAGGGCCAAATCCTAACTTGAGATCTGTGTACTTAACTTGGCTCAAAACATGAAGATCTGTGCCCTATAATTTTAAGTCARGATTTGGCCCACAGTCAAGACGGTGTGTACTGATGGCGTCAGATGAATCTTCATGATGTTCTCCCCTGTCGTCCCTTCTAGCCCGCACTGCTGGAATGATCAGTATTGCCAATCAGAGGGCAGACCCATCAACATCCACACTTGACCCATTGGCTAAGCCCTTTGAGACAAGAGCTTGCGCGGGAAGATGGGGGGCAGACTCAATGTTTGGAGTGGAGGTTGTCCAGGGAACGGCAGGGTGAGTGAATTCAAAGGTTATACAGCTACTGGTGGTGGTGCTCATTGTTCATGCTTGGAACGGCTGGTTTGGTTTGAACCTCTACATCTCCATTCAATGTCCATGGTGAGCATGGTCTGTTTTTTTGTGGTTATTTTTTTGCACGATGGCGTTTTGTAAGACAACGATGTAAGGTGACACAGTGAAKGCCACTTTGAAAGACAAAAGTATGGTCATTTGAACTTATTGATAACTGTGAGGAGTGAATTCCACATTCGTAGTAACTTGAAAAGGCCTAAATCTATTTAGTGGTATGTCAGGAACACAGTAAMCGTCCGACTTCAAGGAAATGTCTTGTGTAACAATTCTTCTCGTCAATGCTGTGGTTTTCCCAGTGTTGCTGTAGTCGGTGTACTCTTCTTATTAGTCATAATGGTGACATAGATATAGTGTCTTGGATAACTGTCTGAAGGAGTTGTGTTTGAGTCTAAGGCAGCTGTCGTGTTATTGCACAAAAATCTTGTGCTGTCTGCGATCAACATGGCATCAACACCACTGCACTGAGGCTAGGTAACACGGTCACCGTCGATAAATCCATGATAATCGAACATTTCAATAAGCATTTCTCTATGGCTGGCCATGCTTTCCTCCTGGCTAACCCAACCCGGCCAACAGCTCCGCACCCCCCGCAGCTACTTGCCTGAGCCTCCCCAGCTTCTCCTTCACCCAAATCCAGATCGCAGATGTTCTGAAAGAGCTGCAAAACCTGGACCCGTACAAATCAGCTGGGCTAGACAATCTGGACCCTCTCTTTCTAAAATTATCCGCCACCATTGTTGCAACCCCTATTTCAGTCTGTTCAAATCACTCTCTTTTGTATGCGTCCGAGATCCCTAAAGATTGGAAGCTGCCGCGGTCATCCCCCCTCTTCAAAGGGGTGGACACTCTAGACCCAAATTTGTTATAGACCATATCCATCCTGCCCTGCCTTTCTAAAGTCTTCGAAAGCCAAGTTAAATAAACAGATCACTGACCATTTCAAATCCCACCGTACCTTCTCCGGTGTGCAATCACGGTTCCCGAGCTGGTCATGGGTGCACCTCAGCCACGCTCAAGTACTAAACGATATCATAACGCCGCATCGATAAAAGACAGTACTGTGCAGCCGTCTTCATCGACCTGGCCAAGGCCTTCGACTCTGTCAATCACCGTATTCTTATCGGCAGACTCAATAGCCTTGGTTTCTCAAATGACTGCCTCGCCTGGTTTCACAACTACTTCGCAGACAGAGTTCAAGTGTGTCAAATCGGAGCGCCTGTTGTCCGGACCTCTGGCAGTCTCTTAATGGGGGTACCACAGGGGTTCAATTCTCGGGCCGACTCTTTTTCTCTCTATATATCAACGATGTCACTCTTGCTGGCGGGTGATTCCCTGATCCACCTCTACGCAGACAACACCATTCTGTATACATTCTGGCCTTCTTTGGACACTGTGTTAACTTAACCTCCAAACGAGCTTCAATGCCATGCAACACTCCTTCTGTGGCCTCCAACTGCTCTTCAACACCAGTAAAACCCAAATGCATGCCCCCCCCCCGCTGCCCGACTAGCATCGACTACTCTGGACGGTTCTGCCTAGAATATGTGGCAACTACAAATACCTAGGTGTCTGGCTAGACTGTAAACTCTCCTTCAGACTCATATCAAACATCTCCAATCCAAATACAAATCTAGAATGGCTTTCTATTTCGCAAAAAAAGCTCCTTTCACTCACGCCGCCAAACTTAACCTAGTAAAAACTGACTATCCTACAAATCCTCGACTTCGGCGATGTCATCTACAAAATAGCTTCAAATACTCTACTCAGCAAACTGGATGCAGTCTATCACAGTGCCATCCGTTTTGTTACCAAAGCCCCTTATACCACCCACCACTGCGACCTGTATGCTCTAGTTTGGCTGGCCCTCACTCCATATTCATTGCCAGACCACTGGCTCCAGGTCATAAGTCTATGCTGCGGTAAAGCTCCGCCTTATTTCAGCTCACTGGTACGATAACAACACCACCGTAGCACATGCTCCAGCAGGTATATCTCACTGGTCATCCCAAAGCCAGCAACTTCCTTTGGGCCGCCTTTCCTTCCAGTTTTCTGCTGCCAGTGACTGGAAACGAATTGCAAAAATTGCTGAAGCTGGAGACTTACATTTCCCTCACTAACTTTAAACATCAGCTATCTGAGCAGCTAACCGATCGCTGCAGCTGTACATAGCCCATCTGTAAATAGCCCATCCAATCTACCTACCTCATCCCCATATTGTTTTTATTTACTTTCTGCTCTTTTGCACACCAGTATCACTACTTGCACATCATCATCTGCTCCTCTATCACTCCAGTGTTAATCTGCTAAATTGTAATTACTTCGCTACTATGGCCTATTTATTGCCTTACCTCCTCACGCCATTTGCACACACTGTGTATAGACTTTCTTTTTTTCTTCTATTGTGTTATTGACTGTACGCTTGTTTATTCCATGTGTAACTCTGTGTTGTTGTTTGTGTCGCACTGCTTTGCTTTATCTTGGCCAGGTCGCAGTTGTAAATTGAGAACTTGTTCTCAACTAGCTTACCTGGTTAAAAGTTGTAATTATAACCATTTGTTTGCTTTGGCACTGCAAAGCTAGAACTACATATTTTGTCACTGTAGCAATGTATCCATCTGAAATATTGTGATTCATTGGAAACTACCTGGTTGTCAATAGTGAAACCAAAACGATTGTATCAGTTTCTGGTAGGTAGGCAGATTTATAGTGTGTCAAGTTTCCTCAAGCTGCAAAGCTGTTGCAATAGGCCATCATTGTAAATAAGAATTTGTCCTTAAAAACGTACTTGCCCAGTTAAATAAGGGTCAAATGTAAACATTTTAAATACATAGAGAGATCTCTGCTCGTCTTGTCCCAGTGATTGTCTTACATGATTAACTTTTTTTGACTGAGCGCTTGCTGGTTGTCTACTTTGTGTGCAATTTAGTAGTATGCTAACTCTAGAAGTATGCCAAAGAATTCATGTAAAATCCTTAGCAAAGCTTGTGCTTGTGCCCTTACAGTAGCACCTCTGACCGTGCTTGAGATGGGGAACCTTGCCTGTTTTTCACTGCGTTGTTGCTATGGAGATGCAATCTCCCCCCTCCCTTGACCTCTGAACTCTGACCTTGATTTGTTTGTCCCTCAGAGCTGAGAGCATGAGCCCTCTCCTGCCCTTTAGCCCCCGAGCAACCTCTGTTCCGGGGCTCCAATATTTTGAGATGCCAAAACCGATTGCAAAATGTCAGGCAGAGGAGAGGTCAATCAGGGCACTCCCAGTTCCAACACCTCAGCAACCTCTCCCTTTTGCACCCATGCAAAGGCCAGGCTTACCTGAGCCCACAGTCACATCCATGAAGTCACTTGACAGAACGAGGAGTCACTTGAACAAGATGTCCATGCAGATAGGGACACCGTTAGCCAAACCAGAGCCTGAACAGATTGTGACAGTAACCAGTGGGCAGCAGAGGATGATGGCCCCGCCCTCCCACCTCACTGAGTTGCAGACCACACGGTTGTACAGAGTGTCGCAGAGGGGTCTGCCAAATGAGAAAGACCCAAAGAAAGAGCAGGGGCAGACACTGGTCCCTAAGAAAGATGCTCCTAAATATTCTCCCAAAACAACAAGAGTTTCAAGACGTTCAAAAGAACAAGGGGTAACCATGGATTGGGGGTAAGTGTGGCATGGTGCACAATCACTACATACCCCTGTTCCTCAATGTGTCAGTCATTCAACTAGTTCTAAAACATGTTAGCATGTCCTGAAGACATGAGGTACTAATGTACCTCATAGGTTTGCATTTCAATAAATATTAAGGGCTGGTCCCACTAGTTATTTAAACACAAGAACATGTTTTGTAGTTCCCAGTTGGCACCTTTCCTCTGACATATATCCTTGGTGTCCCCTGTCCCTTTAGAACTAAAAGTATGGCTGCCTCGCTGCCATCTTGTCCAAACGTGTCCAGTTACCCTGGTTTCCCATCCACATTGATTAGGAACAGATATAAGGCCCGACCCGAAGAATGGCCCATTGATAAAAGTCCATTATGGGAGAAGCCACTGAAAGGAACACCAATTATCACCCCTGCCCCTGAAACAGCGGATGAGGACCAGAAAGTAATGGAAAGTATGGCTGCCATGTTGCCAAGTTGTCCAAGGGTAGCCAGTGTTCCTGGGTTCCCCTCAGCACCACCACCCAAAACAGAAAGACCAGCACCACCATCCAAAACAGAAAGACCAGCATCACCACCCAAAACAGAAAGACCAGCACCACCACCAAAAACAGAAAGACCAGCACCACCATCCAAAACAGAAAGACCAGCACCACCACCAAAAACAGAAAGACCAGCATCACCACCCAAAACAGAAAGACCAGCATCACCACCCAAAACAGAAAGACCAGCACCACCACCCAAAACAGAAAGACCAGCANAAAACAGAAAGACCAGCATCACCACCCAAAACAGAAAGACCAGCATCACCACCCAAAACAGAAGGACCAGCACCACCACCCAAAACAGAAAGACCAGCATCACCACCCAAAATAGAAAGACCAGCATCACCACCCAAAATAGAAAGACCAGCATCACCACCCAAAACAGAAAGACCAGCAGCACCACCCAAAACACAAATGGAACCAAGTATGGTGAATCTAGTGCCAACTTGCACAAGCGTATCCAGTGCACCTGGTTTGGACTCCTGGAAACCAAAGGAGACTGAAGGGGCTGAGGATGTAGGTTGGAGTGTGGATAAAAAGCTGAAATGGGAGAGACCACATGATGAGAAGACGGTTATTGAGCTTTCGTCGTCAATTGCTTTAGACCAAGTGTATGGAGACAAAGAAATGTTTAAACGTATGGTAGTGCTTGTCCCATTTTGTCCAAGTGAGAGTACTATTCCTGGTTTTCAATCTGTTCCAAGGCCCAAAGCTCAGGTTGTGCCAAGYATGGTTAACATAATGCCAACTTGCCCAAGGGTATCTAGAGTTCCTGGACTGCCAACCATAGACCCGACAAAGACCGTAGACTGGCCAGTAGATACAAAGGCTCTGTTTAATAAGTTACCTAAAGAAGTAGAATTATTGATGGTCCGTTTAGAGGATGTTGRCACAGTTTATAATGATAGTGAAAAGGTCAAGAAAATGGTGGATCTTAAACCATCCTGCCCCAAAACAGCCAGTATTCCTGGCTTCCCATCTGAAACAATGCAAGAGCCTACCAAATTGCCCAATGTTGGGACAATAAAGCTTTCTGAATCTGAACTGAATATGGTTAATCTTCTGCCTACATGCCCTTTAATGGCCAGAGTTTCTGGTTCACCCTCTAAACTGCCAATTAAGTTAGATAATGTTGACTGGCATGCTAACAGTAGACCTATTCTGGAGAGACCATTGAAGAACAGAGCACTTTCTGTAGTGCAGGAAATGCGACAAAAGGACAAAGAACTTACCAAAAATATGGTAGATATGTTACCATCTTGCCCGAATAAGGCCAGGATTCCAGGTTTACCCTCTGCACCTAGGCAGAAGCTAGTAGACACACCAAGTATGACCAGTCTTCTGTCTACATGCCCTAGACTTTCTACGGTTCCTGGTTTACCCTCAATCAGTTCTAGAGATGAAGATTGGCTTGTGGACAGAAAGCCACTSTGGGAAAAGCCATTGAGGAAAATGGATGTGATTATTCAACCAATTTCTTCAGCTCTTAGCATTGCATATAAAGAGAAAACGATGTTGAAATATATGGTAGCCATGTTACCATCGTGCCCAAGGAAGGCCAGTATTCCTGGCTTTCCTTCAAAACTGAAGCAGAGGTTAGGATCCCCAAGAACGATCATGAAGTATGATCTTCTTCCTACTTGCCCTAAACTTTCCAGAGTTTCTGGTTTACCCTCTAGACATCCAACTGAGTCAGAACCTGACTACTGGCATGCTATCAGACGGCCAATAATAGAAGAGCCATTGAGGAAAACAGTTGAGCTGATCCCTTCACTTTCTGTAGTACATGCAACGTCATATGAGCACAATGAACTTGTGGTTGCTCTCTTAACTTTTTGCCCGGAAAAGGCTGGTGTAGCTGGTGTAGAATCTATGCCAAGTCAAGAGTCAAATATCCTCAGTCTTCATCCTACTTGCCATAAACTTCCCAGAGTACCTGGTTTACCCTCTAGACTTCCAAACAATTCAGATGATATTGACTGGAAAGTGGACTGCAGTCCACTGTGGGAGAAGCCATTGAAGAAAAGAGAAGGACCTATTTTACAAGATCAGGAAATGGCATTCAAAGACACTGAAATTATGAAAGACATGGTAGCCATGTTGCCAACTTGCCCAAGGAAGGCTAGGATTCCTGGCTTCCCATCTGCACCAAGGCAAGAGCCAAGTATGGTTAACATAATGCTAACTTGTTCAAGGGTATCTAAAGTTCCTGGATTGGCAACTATAGAACAGACACAAATAGTAGAATTACCAGTTGACAAAAAGTCACTGTCACCCAGAGCATGGCCTGATGAATCAATGTTCCATTTGGAGAATGTTGGCAGAGTCTATCATGATAGTGAAGTGGTCACAAACATGGCAGCTCTGAAACCATCCTGCCCAAACGCAGCCAGTATTCCTGGCATCGCCTCAGCATCAAGGCAAGAGCCAAGCATGGTTAACCTTCTGCCTACTTGCCCTAGWTTGGCCAGAATTTCTGGTTTACCCTCCAAACAACCAACAATGTCTAGACATGAAAATTGGATTGTGGACAGAATGCCACTCTGGGAGAAGACATTGAGGGAATTGGATGTAACGATTCAACACATTTCTCCAGCTCATGATACATATATGGTAAAACATATGGTAGCTATGGTACCATCTTGCCCCAGGAAGGCCAGTATTCMTGGCTTCCCTTCTGCACCAACGCAGGAGCCGAATATGGTTAACCTTCTGCCTACTTGCCCTAGACTGGCTAGAGTTCCTGGTTTACCCTCCAAACAGCCAAATAAGCCTGAAAATGTTGAGTGGCATGCTAACTGCAGGCCACTCTTGGAGAGACCATTGAGGGAAAGAACAGCATGTCTAATGCAGGAAATGCCACACAAGGACAATGAGCTTATGAAAAATATGGTGGCCATGTTACCATCTTGCCCAAGGAAGGCTAGTGTCCCTGGCTTTCCATCTGCAMCAAGGCAAGAGCCAAGTATGGTTAACATAATGCCATATTGTCCAAGGGTATCTAGAGTTCCTGGATTGGCAGCTATCGAACAGACACAAACAGTAGAGTGGCCAGTTGATAAAGAGTCACTGTTGCCATCTAGAGAAAGGCCAGAAGAATCAATGTTCCATTTGGACGATATTGACACAGTCTATCATGATACGGAAATTGTGAAAAATATGGTAGCTTTGTCACCATCCTGCCCCTGGAAGGCCAGTACACCTGGCTTCCCCTCTGCTCCAAAGCAAGAGCCAAGTATGGTTAATCATCTGCCTACTTATCCTAGACTTTCCAGAGTTTTTGGTTTACCTTCTAGACATCTGCATACATCAGAAAATGATGATTGGCATGCTAACAGGCCACTTTTGGAGAGGCCATTGAAGAAAAGTACAGTTTACGTACAGGAAATGCCACACAAGGATAAAGAACTTACACAAAAGATGGTAGATATGTTACCATCTTGCCCGAATAAGGCCAGGATTCCAGGCTTCCCCTCTGCACCGCAGTCGAAGCTAGAAGACACACCAAGTATGATYAGTCTTCTGACTACTTGCCCTAAACTTTCTAAGGTTTCTGGTTTACCCTCTATAGAGCGAATCAGGTCTAGAGATGAATATTGGCTTGTGGAGAGACTGCCACTCTGGGAGAAGCCGTTGAGGGAAAGGGGTGTGCCAATTCTAGACATTTCTCCAGCTCATGATAAAGACAAAGATCTGAAACATATGGTAGCTATGGTACCATCTTGCYCCAGGAAAACCAGTGTACCTGGCTTCCCTTCTGCACCAAGGCAGAGATCAGTAGAAACCCCAAGTATGGTGAATCTTGTGCCTACTTGCCCAAAGGTATCGACTGTTTCTGGATTGCCAGCTTTGGATCTGAATCAGGCACCAGATTGGCCAGTAGATAAAGAATATTTGAAGATGTCACCAAGAAAAAGGTCAGRATTATTAGATAATGTTGGCACAGTCTATAATGATAGTGAAATGGCCAGCACCATGCTTGCTCTTACACCATCCTGCCCAAGAGCAGCCAGTATTCCTGGCTTCCCCTCTGCACCAAGGCAAGAGCCAATTATGATGAACCTTCTGCCTACTTGTCCTAGACTTTCCAGAGTTTTTGGTTTACCTTCTAGACATCTGCATACGTCTGAAAATGTTGTCTGGCATGCTAACTGGATGACACTCTTGGAGAGGCCATTAAAGAAAATAACTGTTTCTTTGGTACAGGCAATACCACATGACAATAAAGACGTTACAAATAACATGGTAGATATGTTAACATCTTGCCCGAAGAAGGCCAGGATTCCTGGTTTTCCCTCTGCACCACATCCCAAAGCTGAGGTAGATCTTAGTATGTTGAGTCTTGTTCCTGCTTGCCCTAAAGTTTCCAGTCTCCTGGGTTTCGCATCCATTGAAGGGCCTACAACATTAGAGTGGCTTGTTGACCCCAAGCCTATGTTTGAACACTTGCAAAAGAAGRAGGAGGAAGAAGACATTTTTCCAAAAGACCGATCAAAAGAAGACACTGAAAAAATGAAAGCAATGGTTGCTTTGGTGCCATGTTGCCCAGTAGCATCCATGATTCCTGGTTTCCCTTCTGCACCACGCAAAAAGGCTGAGRAGACACCAAGTATGATGCATCTTGTTCCCTCCTGCCCTAAAACTTCTAGTCTCCCTGGTTTTCCATCCATTGAGGGGAATAGGGAAACAGGGTGGGTAGTTGATGAGAGGCCATTTTACAAGAGACCGCCAAAGGAGAGGAAAGTCATTTTTGACAGCTCAAAAGCAGACAAAGAGGAAATKAAAATCAACATTCCTTTGAGGCAATCATGCCCTCATGCTGCTCGGATCCCTGGCTTCCCATCTGCACCACAACCCAATATGTTGAGTCTTGTTCCCACGTTCCCTAAAGTTTCCAACCTACCGGGTCTCGCATCCACTGAGGGGGGTACAACATTAGAGTGGTTTGTAGACCCCGAGCCTATGTTTGACCACTTGCAGAAGAAGGAAGAAGTTTTTCCAAAAGACGGATCAAAGGAAGACATTGACAAAATGAAAGCAGTGKTTGCTTTGATGCCATCTTGTCCCAAAGCATCTGTGATTCCAGGCTTCCCCTCTGTACCTGGGAAGAAGTTTGCAGACACACCAAGCATGATCAGTCTTCTGCAGACTTGCCCTAAAGTTTCTAAAGTTTCTGGCTTACCTTCTAGACTTCCTATCAATTCAGATAAAGATGGCTGGTGTGTTAACAAGAGGCCACTGTGGGAGAGGCCATTAAATAATAGAGACACACTAGCCCTTTGTCCAGTGCAAACATTATCATTCAAAGAGAGAGCGATGATTAAAATTATGGTGTCTATGTTACCACCTTGCCCAATAAAAGCCACCATTCCAGGCTTTCCCTCATCGTCACGGCACAAGTCAGATAGGGCTCATGTTAGGGTGATCCCAAGCATGATATGTCTATGGCCTACCTGCCCGAAATATTCAAGGGCTTCAGGTTTCCCCTCAAGACGTCCATCCAAGGCAGGACATGATGGCTGGCTTGTTGACAGGGAGACATTTTGGGTTAAATCATTGAGGAAAGGAGASGGGCTTAATCTCCAGCTTTCTCCAGTTGAGGATATGTCATTCAGAGACAGAGAAATAATGACAAGTATGGTACCATCATGCCCAGCAAAAGCCACCMTTCCTGGCTTCCCATCGGCTCCACAAGCCAAAACCTATCATGTTGAAGTAGAAAAAGAGCCATGCATGACTTCCCTTTTCCCATCTTGTCCGGAAGTGTCTAGTATCATTGGTTTTCCTTCAAGACAATTGATCATGTTGGATGATGGTTATGTAGAGGGCTGGCCGATGGTCAAAAGTGTAGTCTGGGAGAAATCACCAACGAGGKTTGCTAATACTCTGGAGACTCTGGATTGCTCTCCATTTGAGGGAGACTGTTGTTACAGCGACAACRTCATGATAAAGGCAATGTTATCWCTTATACCATCATGTCCAACTTTTGCTTTGAATCCAGGTTTCCCATCTCTTCAGCTTTGTCCATCTGAGGAAATGTCATTTAGAGACAGAGAAATATTGACAAGTATTGTGCTGTCATGCCCAGCAAAAGCCACCCTTACTAACTTCCCATCGGGTCCGCAAGCAAAAGATGCTCATGTTGAAGTAGAGAAAAAGCCATGCATGACTAATCTTTCCCCATCTTGCCCGGAAGTTTCTAGTATAAGTGGTTTTCCTTCAAGACAGTCAGTCACGTCTGATCATGCTTATGTAGAGGGCTGGCCGACAGTCAAGAGTGTACTCTGGAAGACACCACCATCGAGGGTTGCTAATACTCTGGAGACTCTGGAATGCTCTCCATTTGAGGGAGACTGTTGTTACAGAGACCCACATATGATAAAGGCAATGTTATCTCTTGTACCATCCTGTGCAAGTGTTGCTCTAAGTCCGGGCTTTCCATCTGTGCCACAGCTCATAGTAGAGAAGCTTCCAAGTATGGTGAATATTGTGCTATCTTGCCCCAACATTTCTAATGTTATTGGGCTCCCATCCATAAAGATAGAACTAACAAAACAGGATCCAGTTATGGGTTGGCCAGCTGACCGAAAGCCATTGTTAGAGAAGCCAGTGAAGGCGAGACTCTCTGTGACTGTACTTTCACCCCCAGTTATGAGTAGATTAAAAGATGACAAAGAGTTTGACAGACATATGATGGCCCTGGAGCCAACATGTCCGGAAGAAGCCAAAATACCTGGTTTTCCCTCTGCCCCAAGACCCAAGACAGAGCAATACATCACTGCTACAGTTAAATCATCATGCTCCAATGTTGCCAAAGTCTCTGGCTTTCCTGGAGTCAGTAGATCAGATGATGCCAAAGGAATGGCAGCTATGTTACTATCTTTCCCAAAAGAAGCTAGTATACCTGGCTTTCCATCAGCACCATTGCCTAAAGAAGAACAAGAGCCAAACATGCCCAGTCTTTTGTTAACTTGCCCAATGGTTACACATGTCCAAGGGATTCCATCCACAAAGACGCAAAATCAAGAGGATCCTCCAATTCATCAGTGTCCTGTGGAGGAGAGGCCATTTTGGGAAAAGTCACTGAAAGAGAAAACAGTGCAGTCACTGGCTCCCACTCATGATGAATTAGAGAAGGGAATGGTGTCTATGTTGCCATCTTGCACAAGTGAGGCCATTGACCCTGGCTTCCCATCGACACATTGTCAAACGCCTTTCTACAGTGATTCGTCTCTCAATCAACAGTCAAGTCGAGGTCAAAGGCCTGAATGGGCAGAGGAGATATATGACTGCAAGGAGGGCCAAACAGAGCTTAGCCACAAACCCAAATTAATCAAAGCAGTGGTGAATGAGAACAAACATGAATTTAAACATGGCTCAGTTTTGGAGAGGCTCAAGGAAGAGGGGGTCATTCAGACCAGATATGAGGCGCAAGAAGTGGGCGTTCTAGAAAGAGGGTGAGTGAGTGGGAGTAGGAGAGCAGACTATTCTAAATCTGCATTATGGCACACTTTTATGAGACTTTAAAGCACATTTCTCTGCCTGTCCAGTTGCCTGTCAGATAGAGTATGAAACACTTGCATTTCAACTCTGTTTTCAGACACTTGCACTGCCGAATGTGGCACTCCATTCCTACAGACATGCCATTATTCTTGACTGTCAGAGAGAGGTGGGTTGTGTTGGTTTGCCGCAGGAGTGCAGCTGTTCTTGTTTGCCTGCTTACAATAATGCTTGTGCACCATCTCCTCCACATCTGACTGACACTACTGTGGTTTTTGCACTATTCTTGCAAGGTGCATGCCCTGTGCTTTTCACTGTGTAATTCTTCCCATTTATTTGGTCTCTCACTTCCTGTCACTCTCTTTCAGCCCTTCGTGTCAGTCTCCYATTCAAGGGGGACAGCCATTGCCGTATGGGATGGGAGCAACTGTTGACAATGAGCCAAAAGACATTTCACACAGCCAGATGGCGTGTGAGGTTGTGGCACTAGTAGAGTATCAAGTTGTAGAGGACTTGGACATGATATGTGAGGAAGAAGCGGTAGAGGAAGTCTTAGAGTCAGTCTCTGGAATAGAGCATTCTGGGAAGGAAGAGGTTACTGTGGCTAGGCAGGKGAAAGTTTATGAGATGAGGTAAGTGTGAAAGGGCCACAGCGCTCAACCTCACTACCTGCCGGCATGGTGCTGGTTAGTTGTGTTGATCTGCATGGTGTTGCATTCCTATTGCTGTTTTTGGAGTTTGGATTTGAYATAACTTAAACAGAGCATTAGCCAAATGCAGGAATGGTATGACATCGTATTGTAAAATTTGTGCTTCTAGACTTAATTGAATTTGCCAATATTTTGCATTATCAGTTACAATTTTTMTGAATATATATATACTGAACAATAATATAAATGCAACATGTAAAGTGTTGGTCCCATGTTTCATGAGCTTAAATAACAGATCCCAGAAATGTTCCATACACACAAAAAAAATGTTTTTCTAAATTTGTTTACATCAATTAGTGTGCATTTATCCTTTGCCAAGGTAGTCCATCCACCTGACAGGTGTGGCATATCAAGAAGCTGMTTAAACAGCCTGACACATTACACAGGTGCAACTTGTGCTGGGGAAAACAAAAGGCCACTCTAAAATGTGCCGTTTTGTCACACAACACAATGCCACAGATGTCTGAAGGTTTGAGAAAGTGTGAAATTGGTAAGCTGACTGGAGGCATGTCCACCAGAGCTGTTGCCAGAGAATGTAATGTTAATTTCTCTACCATATGCTGTCTCCAACGTAATTTTGGAGAATTTGTCAGTACGTCCAACTGGCTTCAGAACCGCAGACCATGTGTAACCATGCCAGCCCAGGACCTCCACATCCGGCTTCTTCACCTGCGGGATCATCTGAGACCAGCCACCCGGACAGCTGATGAAACTGTGGGTTTGCACAACAAAATAATTTCTGCACAAATTGTCATAAACGGTCTCAGGAAAGCTCATCTGCGTGCTCATCATCCTCACCAGGGTCTTGACCTGACTGCAGTTCGGCATCGTAACCGACTTCAGTGGGCGAATGCTCACCTTCGATGGCCACTGGAAGTGTTCCCTTCACGGATKAATCCCAGTTTCAACTGTACCGGGCAGATGGCGTCGTGTGGGCGACCGGTTTGCTGATGTCAGAGTTGAGAATAGAGTGCCCCATGGTGGCGGTGGGGTTATGGTATGGGCAGGCATAAGCTACGGGAAACGAACACAATTGCATTTTATCTCAAATCAAATCCAATTTTATTTGTCACATACACATGGTTAGCAGATGTTAATGCGAGTGTAGCGAAATGCTTGTGCTTCTAGTTCCGACAATGCAGTAATAACCAACAAGTAATCTAACCTAACAATTCACACTACTACCTTATACACACAAGTGTAAAGGGATAAAGAATATGTACATAAAGATATTTGAATGAGTGATGGTACAGAACGGCATAGGCAAGATGCAGTAGATGGTATAGAGTACAGTATATACATATAAGATGAGTAATGTAGGGTATGTAAACATAAAGTGGCATAGTTTAAGTGGCTAGTGATACATGTATTACATAAAGATGGCAAGATGCAGTAGATGATCTAGAGTACAGTATATACATATACATATGAGATGAGTAATGTAGGGTTATGTAAACATTATATTAAGTGGCATTGTTTAAAGTGGCTAGTGGTACATCTTTTACATAATTTCCATCAATTCCCATTATTAAAGTGGCTGGAGTTTAGTCAGTATGTTGGCAGCGGCCGCTAAATGTTAGTGGTGGCTGTTTAACAGTCTGATGGCTTGACGATAGAAGCTGTTTATCAGTCTCTCGGTCCCTGCTTTGATGCACCTGTACTGACCCTTCGCCTTCTGGATGATAGCGGGTGAACAGGCAGTGGCTTGGAGGTTGTTGTCCTTGGATGATCTTTATGCTTCCTGTGACATCGGGTGTGTAGGTGTCCTGGAGGGCAGGTAGTTTGCCCCGGTGATGCGTTCTGCAGACCTCACTACCCTCTGGAGAGCCTTACGGTTGTGGGCGGAGCAGTTGCCGTACCAGGCAGTGATACAGCCCCGAAGGATGCTCTGATTGTGCATCTGTAGAAGTTTGTGAGGTGCTTTTGGTGACAAGCCGAATTTCTTCAGCTCCTGAGGTTGAAGAGGCGCTGCTGCGCCTTCTTCACAACCACTGTCGTTGTGGGTGGACCAATTCAGTTTGTCCGATGATGTGGTACACCGAGGAACTTAAAACTTTCCACCTTTCTCCACTAACTGACCCGTCGATGGTGGATAGGGGGGTGCTCCTCTGCTGTTGTCCTGAAGACCACAAATCATCTCCTTTGTTTTGTTGACGTTGAGTGTGAGGTTATTTTCCTGACACCACACTCCGAGGGCCCTCACCTCCTTCCTGTAGGCCGTCTCGTCGTTGTTGGTAATCAAGCCTACCACTGTAGTGTCATCCGCAAACTGATGAATGAGTTGGAGGCGTGCCATGGCCACGCAGTCGTAGGTGAACAGGGAGTACAGGAGAGGGCTCAGAACGCACCCTTGTGGGGCCCCAGTGTTGAGGACAGCGGGTGGAGATGTGTTACCTACCCTCACCACCTGGGGGGCCGTCAGGAAGTCCAGGACCCAGTTGCACAGGGCGGGGTCGAGACCCCAGGGTCTCGAGCTTTGATGACGAGTTTGGAGGGTTACTATGGTGTTAAATGCTGAGCTGTAGTCGATGAACAGCATTCTCACATAGGTATTCCTCTTGTCCAGAATGGGTTAGGGCAGTGTGCAGTGTGGGTTTGCGATTGCGTCGTCTGTGGACCTATTGGGTCGGTAGCAAATTGGAGTGGGTCTAGGGTGTCCGGTAGGGTGGAGGTGATATGGTCCTTGACTAGTCTCTCAAAGCCTTCATGATGAGGAAGTGAGTGCTACGGGGCGGTAGTCGTTTAGCTCAGTTACCTTAGCTTTCTTGGAACAGGAACAATGGTGGCCCTCTTGAAGCATGTGGGAACAGCAGACTGGGATAAGGATTGTTGAATATGTCCGTAAACACACCAGCCAGCTGGTCTGCGCATGCTCTGAGGACGCGGCTGGGAATGCCGTCTGGGCCTGCAGCCTTGCGAGGGTAACACGTTTAAATGTTTTACTCACCTCGGCTGCAGTGAAGGAGAGCCCGCAGGTTTTGGTGGCGGGCCGTGTCAGTGGCACTGTATTGTCCTCAAGCGAGCAAAAAAGTTATTAGCCTGTCTGGGAGCAAGCATCCTGGTCCCGCGACGGGGGTGGTTTTCTTTTTGTAATCCGTGATTGACTGTAAACCCTGCCACATACCTCTTGTGTCTGAGCTGTTGAATTGCGACTCTATTTTGTCTCTGTACTGGACTTAGCTTGTTTGATTGCCTCGCGGAGAGAATAGCTACACTGTTTGTATTCGGTCATGTTTCCGGTCACCTTGCCCTGTTTAAAAGCAGTGGTTCGCGCTTTCAGTTTCACGCGAATGCTGCCGTCAATCCACGGTTTCTGGTTTGGGAATGTTTTAATCG
This sequence comes from Salvelinus sp. IW2-2015, assembly GCF_002910315.2. Lineage (NCBI taxonomy): Eukaryota > Metazoa > Chordata > Actinopteri > Salmoniformes > Salmonidae > Salvelinus > Salvelinus sp. IW2-2015. The sequence continues at coordinate 13,569,458 of NC_036876.1, forward strand.
TTGCTTGGGTACGACATCGTCAATGCACTTTCTAATGAACTCGCTCACCGAATCAGCTATTCGTCAATGTTGTTGTTGGACGCAATGCGGAACATATTCCAATCCGCGTTGATCGAAGCAGTCTTGAAGCGTGGAATCAGATTGGTCGGACCAGCGTTGAACAGACCTGAGCGCGGGAGCTTGTTTGTTTTAGTTTCTGTTTGTAGGCTGGAGCACACAAAATGGAGTCGTGGTCAGCTTTCCGAAAGGAGGCGGGGGAGGGCCTTATATGCGTCGCAGAAGTTAGTATAACAATGATCAAGGTTTTACCAGCCCTGGTAGCACAATCGATATGCTGATAGAATTTAGGGAGTTTTGTTTTTAGATTAGCCTTGTTAAAATCCCCAGCTACGATGAATGCAGCCTCAGGGTGTGTGGTTTCCAGTTTACAAAGAGTTCAGATAAAGTTGTTCAGGGCCATCGATGTGTCTGCTTGGGGGGAAATATACGGTCGTGATATAATCGAAGAGATAGATAATGCGGTCGACATTTGATTGTGAGGAGTTCTAGATCAGGTGAACAGAATGACTTGAGTTCCTGTATGTTGTTATGATCACACCACGTCTCGTTAATCATAAGGCATACACCCCGCCCCTCTTCTTACCAGAAAGATGTATGTTTCTGTCGGCGCGATGCGTGAAGAAACCAGCTGGCTGCACCGACTCCGTTAGCGTCTCTTGAGTTAGCCATGTTCCGTGAGCAGAGAAGTTACAATCCCTGATGTCTCTCTGGAATGTTACCTGTGCTCGGATTTCATCAACCTTATTTGTCAAGAGACGGCATTGGCGAGTAGTATGCTAGGAGTGGAGCGCGATGTGCCCGTCTCCGAAGCCTGACCAGGAGACCGCTACGTTTGCCCTTTTACGGCGTCGCATAGGGTCGCCGGCTGGGATCAGATCCATTGTATTGGGTGGAAGGCAAAACACTGGATCCGTTTCGGGAAAGTCATATTCCTGGTTGGAACGATGGTGAGTTGACGTTAATCTTATATTCAGTAGTTCCTCCCGACTGTATGTAATGAAACCTAAGATTACCTGGGGTACCAATGTAAGGAATAACACATAAAAAAACAAAATACTGCATATGTTCCAAGGAACGCGAAGCGAGGCGGCCATCTCGGTCGGCGTCGGAAGTCTCGTATAAATTATAAATAAATATTATCTATGGCAATTTAAATGCACAGAGATACCATGACGACATCCTGAGGCCCATTGTTGCGCCATTCATCCGCCGCCATCACCTCATGTTTCAGCATTATTACGCAAGGCCATGTCGCAAGGATCTGTACACAATTCCTGGAAACTGGAAATGTCCTAGTTCTTCCATGGCCTGTATACTCACCAGACATGTCGCCCATTGAGCATGTTTGGGATGCTGTGGATTGACGAGTACGACAATGTTTTCTAGTTCGCATAGCCATTGAAGAGGAGTGGGACAACATTCCACAGGCCACAATCAACAGCCTGATCAACTCTATGTGAAGGAGATGTGTCGAGCTGCATTGGGCAAATGGTGGTCACACCAGAAACTGACTGGTTTTCTGATCCACGCCCCTACATTTTTTAAAGGTATCTATGACCAACAGATGCATATCTGTATTCCCAGTCATGTAAAATCCATAGATCAGGGCCTAATGAATTTATTTAAATTGACTGATTTCCTTATATGAACTGTAACTCTTGGAAATTGTTGCATGTTGTGTTTAGATTTTTGTTCAGTATACATTTTTGCAAGCATGGTTTTGAAAAAAACTTTACATTTGATTGTGTGGTATTTATGCACCTAGATTGGCTTTATCTTGATTGAAATGTTTGCATTATTAATTGTAATTTTTGTGAATAGTCAGATCATGTTTGAGCATGAGTTTTGGTTTGTGTGTGATCGTTTTAGATGGTAATTTCCTATTGATTGCTTTGCTCTTAGTTGAAAACTCTGCTTTCATGGTTGTTATAGTCACCTCTGACCATGGTTTACCCTCTCCTCAGACCTCAAAATATGGCTTCATCATCCCCAAGAGTTGCCAGTGCACCAGGGTTTCCATCCACTCAAACGTCCTGTTCAGAGGCTCAATTGGAAGACTGCCCAGTGGACACGAGCATATTATGGGAGAAACCAACAAAGGACGGTCCACAGCTGGCCATGGATAGATCAAAAGAGGAGAGAGACATGGTGAGATTTATGGCAGATATGATCCCATCTTGCCCAAGAACTGCCAGCATTCCAGGCTTTCCGTCTATACATCTGTCCAAGGAAGTCAAGGTAGAGAGGGAACCTAACATGGCAGATCTAATGCCATCCTGTCCAAGAGTGGCTGGCACACTCAGATTCCCTTCTCTTGAAAGTCAGGTAGAGGAGTGTACAATCAACACTGAGGCAATTTGCGAGAAGACAGTGAAGGGGAAAGAAGAGGTGACCATTAGGTCCAGTCCACATTTGGACAGATTACAAGAAGATTACATGAAACACATGGTGACTATGGAGCTATCGTGCCCTACTGCAGCAAGTATTCCCGGCTTCCCCTCTGCACCACATCCCAAAGCTGAGGTAGATCTAAGTATGTTGAGTCTTGTGCCCGCTTTCCCTAAAGTTTCCAGTCTCCCGGGTTTCGCATCCACTGAGGGGGCTGCAACATTAGAGTGGCTTGTTGACCCTAAGCCTATGTTTGAGCACTTGGAGAAAAAGAAGAAGAAAGAAGAAGAAAATGTTTTTCCAAAAGACCGATCAAAAGAAGACAGTGAAAAAATTAAAGCAATGGTTGCTTTGGTGTCATGTTGCCCAAAAGCATCCCTGATTCCTGGTCTCCCCTCTGCACCACATCCAGAAGCTGAAGTGGGGACAAGTAGTGTGAATCTTGTTCCCTCCTGCCCTAAAGCTTCTAGTCTCCCTGGTTTTCCATCCATTGAGAAGGATAGGGAAGCAGTGTGGGTTGTTGATCAGAGCTCATTGTTCGAGATACCATTAAAGGAYAGGAAAGTCATTATTGACAGCTTAAAGGTAGACAAAGAGGAAATTAAAACCAATGTTTCATTGAGGCATTCGTGTCCTGACGCTGCAAGGATCCCTGGCTTCCCATCTGCACCACAACCCAATATGTTGAGTCTTCCCACTTTCCCTGAAGTTTCCTGTCTCCCTGGTTTCACATCTACTGAGGGGATTACAACATTAGAGTGGCTTGTTGACCCCAAGCCTATGTTTGAGCACTTGCAGAGGAGGAAGAAAGAAGAAGTTTTTCCAAAAGACAAATTTAGGAAGGAAGATGGTTCAAAGGTTGCTTTGGTGCCATGTTGCCCCGAAGCATCCATGATTCCTGGCTTCCCCTCTGTACCGCAACCCCAAGAGGTCTATTTTGAGCCAACCATACTCAGCCTTCTTTCATTGTGTCCAAAAGTCTCCAGTATTGCAGGTTTCCCATCTCGTCAGCAAACTGACAGAAAAGATTGGCACACCGATCTGCCCGAGGATCATCAGCCATTATGGGAGAAGCAAATGAAGGTGAAGCCAGTTGTGATAACGGAAAGATCAGAAATAGACAAAGCCAAGATGAAGAATAGTATCTCTGGTACCATCTTGTCCGAAAGTGGCTCGTACCCTGGTTTCCCATCTGTACACAACCAAAGAGGTATATTATGGACAAGTATGATCTGTTTTTCATGTCAAAAGTCTCTAGTATTGCAGGTTTCCATCCAATCAGCAAACTGAAGGAAAAGATTGCACACAGATCTGCCTGAGGATCATCAGCCATTATGGGAGAAGCAAATGAGGGTGAAGCCTGTTGTGATAAGGAAAGATCAGAAATAGACAACCAAGATGAAAGGAATAGTGGCTCTGGTTCCATCCTGTCCAAAAATGTTTGGTGCCTGGTTTCCATCTGTGCCACACCCAAAGAGGTATATTATGGACCATGTATGATCAGTCTATCATGTCCAAAAGTCTCCAGTATTGCGGTTTCCTCCCATCAGCAAACTGCCAGAAAGATTGGCACACAGATCTGCCAAGGATCATCAGCCATTATGGGAGAGCAAATGAAGAAGAAGATGTGTTATTGATGGAAAAATCAGAGACAAACAGAAATGAAAGAAATGTTGGCTCTGGTACCATTTGTCCGAAAGTGGCTCGTACCCAGGTTTCCCATGTACCAAAACCCAAAGTAGTATATTATGGGCAAGTATTGTCAACCTTCTTTCATTGTGTCCAAAAGTCTCCAGTATTGAGGTTTCCCATCCCGTCAGAAAACTGACAGAAAAGATTGGCACACCGATCTGCCGAGGATCATCAGCATTATGGGAGAAGCAAATGAAGGTGAACCCAGTTTTGAGAATGGAAAGGTCAGAAAAGACAAGCCAGACGAAAGGAATGTTGGCTCTGTACCATCTTGTCCCAAAGTGGCTCGCACTCCTGGTTTCCCATCTGTACCACAACCCAAAGAGGTTATTATGGCAAGTATGATCAGTCTATCATGTCCAAAAGTCTCCAGTATTGCAGGTTTCCCATCCCATCAGCAAACTGAAGAAAAGATTGGCACACAGATCTGCTGAGGATCATCAGCCATTATGGGAGAAGCAAATGAAGGTGACGCCAGTTGTGATAACGGAAAGATCAGAAATAGACAAAGCCAAGATGAAAGGAATAGTGGCTCTGGTTCCATCCTGTCCGAAAATGTCTCTGGTGCCTGGTTTCATCTGTACCACAACCCAAAGACGTCTATTATGGGCCAAGTATGATCAGTCTATATGTCCAAAAGTCTCAGTTATGGCAGGTTTCCCATCCATCAGCAAACTGACAGAAAAGATTGGCACACAGATCTGCCAAGGATCATCAGCATTTATGGGGAAGCAAATGAAGAAGAAGATGTTATTGATGGAAAACCAGAAGAACACAAACAGAAATGAAAGAAATGTTGGCTTGGTACCATCCTGTCCGAAAGTGGCTCGTACAGGTTTCCATCTGTACAAAACCCAAAGTAGTATATTATGGGCCAAGTATTGTCAACCTTCTTCCATTGTGTCCAAAAGTCTCCAGTATTGCAGGTTTCCCATCCGTCAGAAAACTGACAAACATTATTGGCACACAGATCTGCCTGAGATCATCAGCCATTATGGGAGAAGCAAATGAAGGTGAAGCCAGTTGTGATAACGGAAAGATCAGAAATAGACAAAGCCAAGATGAAAGGAATAGTATCTCTGGTACCATCTTGTCCGAAAGGTTGGTCGTACCCCTGGTTTCCCATCTGTACCACAACCCAAAGAGGTATATTATGGACCAAGTATGATCTGTCTTTCATGTCCAAAACTCTCCAGTATTGCAGGTTTCCCATCCAATCAGCAAACTGAAGGAAAAGATTGGCACACAGATCCACCCAAGGAGCATCAACCATTATGGGAGAAGCAAATGAAGAAGCTGATTTTATTTATGGAAATATCAGAAAAAGACAAACAAGAAATGAAAGGAATGGTGGATCTGGTACCATCATGCCCTACCGCAGCAAGTATTCCTGGCTTCCCCTCTGCACCACATCCCAAAGCTGAGGTAGATCTAAGTATGTTGAGTCTTGTGCCCGCTTGTCCTAAAGGTTCCAGTCTCCCTGGTTTTGCATCCACTGAGGGGGCTACACATTTAGAGTGGCTTGTTGACCCCAAGCCTATGTTTGAGCACTTGGAGAAGAAGAAGAAGAAAGAAGAAAACATTCTCCCAAAAGACGGATCAAAAGAAGACATTGACAAAACAAGAGCAATGGTTGCTTTGGTGCCATGTTGCACAGAAGCAGCCGGGATTCCTAGCTTCCCCTCTGCACCACAACCTAAGAAAGAAGTACATCGTGTGGATTTCACACAATCGTGCCCCAAAATCTCCAGTCTACCAGGTTTGCCATCTACGGCCAARGTCCAGACAGGAAATTGGCACGTTGAACAGAAGCCTCTGTTTGAGAAGACACTGAAAGATGATACCATAATAATCCAAGATAGGTCAGCAGAAGACAAAGGAAATATGAAAAATATAGTGGCACGTGAGAGTCTCACTCCTGGGTTCCTGTCCTTACCACAACCTAAAGCAATGGAAGGACAAACCATGTCTGCTCTACACCCATCTTGTACAAATGAATCTACAGTAGCTGGATTACCTTCTAGACAGCCAATTGAATTAGCTCTGGCCCAGGGAGAAGAATCTGTGAGTTCTATGCAGCCATTGTATGAAAAACCATTGAAGGATGGGTCCAGGGATACCGCACTTTCCAAGCCTGACCTAGGCAGTGCAGTTGGAGATGAAGGCCTCAAAACTATGGTTGCACTGGCACCATCTTGCCCCGAGGCAGCAAACATTCCTGGTTTTCCATCTGTGCCCCCTCACAGTCCAGAGTCTGTAGAGGCACATGGTAAGACGTGTATGGTTAAGCATGTAATATTCTAATTCCAGTGACTCACATTGCAAGTGGAAAGCAACATTCTTTTGCTTTTGGTTTTTAAGAGACAAGTATGCAGACAAAGGAGAAAGAGGTTGCTGGAGAACCAGCAGAGTATGTTCTAGATAAGGGGTGAGTGTTTGAGCATATGACTCTCTGCATGGATTGCAGTGGTAGTGGTAGTGATATGTTGTTGTTTGTCTTATTTGGTCTGCCATGGCCACTGGAAAGCCAGATATTTGAGCTCTGGCAAATCTCTGAACTAACTGTCCAGTGAAAATCTCACTTTGAGAAGTTAATATTCTGTTGACTCATACCCAAATAATGTTGTCGACTCATCTTATAATCATATTTGTGGCCAAAGCATAAATGAGAGGGGGGAAAAAACACTGGTAACTTCTATCTCAAAAGTGCTTGCTATGAGCTGGCCAATCAGCGGTCTACTCGCATGAATATTTTCTATGACCGGTATACGCCCATACCATTCCAACAGAGAAAAGCTGCTTTTTAACATACTTAATTATCATTTTTGGAAGGAAAACTATTTCACTCTTATTGTAATTCATTCTAGGTCATATTTCATAGAAATCTGGAAACACTGAAAAGTTAGTTTGAAAGACTGCATGGCTTTTGATCATTTTCAAGATGCTCTGCATCTGAGATGTGTTTTAGGTCTGGGAGCCTCTTACATGGCGATCAATAATTATGGATTGAAATTCTTACTGAATTTGTGACGGGTGAGTCATTGTGGTGCATGCCAACAACTGAGTGTTTTTCTGTGTGTGGCATGGATTCTGTGGGGATGTTCTTTTCAATGTTCACCTCTCATGTTAGTGTCCTCAGCAGCCCACAAATAGAGAAGTCCACACCTGAGGAGATCCAGAAGCCCTCAGCAGTGTCAGAACCAGAGCTAGTCTTGGGGTGGGAGRTGCTGGAGGCTGAGGGTTCTGTGGCAGAGAAGCCAAAGGAGGCCTCTGGCCTTCTACAGAATATTGTTGGTGTCTTCTCCAGAGGGTAAGTGGGAGATTGGTGTGAGGCAAAATGTGTAGCGTGTTTTCTTTTTAGAAAGTAGAAGCATTCTGACTCATGAGTCCACTTAAGGTCATTATATTCACCAGTATCACCGTCATGTTCACTAGAGTTTTTTAGATTTCTGTTTGCATGTGATGGCATTTTCTATTTTTGATCTTCATCATGGATTGAAAAATCACCGTTTGGTCAAATTTAGACCTCCGAGCAACTTTCGTATGCGATTAATAAAATACATTTCTTGATGATTGAAGTTTGAGCGATCTGTGTTCATTCGCCTTGATTTCTGAGAAGACTTGAGACTTTGTGTATGGTTGGCATGCTCCAAATGTGTATCACTCTTGTTTTAGGGTTCAATCCCTCACTTACTGTTAGTATCCCTCTCTCACAGTTATGAAACAGTAGCAGCCATTTTGGGTCCGTCTGGTTCACCTCCAACAGAAGATGTCGACAGTAGTGTTGTGGACCCAGAGGACAGTGCAGTCCCATCAGAGAGCTCCTCTGATCCTGTCCCAGATATATCTATCCTTGTTCAGGAAGCAGTGTCTGGAGAGGCACCGCATGTTGAGGGTGAAACCAAACCAACTGTGGAGCTCCCAACCACCGCTGAGCCATCCTTGTTGACTGTGGAAGACAAGCAATCCAACTCTCCATCGGCAGTGAGACAAGACAGTGAGGATGGGTTCGTTGGAGTCGAAGGCCCAAGCAGTATGAGAAAATGGCCGCCGTTGACGGAGGCTGACCTTACTGAGATCTCCAGAGGAGAGTTTGTGGTAACTGGGGAAGAAGAGGTTACCCTTGACTCATGGGCGCAAATAGGGGAGAAGTCAACATTCAAAGTGCAGGATTCTGGACAGATAACAGGTTATGTTGAAGTTTTTTCAGCAGGGTCACCTATTGAGACAGAATTATCACCTTCATTACACCTGGACAAGGGGTGAGTGTCATGGCAGCAAACCCGTCTCGGAACTATTTGCCTGCACGGCTTGAGAATCCAAATCCGTTTATTTGCAGTTATAACATTGTCTCTCGTTTGCATAATGTTTTGCTCAGCAATGCTTGCTACTCAGTGAACTGTGATGGACAAGTCTACAGTACAGAATGGATGGGTTTAAGCTGCTTCTTGATGCTTAAGGCACTTGTTTGTGGGTCCAGGTCATCAGTGTCTTTGCACTGTTTATGCTGCTATGTCAGACGTGTCACAAATATATGTGTGTGAGCGCATGTTTGTAATTTAAGCAAAGGAACATGGACGATTTGTATGAGTTATAACTGGTCACTGTGTTGAGTTGTTCTCTTGTAACACTTCAGTGTCTCCTCAGTGGATTTGGGTAAGCAACTGTCTCTATTTAGTCATTTGCTAGCTTATGGAATGTGGCTTGTGTGAAAAATCATTGTTGAAAGGTTGTTTTTTTGGGATAATATAATTAAACAAAAAAACGTTGTTTAAAGTGAAAAGTTAGGCCTTCAATGGAATCTAATTCCATAGCAAGACCTGAGACATGACTGTATTGTTTTTTTCTTTAAGCCCCCAACACGCAAGCACAGAAGAAGCCTCTGGCCCTACCTCACAACCTACTGCAGACAAGTTGCCGGTAGAGGGCAAGTCTGAAGAACATATAGTACCCATACCAGATAAACCCTCTGATGATCAGACTGTCACCCCAGTCACCTCGGTTGAAACACAATCAGAAGTTGCCCCCCCTCAGAGAAGCAGAAAGAAAAAGCGATCCCTTCCACAAGAGTCTCAACAAAAAGCAGATGGCCAAGGAAGTGTGGCTACCCAGGATGTCGCTGCACAGGTAACAACTAAACTGGTCGCTCCTCATCGTGTGAAGAAAAAAGAGGGAAGTCTTCCTCCAGAATCTCAACCGGAAGCTGATGATCAAGGGATTGTATTTAATGTGGTCCCTTCACAGCCTCTAAGGAGAAAAGACAGCCTCAGTCCGGGGCGTAAACAAAAATCTGAGAATGTATCTGCACAGAAGCCCATTGAAGTAGTCACTTCCTGCTGTCCGAAGAGAAAAGACAGTAGTCTTTTAACAGAACCTCTAAAGAAAGCTGATGGTCAGAAGGGTTTCACTGCCCAGGCAGCTCCTCAGGTGGTCCCATCACGGCCTGGTAGTAAAAGAGACCGCAGTCATTCAACAGAGCCCCAACAGAAACCTGATGCCCCTGTCCAGGCGCACACAGACGTGGTCCCTCCTTGCCGTACTAAGAAAAGAGACCGTAGTCTTCCAGCAGAGTCTCCACACCGACCTTTGAGGAGAAAGGAAAGCTTCACTAAAGACACATCAACACAGGCAACTAGCCTGGTACCACCTCCGCGCCCAAGGAGAACCTCTAGAGCCTCCAGTGCAGAACCTTCAGAGAAACTTGGCCAGGGAGCCACTGAACTGATTCTACCACAGCCAGCTCAGAAAGCCGATGAGCCAGAGAATCTGATTGCCCARGCGGTCACCGAGCTGATTCCACCTCAGCGCACAAGGAAAGCATCTCTCTCTACCGAACATCAACAGAAAGCTGCCGATTTAGAGAGCGCTACCGGTCAGGTCACAACTGTTCCCCTAACACCAGATCATGTACCGACAGAGTCGTACCCGGACTTTGGTGCGAGAGAGACTGCCCCCCTCCTGATCATCAGAAAAATAGCCCCGCCAAGGCGCAGCAAGAAAACAAATTCTCCCCCAGTGGAATCAGGCAAAGTAGAAGATGAGGCTGTGGTTGTAGAGGCCCTGAATGCTGCCAACCAGGGGTCTTCAGCACCATCCCAGATAGAGGATCTGATGATAGACTCGTTTGAAAATGTTGAGACCGAGATGCAGTCTCAGAACGCCACAGAAATGGCCACTGAGCCAATTGAAGATAAGCCACACTGTGAAGGGGTTGCCGTGAATTTGACCGTAATTTATAGGCCGCTCATTGACAAGTAAGTTCCCGTATTTCATATTGCAGTACACCTACTGTAATCTTAAAACAGTATCAAAGCAATTACTGTACAATGACATACCGTACAATACCGTAGAATTGACTGTATTATACCGTGAAAAAAGTCAATGCTACCGTAATCAAATGAATGAATGAATGGATGGATGGATGGATGGAGGGATTAATGAAATTCATTGAGGGAATTAGGGCTTGTATTTCACATTATTTTACTGTAATTACATGGGATTGGTGCAAGCAGGTTGGCTGCTAGGTAATGTGTTTACATATCGCAACATATCAAATAAATATTTTGTGTTTTACATCACTTCCACTTCTAGAGGCCTTAACAAAGGCTTCTAAACAGGCTATGACTACAGGGTAAAACGGACCAAAAGGACATGGCAAAATGCTCAACCATTAAAGGTTTAAGACTTGCTGCCACTCCAATCCTGTCCCCTATATATATTTTAATTTGATGGAGCACTACTACCACATACCAGTTCAATTGGTACAGCTCTCTCTAACTATAGGCTCTTACAAGACATGCCTCAAAATATGTTAATGAGCCAGAAACAACAATACCATGCACCCACTAGTGGTCAAAAGGTTTTTGGCACTCCCAAAATACGGTACGGTACTGTATTCTGTGGAATGGAATTACAGTACCATTCAAAATACACCAATTATTTCCCCACCCACAACAATTTCCCACAATGCACCATAATTTACAGTATGCTGCAGTATAATGCTTCACAGCATTTTACTGTTGATAATACCCCAAATTAGTGCATAAATTACAGTTTTCCGTTACAGTGCAGCTCAGAAGGTATCGACAGAGGACACTGCGCCAGAAGTAAAGACTGAGGACAAGCAGGAGTACTTACCAGTCCCAAAGCCTCGTGGGAAACGAGACCCGACCCCACCTGTCCATTTAGATGCTACCAGACCAAAGACCCGGCATGCCTCTAGTGGGGATGACAACGATTCTACCAGAGAGAGAGGACGTTCACATGCAGCCTCAGCCTCTGTGCTGGAACCACCTCAACACAGCAAGAGGAGCAGTAGTCTTCCTCCCGTACCCCCTGGGTGCCAGCCTGCAGCATCTGGTGAAGTGGTGGTTGCTCCTCTGCGTAGGAGGAGTAGACTAAACATAGAACAATCAAGCATGCCTGTTCCAGTTCCCCGCTCGAAAAAACGCCTCAGTTCCACTTTCTCCGATGGAACTCCTTCAATGGACTCCTCATTCACTAGGCAGACAGATTCCCTTGAGGGCTTGTTGTCTCTCTCTCAGGAAGACAAACAAGTCGCCAGTCAGGAAGCCACAGAGGGTTCAATATCATTAACCTCAAGCATGGTCTCCGAAGGGAGCTTTGTCACAATTCTTCACTCAGAGGAGATATCACCAGAAGTTATTGTCTGCGAAAAGGGACTAGAGGAGAGTGGGGAGAGCTGGACCTTCACAGATACCGCTATGGTCACTGAGGCTTTCACAGATACTGTAAGCGAGGACATTGAGAGGGGTTCAGAGGCAGAGACTGTCTTTGAGAAAGGACTGGAGCAGAGCATGGAGAGCTTGACCTTTACAGATACTGCCATTGTCACTGAGTCCTTCACAGAAACCCCTAAGTTCTTCGCAGACACTGTTAGTGAGGATATTGAGAGGGGTTCAGAGGCAGAAGTTCTTGACCAGACCTCTCCAACCACTGCTACACCAGCTGAGGACGACTGGTTACATGTTAAGGGAGCCAAAGAGACAGAGAAGATGGAGGTAGAGAGAAAATACACGGGGGTTGAAGAGGTGGACTTTGGCTTTGAGTCAGTAGACGTAGCTGACGGTGGCTTAGATAAAGAGAGGTACTGTATGTTATGTTGGACACGCATGTGCAAAAGAGTAGTTGCGTGACATGTTTACATTTTTGAGTGCATTTACATGTAGGGGAGAGTGGGGTAAGAGTGGAAGAGTGGGGTACATTAACGATCAGCATCACTCCGTCAAGGGAAATAATGTATTATTTCTAACAAAGATATTTACATATATTTCAGGATGTTGTGTATCCCTGGAAATAATCAGAATTCATGTAAACATGACCGTTTTAAAAACATAGCTTGTCCAAAAAAGTGGTCATTTGGCACAACTTACTCCGGGTATGGGGTAAGTTGRGCCGTGGGATGGGCTAAATCAAGCCGCCTACAAATGTATGTACTGAATTAAATATATATTTGCCCATACAGCTTCAAGGATGCACTTTCATACTAGGTTAAGGACCGCATATTGAAGCTTATAGAGACCCCCAACTGATCTTTAAAGATCTCCTTTGGTTTAGATACAAGCACCATAAAACCTCTAATGCAATAAATTAGTCTTAGTGAGAATCGTAACTTGCTTTGCACTTTTTCCCATGTGGTTTCTTCCTTCACGTACTCCATGAAATGATGACCTCTTCCTAAATCTTTGGTCAAGTGATTAGAAACAAGGGTGACTCAACTTACCCCCTTAGCTCAACTTACCACACTCTCCCCTAGTTGTTGAAAGTTCTACTGCTACTATGCTTGCGTGAAAATTAACTGATTGAGAAAACGCCATATATTTCATCCATTGCCATTGTTTTAAATGTGTTGCTACGAAACAGTTTAAACAAAAAAAATCCAGAGTATAACATTGTTGCTGCGTAGTCAAGTCATATTAAATCCCTGTCTTTCTCTTTTTAGGCAGCAGGAGGCAGCAGAGGAGCCAACAACACCTGAGCGCAGACCTGCAAACTCTCAGGAAATGGGTCAAGACAGTGCTGCTTCTCCAGAAGTACGCTATTTATAGTCGTATCAGTTGACCAATCCTCCACCATTCATTTTGTTTCATCATTGACTTATGAAATGTTTACCCTTACCACCATCATAAATGTTTACCCTTACCACCATCATAAATGTTTACCCTTACCACCATCATAAATGTTTACCCTTACCACCATCATGAGATGTGGACTCCTTACCACCATCAATAAATGTGGACTCCTTACCACCATCATAAATGTGGACTCTTGAACCAACCATCATAAATGTGGACTCCTTACCACCATCATAAATGTGGACTCCTTACCACCATCAATAAATGTGGACTCCTTACCACCATATAAATCTTACTACACAAATGTGGACTCCTTACAACCATCATAAATGTTTACCCCTTACCGACCCATCATAAATGTGGACTCTTACCACCATATAAGGCACTCATTACCACCATCATAAATGTGGACTCCTTACCACCAATCATAAATGTGGACTTCTTACCAACCATCATAAATGTGTACTTCTTACCACCATCATAAATGTGGACACCTTACCACCATCATAAATGTGGACTCCTTACCACCATCATAAATGTTGACTCCTTACCACCATCATAACTTTCAATTTTGTCAATGACAAAACAACACTTTTTTTGTAGTTATTGCTGTGTGATACCTGGTCATTTCTATACCATAAAATGAAGTGCCACCTAGATTTAACTCTGAATTGACCTTTTATATTTGATGTCGTGTTGTTTTAGGGTCTCATGGCCAGTCCTGGCCTGGTCACTTCCAGCCAGTCACTACTGGAGTGGTGTCAGGAAGCCACCAAAGAACATAAGGGGATCAAGATCACTAACTTCAGCACATCCTGGAGGAACGGCCTGGCCTTCTGTGCCCTTCTACACCACTTCCACCCGGACAGGATGTAGGTACCGTCTGTGGAGAGCTTAGACATGAACATAAGCACGCATTATGTCACGGTTTCTCACTTGTTTCCTGTTCTTGTGTGTCGATTTTTTTTCTCTCTTCGCTACTTAGAAACTTTGAGATGCTGGACCCTTATGACATCAAGCGCAACAACAAGAAGGTGATTTTCCACATGTTATTTCGGCGTGTAATAATCAGTCAGAGTATAATTTGCTAACCCATCATTTCCTCGGCCTAGAATGTTTATCATGAAGTGTTTAGCACCTTAACATTTTACCAGTGCTGGAGAAAGTACCCAAAAGTAAAGATACCTTCATAGAAAATGAGTCAAGTAAAAGGGAAAGTCACCCAGTAATATAGTACTTGAGTAAAAGTATTTGGTTTTAAATATAGTTACATTTTTGAGTGCGTTTACTGTAGGGGAGAGTGGGGTAAGTTGAGCCATTTTTTACATTCTGCATCACTCCGTCAAGGGAAATATAATATTATTTCTAACAAAGATATTTACATATATTTCAGGATGTTCAGGATATATCCCTGGAAATAAGCAGAATTCATGTAAACATGACAGTCTAAGTCTCAAAAGTAAAAGTATAAATCATTTCTTATATTAAGCAAACCAGACGGCACGATTTTCTTGTTTTATTATTTTATATAGCCAGGGGCACACTCCAACACTCAGACATAATTTACAAACGAAGCATTTGTGGTTAGTGAGTCCGCCAGATCAGAGGCAGTAGGGATGACCAGGGATGTTCTCTTGTAAGTGTGTGAATTGGTAAATGTTTCTGTCCTGCTAAGCATTCGAAATGTAACGAGTACTTTTGGGTGTCAGGGAAAATGTATGGAGTAAAAGTACATTATTTTATTTCGGAATGTAGTAGAGAAAAAGTAAAAGTTGTCAAAAATAGAAACAGTAAAGTACAGATTCCCCCCAAAAACGACTTAAGTATTAACTTAAAGTATTTTTACTTAAGTACTACTGCATTTTACCCATCCACCCCATCTCCTCTTTAACCCCCAGGCTTTCGACGGCTTTGCTGAGCTGGGCATTTCTCGGCTGATGGAGCCCTCAGACATGGCCCTCCTGGCCGTGCCTGACCGTCTCATCGTCATGACCTACCTCAACCAGATCCGCACCTACTTCTTGGGCCAGGAGCTGAGCGTGCTGCACATAGAGGCGGACAGCAGCGAGTCCAGCTACGGCGTGGCCGGGGAGAGCCGGGAGGGCCCCGACCCGGAGGCCGCTGCACGCTACTGTCAACGGATCCACGATGAGGCCCTCACAACGGACACCAATGGGGGCGCTGCAGAGAAGGAGGCGTATAGTGACACTAAGGGGGGCACCAATGGGGACGTGGTCCCGCCCCCTAGAACCAAACGGCTGCAGGCTGCAGGGGCAGGAGGAGGGGCCCAGGCCCCCGTCGCACCCCCAAGGACACACTTCTTATCTGCCAAGTCTGGGTTCTCCCAGCTAAAGGATGCAGATCTGGTTAAGAAGCGGCGGTCGCAACGCAGCTCAATAGACGAGGCAGACTCAACCGAGGTAAGTGGCCTACGATCTCTCTGTCTCTCTTCACCTTCTCTTACTCTCACACCCAGCTCCTCTTTGTCTCTCTTTTTCTTTCTCTCTTTCTCTCTCTCTCTCCACTTTCTGCCACTTAATCTGCCAACTCTTTTTCTCCATCTCTGTGAGTGATCTCTGTGAGTGATTGTTGTCTTTACAGGTTGCTACAGGTCAGGAAGAGGTTGGAGCTACCAGAAAGAAATCAGAAACAGGTACATACAGTGTATTGATTTTGTATGATGTTATTGGAGTTTACACCCACACAGACTTACTGAGTCTCCAGTTTCCCAGGAGCTTTGATTGCGCAACACCCATCAGAGGTGCAGTGGATAGGAGAGCGAGAGAGAGAGCGAGTACAGACACAAGTCATCACAGTTTTCTTTGCTGTACTTGACTCATCCATCCCCTGAGCATTGGCATCACTCACTCTAATTACTTTGATGGTTTCCTGTCGTTAGGATCAGTCCTTGGCCTATCCAACTATGCTAATTGCCTCTTGTCATCGCAGTCTCGTTTGCCACTTTAATGCTCGTCTAGTAATTGCTCAGTGGAGCTACTGCATTATGTTCCTATGTATTTCCTTACGCTGTGTTTGTGTGTATTTTCCATATAGAAGGGGAAGCTGGTGAAGAAGGACGATCGGCTGAGGAGGAGTGCCAGGTCTGTCACTTTCACAAATCCCTGCCTGCCGCTGTCATAAACACTTACGTGCATCAAGGAAATGCCAATGTTCTGTATATGAAAGAAGTGTGTGTCTGTGTGTGTGTGTGCGTGTGCGTGTGCGCGTGCATCCAGGACGCCAGCCAGTATGCACTGAGTGAGATGAAGGCCCTGGAGGCGGAGCAGAAGCACATTGACAGCAGGGCAGACATAGTGGAAAGGAGACTACGCCGACTGATGGAGTCAGGTGAGGGGGGATGGAGGGAGGAGAGGGGGGTGGAGGGGGAGGATGGAGGGAGGAGGGGGATGGAGAAAGAGAAAGAAAAATACCCTTGAATAAATGCTTTCAGTATTTTCAAGGCTTCTCTTTATAATGACGCCCTCTCTGTCTCCATACATGTAGGTAGTGACAAGATGCAGGAGGAGAAGCTGATTCAGGAGTGGTTCACTCTGGTCAACAAGAAGAACGCCCTCATCAGGAGACAAGACCAACTACAGCTGCTGTATGACCCACCATCCCCGCTGTGTTCTCCACCGTTACCTAGTGCTTCAAAAACAACGCGGACATATCATAGAGCCATTACACTGATCTAACCAAAAGTTATTCTGCTCCACAGACAAGAAGAGCAGAACCTRGAGACGAGGTTTGAGATGCTGAACCGAGAGCTGAGAGACATGATGGCTATTGAAGGTAAAACTGCAGTACCGATATACTGAACTACAGGATTCGTGATGCAACTCTTTTCTGCAGTACAGCTCACCACTGTGGTCGGTTTTGGTTATAGTGACATACAATGGCAAAAATATGTCTTAAAGCTAGAATCCTTCATTGAAACAATAACAATGTTTTCCCCTGCCCCTGTTTTGCTAAAAAGCTAAGGGAGGCGGCTGGATAAATGTAACCCCTCTCAAATTCACAGACAGAGCTAATTATGCAATGACTGACCATCCATGATATCAAATGTATAGTTTTAACCATGTTTTGAGGCTTTACAGTGTTTGTTTACATTTGCGGTGTTTACAAACATTGGAGTAAAACACGCTTATGGGGTTCGACAGTTGAACTAAGCTCACGAGGCGTTCTATTCTTCAAGAATCAATGGGTATATATATCATCAATTTCCAATCAAGTCCAAAAATTGATGTAGCAGCTAAGGATTCTAGCTTTGAGTCTGCAAAGGACATCTGAAGTATGGCAGTAAGCTCTGGGCGTGATTGACTCAGGCTAGTTCATCTGTTAGGAAAAGCCAGACCTGCCAACTGTGCCAAGTGGTATCTGCCCTCGAGTTGGTTTGAGGAAGTGCTCCTTTCTTTAATGTCATAATTTATCTGAATCCTTTATTTACTTCCAGTTTCAGCATTAGCTTCTAAATCTTTAAAGAGGGCCTTAGGCGCAGCGGTCTAAGGCGCTGCAGTTCTTGAGGTGTCAATACAGATCCGCGTTCGATCCCGGGCTATGTCGCAGCCGGCCGCGACCAATAGAGACCCAATGACGCGACGCACAATTGGCCCAGAGCCGTCCGGGTTAGGGGAGGGTCTGGCCGGCCGGGATGTCCTTGTCCCATTGCTCTTGCGACTCCTGTGGCGGGCCGGGCGCAGTGCATGCTGACACGGTCGCCAGGTGTGTGGTGTTTCCTCCGACACGTTGGCTTCCGGGCTAAGTGAGCAGTGTGTCAAGACTTGGCAGGGTTGTGTTTCGGAGGACGCATGGCTCTCGAACTTTGCCTCTCCCGAGTCCGCACGGGAGTTGCAGCGATGGGACAAGACTGTAACTACCAATTGGATACCACGAAATTGTAGAGAAAAAGGGGTAAAAAAATATATATTTCATTGATCTTTAAAGAGAAGTTTAAAATTAAACTACAGGGGATTTTTGTTATGTTTCACACGAAATTTGAATGTTATTAGAGCAAGGTGAAAGCCAATATAATTTTTTAAAAAAGGAAAAAGACCATTGTAAGAAAAAGCTGGTCATGGAACTAAATTACATATTGGCAAAGCAACAACTGTCTTTTCTACTCTGTACCACCCTCAATCCTGTATCACTCTTTCCCTGTCTTCCTCTCCTCCGCTCCCTCTCTCTCTCTTCCACTCTTCTTTCTGTCCTCCAGAGTGGCAGAAGACAGCGGCCCATAAGCACAGGGAGCAGCTGCTACTGCAGGAGCTGGTGTCTCTGGTCAACCTGAGGGACGAGCTGGTCCACGACATGGATGCCAAGGAGAGAGGGTGAGACAGCCATGTCTGCATATCAGGGTTGCCCAACTGGTGATCCGCAGACCGAATTTGGCCTGCGGGTGGTTTTATTTGGCCCCTCAAGTTTATGAGCAAAAAAGACAACATTTATTTATTTTCATGGTTGGACATAAAAGACTGTAAAAAGACCAGGAAATCAGTTGCAAGTTATTTTAATTTTTGCAATCTGTTCCCAAGTATTCCCACACATATTAGAGAGACACGTGATCATATACAAGTGTCTACGCAAGGTTTGAAATCATTATGTTTTAGTCAAATATTATGTCTGTTTGTGCTTCTTGCGGTCCATTTGCAGTCTACAAATGATTTGTAATTAAGTTCCGGTCCCGACCATCCGCTCAAGATAAAATCGTCCAGCCACTGAATCTAATTGATAATCCCTGCCCTATACAGTGCACTACTTTTGACTAGAGCCCAAATGGCCCCAGGTCAAAAGTAGTGTACTATATAGGGAATAGGGTGCCAATTGGGACGCAGTCCCCTCTAAGTCTGAGAGGGGAACTATTTTCTATGGGACTACTGTTCTAGCAGGTCTATCTCCCTGTTCTCTGCGCCTAGGGCTCTGGAGGAGGACGAGAGGCTGGAGAGAGGCCTGGAGCAGAGACGCAGGAAGTACAGCAAGAAGAGCAAGGAGGAGAAGTGTGTGCTGCAGTGAGGCCTGGCGTCGGACACACCTGAACCAGGCAGCCCTGTGGAAGGTCACCTGGGTGCACTTTGGGACTGATGTTGTATGTGTGTGGCTCATGACATCAACACTGCATGGAAGAGACTGAGAACAGTGTTATGTGACTGCACTAAGAGGACGGAAAATGATGTTCGCCCCCCCACCCCTCCATGATATGACTGAGCCTCAATCCAACCTATGACTGGTTATCATCAGTCGCTTTGCTATTCAGATTGTGTTTTGATTGGATTGAAGTGTTTTTCTTGTCGCTTATTTTTCTATATGGATGCAGAGTTTGTGTGTACCTGTGTTTGTGCGTGTGAATGTGTGCGCTGATGCGTGCCATTGTGAGTGCAATCCATGACTGTATGGCGCTATTCTGTGTATTAACTTCAGGTCACAAAGACATATCCCTAACTAACTTATCACCAGGTAGTTGCCTTACTGTAGAATCTGTTACAGTAGTGTATTGTATAATGGGTTACTTACAAAAGGTATTTTCCACCGAATGGCATATTATGGACGGGACAGGGCTCCAGCTACTATGTATAACAAAGACCTACTTTAGTGCCATGCAGCAGGTGGATTGATTCACCCGTCTTCACCTACAGTTACATGAGACTGACAGGAGCGCTCTGTGATTTATTGCCAATTACAATGGAGAGATGGAAGGAAAGTACTCAACTTGTGCCAAACAACTATTGCCAAAAATATCTTTCTTATTTCTTGCAGTATGTTGGCTGTGCAGACAGCACACAGCAGACATCCGTTGTCTGATCGTTTATCGACGTGGATGTCGGGGAGAGAGGAAAACTGACATTGTTGACACGGTCTTGGTATTGAAGGTGTTAAATGTTTACTTGCAGCGCTCCAACGCTCAACCAGAGTGGGAGATTTAGGAGGGAAGGGAAAAGAACGGGAGTCTATACGGTAGCTAGTTTCGTACCCTACAGCTCGGTGTCTGAAAGAACAAAACCGTTTGAACTTATCAAAGTAATTTATGGTTTTATTTATTGAATAGGTATTCAACAGATAATCTTACAGGTCCTGCCTGTCAAATGTGCCTTTTGACCAGACCCATAGTTTTAAAAATGACTGGAAGTATGAACTTTGTTCCTAGTTTGGATATGTTTATGCAGTGAGTTTGAGTTCAGTTACTTGTTTGTGACATTAGTCTTGCAATGTCTTGTTTTCCAGTGATTGTTTTTTTGTTGTTTTATTAATTTTATTAATTGACGTAGAAGCTGTGGAGTCTGAAAATGAAATGATCTGAAATACTAGAGGACAGCAATATGCAAACAGAAAACATCAGGCAAATGCATGTTTTGTAGTATTTCCATCTTTACCTCACCGCTATCAATTACTATAGTCTTATGCACGTGGTTGTTACAGAAGATGAAATGTGCAAAAGTGTACGCAGGAAACAAATAACCCTCATAAGTTAACATGGTCTAAAAAATACACTTTACTTTTTCAAAAAAAATATTCTAAGATTAAAACTCCAGGACTTCCTTACTGCAGTATCACTATCATTGGCCAAGATTGGACCAGAGGTTGATATTCGCTTGACCTCTGCTGCGCAACACAACAGAGTAAAAACTAGATTCTGTCCTGAGTTATTTTGGGGTGCCATTTGACTGAGTGATTTTTTTTAGACAGTGAGGTGTTTGAACTTGTGTTCCAGTCTGTGCCTTCTCTGCCACTCTGTTGTTAGTTACTGTGGTAATGTTTACTGTCCCCTGTGTGAGTTTGAGAAATGTGCTTTTAGTTTTCTGAAATAGCTTTTTCTGAAAAAGTTTTTAGTTTGTTTTAATGTTACGTACATTTGCACTATTTGTAATGTTTGGAAAATAAAAGCTATTTTGGATGACTCGGAGAAACCACAATGCGTCTATTTAATGCTAATTTTTATATGGAAATCATTCATGAATCCTTACACGTCAAGGTGGATACATACACTACATAGCCAAGAGTATGTGGACACCTGCACGTCGAAGATCTCATTCCAAAATTATGGGCATTAATATGGAGTTGATCCCCCTTTGCTGCTTTAACAGCCTCCACTCTTCTGGGAAGTCTTTCCACTAGATGWTGTTGGAACATTGGTGCGGGGACTTGCTTCCATTCAGCCACAAGAGCATTAGTGAGGTCGGCACTGATGTTGKRCAATTAGGCCTGGCTCRCAGTCGGTGTTCCAATTCATTCCAAAGGTGTTCGATGGGGTTGAGGCCAGGGCTCTGTGCAGTCCAGTCAAGTTCTTCCAAACCAATCTCGACAAACCATTTCTGTACAGACCTCGCTTTGTGCACGGGGGCATGCTGAAATGGGAAAGGGCCTTCCGCAAACTGTAGCCACAAAGTTGGAAGCACAGAATTGTCTAGAATGCCATTGTATGCTGTAGCATTAAGATTTCCCTTCAGTGGAACTAAGGGACCTAGCACGAACCATGAAAAACAGCCCCAGACCATTATTCCTCCTCCAAGACCATTATTCATCCTCCAAACTTTACAGTTGGCACTATGCATTCGGGCAGGTAGCGTTCTCCTGGCCAAACCCAGATTCGTCAGTCACGCTGCCAGATGGTGAAGCATGATTCATCACTCCAGAGAATGCGTTTCCACTGCTCCAGAGTCCAATGGCGGCAAGCTTTACACCACTCCAGCCAACGCTTGGCATTGCACATGGTGATCTTAGGCTTGTGTGCAGCTGCTCGGCCATGGAAACCCATTTCAAGAAGCTCCCGGCAAACAGTTATTGTGCTGATGTTGCTTCCAGAGTCCGTTTGGAACTCTGTAGTGAGTGTTGCAACCGAGGACAGACGATTGTACGCGCTGTGTGCTTCAGCACTCAACAGTCCCGTTCTGTGAGCTTGTGTGGCCTACCACTTTGCGGCTGAGCCGTTGTTGCTCCTATACATTTCCACTTATTATTTCCACAATAACAGCACTTACAGTTGACCGGGGCAGCTCTAGCAGGGCAGAAATGTGACGAACTGTTGGAAAGGTGGCATCCCATGACGGTGCCACGTTGAAAGTCACTGAGCTCTTCAGTAAGGCCATTCTACTGCCAATGTTTGTCTATGGAGATTGCATGGCGGTGTGCTCAATTTGATATAACTGTCAGCAACGGGTGTGGCTGAAATAGCAGAATCCACTAATTTGAAGGGGTGTCCACATAATTTTGTCCATGTAGTGTAGCTTTATCCCTTAGTGAGCATACGGCATGCACCGTCTACTTACTATCATGAAAGCTAATGCCAGTGTCAGTGAACCAATGTGTGGTTACTATTTCCATTCGGGTTGCTTTTACTCATTCATTTCCATTCCACTGAGTTGGTCCTCATTGGGTRTCTCACTAACAGGCCTTGCAGTACCTATGGGCACCATGAGGATTCAGTTAGTCCAGTGCACAGAGCTGTAGGCCTAGAACTCTAAGGGAACAACAATACAAACTGTGTTAATCTGAAGTAAGGGAATGGGGGATACCTAGTCAATTGTACAACTGAAAGCTTCAACTGAAATGTGTCTTCCGTATTTAACCCAACCCTTCTGAATCGGAGAGGTGCCCCATTAAAGGAATGTTGATTAGATTGGGTGCTGGATCATGTTGTAATGTGTTTTCCTGTTAGATAATGGAAAAGAGATTGAATCTCAGGAACAAAGCAGGACTGCCCACTCCTGACACAAGATCTTGTAACCCCGGGTAACCCCTTGTCTTTGGTTAAAGAATTATGTAAGTTACTGGCCAAGGTGTACCTTTCTGTGTACCGCTCTGACCTCACAAGCAAACAAAGACTCAACAAGCTCTAGAGAACCTTTTGTATTTCAGTTGTTTAAGATTTTTTATTTTCTTTTTCAAAGTGAAAAGAGAGCATTTGAAACTATGAAAGGGATTAGAAGTGAGAAAATTTATCTTGTTCCTATAAACAATTAATAGTTCATTTTGTTTACTCATTCAGGAAGCAGGCTCCAACCWCACAAATGGAGTGTCTTTGTCTCAGGATAAGGTAAGACCCAGATTCAGACCGTGGCGAAGTAACAATGTTTATTACAGCAACAGAGGCAAAAGCACAGGATGRCAGGCAGGCTCAGGGTCAGGCAGAGTGGTCAGGCGGGCGGGTTCAGCGTCAGGACAGGCAAGGGTCAAAAACCAGGAGGGTGAGAAAAAGAGAGGCTGGGAAAAGACAAGAGCTGRCAGGACAAATGCTGGTAAGCTTGACAAACAAGATGAACTGGCAACAGACAAACAGAGAACACRGGTATAAATACACAGGGGATAATGGGGAAGATGGGCAACACCTGGAGGGGGTGGAGACAATCACAAAGACAGGTGAAACAGATCAGGGCGTGACACTTTGGCTACACAGTGTTCCTCACATAYGTCCCCCATAGCCACAAAGCTTTGTCAACATTAGAAACAGAAACATTAGTTATATTACCCCATGTACCAGAAACCTGGACCCTATCCTCGCTGCTTCAGTGTATATGGGATTTGAGGAACAACCCAACTAGCCCATAACGTTCTGAGAACCATATGATTGTTGTATGGTTATTTTGCATACAACCACCCCACAACTTTCTGGGAATGGTGCAGGGTAGTTRCTTGGCTTTGGAACATTCTCAGCACATTTAAGGAACTTGACAAACAAATATTTTCTTGGTATTTCATTCTTTAAAGCTACAATATGTAACTTTTTGGGCAACCTGACCACATTCACACAGAAATGTGAGTTATAGATCTGTCATTTTCATTGAAAGCAAGTCCCAAGAAGCTGTAGATCTGTTCTATGTGTGCTATTTCTATGCTTCCTGTTCTTAAGTTTCATTTTTGTGTATTTTACTTTCGGTTTTGTACACCAGCTTCAAATGGATGAAAACACTACATTTTTGGTTATGGAAAATATATTTCACAGGGGTTTGGATGGTACAGTGATTCTCTACACAATGACTGCTTGTTTTGTCACATAAACTGAAATGAGCCTAACTATTYGAATTTTAGCAACCAGGAAATGACGAAGCGATTTCTGCATGTTGCTGCTTTAACAGAAAGTTTCCTAAAAGTTCAAACATGGTTACATTTCATTTCAATTTTGGTAATGTTCTAGGAATGTTCTCCAACCGGTTTGACATTGGGAATGTTCTCAAATTGTTGCAAGAATGTTAAGAAACAACATTATTCTGTGTCAATTTCAGTACTCAAGCATAATGTTTCCTACAGGTTTCCTCATGGTTTTATTTAAAGTAATGTTCTCAAATTGTTGCAAGAACATTAAGAAACAACGTCGCAGTGCTAGAGGCGTCCCTACAGACCCGGATTCGATCCCGGGCTGTATCACAACCGGCTGTTATCGGGAGTCCCATAGGGACATTCCGTTCTCAGAACATTAAGAAAACTTTAGTAAAGTTCAGAGAACGTTCTAAGAATGTTATTTAAAATCATATACATTTCCTTCTCAGCATGAACAAAACTGTCTCGATCCTYTATCTTGTTAAGTGTGTTGGCCGCGCCCACTAATTGGCCACACCTGATCTCAATGGGTGCATGTTTCCTATGAAATGGGGTMTTTTTGAATAGACTAAAATGAACAGCTTTGTAGGCATAAACAAAGATGGAATGCTAGCTTCATCCTGGAGTTAGATAAACTTGGATTTTTTGGCAGGGACATATACAGGATGCTACCCTCCACAGCATAACCTTCACTCCAGTTCAAAACTCCAAACCTACAACACTAATTAAGGACAAAATTACCTGGAAGGATTAATATACCATCCAACCTGGAACTGAGACAGACCAGATACAACTTCAATTAGCACTGATGTGTGAAGTGTGGGTTCACAGCT
>NC_036876.1:13600325-13608573 GCF_002910315.2 Salvelinus sp. IW2-2015
AAGAAAACTTTAGTAAAGTTCAGAGAACGTTCTAAGAATGTTATTTAAAATCATATACATTTCCTTCTCAGCATGAACAAAACTGTCTCGATCCTCTATCTTGTTAAGTGTGTTGGCCGCGCCCACTAATTGGCCACACCTGATCTCAATGGGTGCATGTTTCCTATGAAATGGGGTATTTTTGAATAGACTAAAATGAACAGCTTTGTAGGCATAAACAAAGATGGAATGCTAGCTTCATCCTGGAGTTAGATAAACTTGGATTTTTTGGCAGGGACATATACAGGATGCTACCCTCCACAGCATAACCTTCACTCCAGTTCAAAACTCCAAACCTACAACACTAATTAAGGACAAAATTACCTGGAAGGATTAATATACCATCCAACCTGGAACTGAGACAGACCAGATACAACTTCAATTAGCACTGATGTGTGAAGTGTGGGTTCACAGCTCCAATCCAGATGTGTTGGTCATTACTGAGACGTGGTTAAGAGTTTTTTGAATACTGATGTTAACCTTTCTGGTTATAACCTTTTTCGGCAAGACAGATCTTCCAAAGGTGGGGGACTGGCAATCTTTACCAAGGATCACCTTCAGTGCTCGGTTGTCTCCACCAAGTTTGTCCCCAAACAATTTCATTTGCTGGTTTTAAGCATTAAACTTTCAAATAGCTCTTTGTTGACTGTTGCTGGGTGTTATCGTCCTCCATCAGCACCGGGCAGTACCCTACCTGCCCTAAGCTCTCTCCTGGCCCCTTACACTAAGTCTGAATTTATCCTGCTAGGTGACCTAAACTGGGACATGCTTAAACTACCTGACCAAGTCCTAAAGCAATGGGACTCCCTAAATCTTTCTCAGATTATTACCAATCCCACAAGGTATGACTCCAAACACACAGAAAAGGCTACTCTCCTYGACGTTATYCTCACAAATAATCCTGATAGGTATCAGTCTGGTGTTTTCTGTAATGACCTTAGTGATCACTGTTTTACAGCCTGTGTTAGTAATGGCTGCTCAGTGAAACGACCTGTCCTGATGTGTCATAGACGCTTGCTAAARAACTTTAATGAGCAAGCCTTCCTTCATGACCTGGCCTCTGTAAATTAGTATAGAATCAGCTTGATTCCCTCTGTCGAAGACACTTGGACCTTTTTTATATTTTCAGTGATATTGTTAACAAATACGCCTCTATAAAGAAAATKMGAATTAAAAACAGGTTCAGCCCCTGGTTCGACCGTGATCTTGCAGAGTTACTCCAACTCAAGAATTGCATTTGGCGAAAGGCTCRGCACACGCATACTCATGCTGACTGGCTCTCGTTCAGGCAAATGAGAAATAAGTGCACTCAGGCTATCCGGAAGGCCAAAGTTAGTCTCTTTAAGGAGCAGTTCTCTCTCTGTGGGTCTAACCCCAAGAAGTTCTGGAAAAAGCTTAAAGACCTGGAGAATAAACCCTCCTCCTCACAGCTGCCCATGTCCCTTAATGTTGATGATGTGGTTGTTACTGACAAGAACCACATGGCGAYTTCCCGAGTGGCGCAGTGGTCTAAGGCACTGCATTGCAGTGCTAGCTGGGCCACTAGAGATTCTGGGTTCGAGTCCAGAAGGTCTCGACCTTCGCCTCTCCCGAGGCCGTCGGAAGTCGCAGCGATGAGACAAGACTGTAACTACCAAATGGATACCACGAAATTGGGAGAAAAGAGAGATACAAAAAAAGAAGCACATGGCTGAGCTTTTAATCATTAAGTCAGAATTCCTATTTGATTCAGCCAGCCTCCTTGCCCGTCCAACATTTCCTCATTCTCCCACCCATTCTTAAATGTGACTAGCTCCGATGCTCTCTTCTTTTCCCCTGCCCCACTACAAAATTCTCCCTGCCAAGGCCCGGTCCCAAACTGATCCGTAGAGGTGCGTGTTGTGAAAGTAGTGGGTCGTAAGGTGGGCGGTACATCAGAAGAAACAGAAGAAAGTAAATAGTAAAACAGCAATAAGAGCTCCTTAAAAAGCGTGCTGACCTCCACCATTCCTGGGTCCAAGAATTGGTTAGAGTCTTTTGTTTTTGTGTTTTGTTATTTTTTTTTTCTCGGTTTTTCGTATAAGAGCCGAGAAAGATGGAACACGGTCAATGTGCTCAGCCCAATTCTAAGAGTAGAAGAAATAAGATGTAGGAAGAGACAGTATACGATGCTATTTGATCGGCTGTTGTTTAACTCTACTGAGAAGACAGCTATTCTTCCTGAAAAGGCTTTTAACCCAAAAGACAGTGTTGAAGAGGCTGTTCAGAAAGGGTTAAACTGCCAGTATACTCCTAACCTCAGTGCAACTTTCAACTCCTCTGTGTGTGTGTGTGTGTGTGACGTGAAGTAGTGAGTGGGTGTTTGTGTGTTGTGTGTGTGTGTGGTGTGTTGTGTGTGTGTCGGTGTGTGTTGTGTGTGTGTGTGTGTGTGTCGTGGTTTGTCTGTGGTTGTGTGTTGTGTGTGTGTGTCTTGTGGTTGCCTGTTGTGTGTGTGTTGTGTGTGTGTGTGTGTGTGTGGTGTGTGTGCTGTGTGTGTGGTGAGTGAGTGAGTTGAGTGAGTGGATGAGTGAGTGTGTGAGTGTGTGTGTGTGTGTGTGTGTGTTGGGTGTTGTGTGTGTGTGTGTGTTGTGTGTGTGTGTGTGTGTGTGTGTGTGTGTGTGTGTGCTGGACGTCCTAGTCCACCTCCCTACAACATGAACGTCCTAGTCCACTCCAGCATTGAACGTCCTAGTCCACCTCTCACAGCATGATGTCCTAGTTCCTTCTCTACAGCATGACGTCCTAGCTCCACCTCTCTAAAGCATGACGTCCTAGTCCACCCTCTACAGCATGACGTCTAGTCCACCCTCTCTACAGCATGACGTCCTAGTCCACCTCTCTACAGCATGACGTCCAGTTCCACCTCTCTACAGCATGACGCCTAGTCCACCTCCAGCATGACGTCCTAGTCCACCTCCCTACATCATGACGTCCTAGTCCACCTCCTCTACAGCATGCTCCTAGTCCACTCCAGCATACGTCCTAGTCCACCTCTCTTACAGCATTGACGTTCTTAGTCCACCCTCTCTACAGCCATGACGCCTAGTCACCTCTCTACAGCATGGACGTCCTAGTCCACCTGCTCTACAGCATGACGTCCTAGTCCACCTCTCTACAGCATGACGTCCTAGTCCACCTCTCTACAGCATTGACGTCCTAGCCACCTCCAGCATGAACGTATAGTCCACCTCTCTACGCATGACGGTCCTAGTCCACCTCCAGCATGACGTCGCTAGTCCACCTCTCTACATCATGACGTCCTAGTCCACCTCCCTACATCCAGACGTCCTATACCACCTCCAGCGCCCCTCATTGCAAAGTCTAGTCCACCTCCCTACAAACATGACGATCTATCACACCTCCTACAGCTGCACAGTCCTAGTCCACCTCCTACAGCATACGTCTAGTCCCACCTCTCGACACTCATGACGTCCTAGTCCCACCTCTCTACATTCATGCGTCCGTAGTCCCCTCTCTACAGGCATGACGGTCCTAGTTTCCACCCTCTCTACAGCATGACGTCCTAGTCCCACCTCCCACAACATGACGTCCTAGTCCACCTCGCTACAGCATTGACGTCCTAGTTCCACCTCTCTACAGCATACGCCTAGTCCAACTCTTACAGCATGAAGTCCTAGTCCACCTCCCTACAAAACATGACGTCCTAGTCCACCTCTCTACAGCATTGACGTCCTTAGTCCACCTCTCTTCAGCATGACGTCCTAGTCCACCTTCTCTACAGCATGACGTCCGGAGTCCACCTCTCGTACAGCATGATGTCCTAGTCCCTTCTCTACCAGCATGACGGCCTAGTCCACCTCTCTACAGCATGACGTCCTAGTCCCACCTCTCTACAGCATGACTCCTAGTCCACCTCCTTATCTACATCATGACGTCCTAGTCCACCGCCTCTGACATTCATGACGTCCTAGTCCACCTCTCTACAGCATGAGCGTCCTAGTCCACCCTCTACAGCATGACGTCCTAAGTCCACCTCTCTACAAGCATGACGTCCTAGTCCCGCACCTCTCGACAGCATGACGTCCTAGTCCCACTCCAGGCATGACGTCCTAGTCCACCTCTCTACAGCATGATGTTCCTAGTCCACTCTCTAACAAACATTGACGTCCTAGCTCCACGCTCTACAACATGACGTCCTAGTCCACCTCCCTACAAACATGAGTCTAGTCCACCTCTCTACAGCATAAACACAAAAAAAAAAAAAAAAAAAAAAAACAAAAAAAAAAAAAAAAACGACATCCTAGGCCACCTTCTCTAAACAACATGACGTCCTAGTCGCACCTCCCTACAAAACATGACGTCCCTAGTCCACCTCTCTACAGCATGACGTCCTAGTCCAGCCTCCAGCATTGACGTCCTAGTCCACCTCGCCTACATCATGACGGCCTGTAGTCCACCTCCCTACAGCATGACGTCTAGTCCACCGCTCTACAGCATTTGACGTCCTAGTCCACCTTTCTCTACATTTCCATGGACGTCCTATTCCACCTCCCTAACAGCATGACGTCCTAGTCCACCTCTCTACAAGCATGACGTCCAGTCCACCTCTCTACAACATACGTCTATAGTCCACCTCTCTACCAGCATGACGTCTAGTCCACCTCCAGCATGACGTCCTAGTCCACCTTCCCTACAAGCATGACGTTCCTAGTCCACCTCTCTCCAGCATGACGTCCTAGTCCACCTCTCTACAGCATGACTCCTAGTCCACCTCCAGCATGACGTTTCCTAGTCCACCTCTCTACAACAGACGTCCTATCCACCTCTCTACAGCATGACTCCTAGTCCACCTCTCTACAACATGACGTTCCTAGTCCACCTCTCTACAACATGACGTCCATCCACCTCTTTACCAGCCCACTCGCTCTGAACAAAGACCAAACCTCTCGCCCATCAAAACATTCTTACACACACACACACACACACACACACACACACACAACCCCAAAAACCAAAAACACACACACACCACACACACACACACACACACACACCACACACACACACACACATACACCACACACAACCACACACACACACACACATTATACACAGCGCTAGCAGGGACACACACACACACACACACACACACACAGACACACAGACACACAGAAACACACACACACACACACACACACACACACACACCAACAACACACACACAACACACACACACAGACACACAAGAAGAAACACACCACACTTCAAAGTGCACTAGGATAGGCGTTGGGCTGAATATAAATCCTTTAGAGAGAGAGAATGGGGATGGGATTCTCCCCTCAGTTCACTCACCAAGCCCCTCACATATGTGACTCACACACCTGCGATTCGTCTTAAGTAGCCCAACATTTTAAATGGTTGTTTGTAATTAGGTAAAAGAAGAGACTTTTGGCTCCTAATTCTGCTTTGAAAGTTGCTCAGCTTGTAAACTTACTTTGAGAAATTTGAATGTTTTAGCCTATCTAAGTGAAGAGCCTATTTTGTCTACACCCATTCAGCATCGTTCCACAACCCTCCCCTAAGCTTTAGCCCCCACCCAGTCTCGTTTCGCTCTCGAAGCGCAAACTCCGGCCGATGATTGTTTACCTCTGGATAGGCATGAAAAACAGCCTAACCAGCTCCGGCTGGCAACAAATTTCATTACGCTTTTTGCAGACGTTTACTGACACGGCCATATTCAACGGTGTTGTACACACGGGTACACGTAGCATTAAGCTTAAACGAGCCAGCCAGTCAACGTTAGCTAGTCAAACAATGACAGGCCGTTCAACAATTGCAATGCCACAGCGCGGGAGCCTAACTAACCATGTTCCAATGTTAGCTAGCTAACATTATGCTCTAACTAGAACAGCACACGGCTCTGGGAAACGAATGAAGACATCAGCTCGGGACCAGCCAGCTAACGTTAGACTTTAGTTAAGACATTGTAGCCAGCTAGCTAACAGTAGACTTTAGTTTAAGACATTAGATAGCTAGCTAACAGTAGACTTTAGTTTAAACATTTAGCCCAGCTAGCTAAAACAGTCCACTTTTTAGTTTAAGACATTTAGCTAGGCTAGCTAACAGTCCACTTTAGTTAAGACATTAGCTAGCTAGCTAACAGTCCACTTTAGGTTAAGACATTGAGCCAGGCTAGCTAAACGTTAACTTTAGTTTAAGACATTTAGCCAGCTAGCTAACATTAGATTTTAGTTTAAAGACATTAGATAGCTAGCTAACAGTCCACTTTAGTTTTAATACATTTAGCTAGCTAGCTAACAAGTCCACTTTAAAGTTTAAGACAAGTTACCTAGCTAGCTTACAGTCCACTTTAGTTTAAGACGATTTAAGCTAGCTAGCTAACAGTCCACTTTAGTTAAGACATTTAGCTAGCTAGCTAACAGTCCACTTTAGTTTAAGACATTTAGCTAGCTAACAGTACACTGTTAGCTTGCAATGAAAACCACTTTATATCAAAATCAGAAAAACGGTAACATCTGAAAATGTAGCTAGGCTAGCGACTAGAACTATCTTACCTGTAATACATCATCATGATGGACACGGCTCACTGTCAGAATTCCGTGCAAAAACTGGGTTGCCCTTAGTTTGCAAGATGTAATCCGGAGACAGGTGTTTTCTGCTTTAGCTATCATACTCTAAATTCACTGATTTTTAAACTTCCGATCCTCCAGAAGGAGAACACACTTATGCAGCTTATACAGGATTACCAACACAGACTGACCAGCTCAAATAACAGAAGCCCTCTATATGCAGACCATCCCAACGTCCTCTCTCGGATGTCCAGGCCCACTCATTATCTCAGCCAATCATGGCTAGTGCGGAAGGTTACTGACTTTTTCTGTGGCTTAAACCATATAAGCTCGCTAATTTTTATTGGTATTTACAGATTACAAGGGTTTTAAGGCAACATTAAGGTTCACTTGTTCAAGACATTTTTGCCATCCCCTCCCCCCAAAAAATGTCTATATTTTTTAAGTTCAAACGCTCTCCTGTGAAGTCTGACTTGCGTCATACGTCATAATTTCCTGAATTGGGTCACATTTAGGACCAGGATGCGGAATGGATTTCATTTAAATTCACTCACCCAAAACTCCTCACATATAGGACCCAGAAGAGCGCGACATACAACACTAACAACACACATACACACCAATTTTACACACACAAGTAAGTAACACATACACACACACAACACACACACACACACACACACACACACACACACACACACACACACACACACACACACACACACACACACACACACACACACACCACACACCACCACACACACACACACACACACACACACACCACACACACACAACACACCCAACCTTCGATATAATATAAAATAGTGAAGCTCAGAACAACCACGTGTAAGGGATGTCCAGGACAGCATATTATTGTCACGAGGCTTATTGAGAGTCCATTTGGATACTCCACAAAACTCAGGGAAAACCCCAAAGCACTGTATGTGTATCTTCAAAATGTATTGTTACTCACCTAGAAAAGAGAGAGAGAGAGAGAGAAGAGAAGAGAGAGAGAGATAGAGAAGATGAGAGACGACCGACAGAGAGGAGCAGAGTAAGAATAAACGATGTTAAAATCAGATAAACGGCTACTCACGAAGATTAAAAAAAAGAGGAGAAGAGAGAGAGAGATGAGACGAGAGAGACAGAGAGAGAGATGAGAGAGAGAGACACAGAGAGAGAGAACAGAGGAGAAGAAAGACACATGAGAGAGAAAGAGAGATGAGAGAGAGAGACGAGGAGAGGAGACGAGGGAGAAAGGAGAGAGAGAGAGAGAAGGAGAGGAGAGAGGAGAGAAGAGAGAGAGAAACAGTGGTTAAATACAATCCTAACTCACATCACTGCATTCTACCTGTTAACTATAATATAAACATACATTCACATCTCCAAACTTGAAGTACGAATAGGAACAAAACAAGAGACTAAACTTTTCTGGTCATTTAAAGATGGCCTTGGTACTGAGTTCTAGCTTGCCAGTGCGGCCAACAATAGCTGAGAGAAGAAAGACTAAGCACACACACACACACACACAACACCACACCACACACACACACACACACACAACACACACACACACACACAACCACACACACAACACACACACACAACGACACACACACACACACCACACACACACA
>NC_036876.1:13608598-13695051 GCF_002910315.2 Salvelinus sp. IW2-2015
TCACCTTCTTGTCAGGACGGAAGGACAATTAGCCCGCCGCAAGCAATAGTGTAATAGATAGGGAGTGAGCGCAAGCGATGTGCCACGGCTACTTCCCGATATAAGCGCAAACCCACAAACTGACACACGGCACCGCTCGTTTAGACCATCTTATTTCACGGGCGTCGCCACAAGAGGGATCCCGGCTGTGAAAATCAAAGACTCCCCTCTAGTACCATTGAGGTGGACCCAAAAGGTCAACAGCTGGAGTTCCCGTCATGCCGGGAAAGATTCTTATTATATAGCGCTCAGGAACAGATGAACTGAAAATGTATGATCGGTTAATAACAGTCGTATAACTTCAGTAGTTCCTCCAGTCTGCAACTTGTAAACCTGAAAAACCTAAAGAAATATAACCTGGAACCCAAAACAATAAAAGGTCACCGAATTGCAAGAATTAAACAATCAAACCCAAACAACACCAAAAAAAATTATCCTCAATGACAAATAACATTTTTCAATAGACCGCTGGCAAACCTAACAACCCCCAAAAACCAAAGAAACAAACAACCCCAAAAAAAAACGCAATAACCACGAAAGGCAGCCAAGAGAAAAAAAGATACCTAAACCCCTAAAGGAGGAATTACAAATACCATATCTCAAACCTGCGAATATCATGAGACAGGACAGATAGCACCTACCTACATTAGCAATTGAAAATGTGTGACACCCAAGAAAATGTGCGCGTTCAGACAGCTCAAAGCTCCAAGAATGATGTTGGTCCCATATTAGCAAAGTAGACAGTTAAAAGACGTATTTATTACGCCACCATCCCAAAAACAATATAATTGATGTTACTCTTATCTGAGTTACTAACTTTTTCAGGGCCAATCGCAGACTAGAATTCATATAACAAACAAACCAGGTAGAGAGAGGAATAGGCAATCTATACCAACGGAATCACCTTCAAGTGCTCGGTTGTCTCCACCAAGTTATTTGTCCACCAAACATTTTCATTTGCTCCGCGTTCTTCAAGCAAAAATATAAATTATCAAAATACGCCCAATAACCTAATTCGTGATGAACTGATGGTGGACATGACTAAACACCCAAATCAAAAACAACAATGTTAATACGTCACTCCAATCAGCTAGTCGGTAAGATACCACACACAATTCTAACTGAGAGCTAGATGGCTCTCTGGGCCCCATTAATTTATCACTAATAAGTGGCTGAATTATTATACCTAGCCTACGAGTGAAAAAACATAAAGCATGGGAGACAACCAATGCACATTAAACTAGAACCTTGACCCAAGTAACTAATACGCTATAAACAAAGTGCTGGGGACTCCACTAAATCATTTATCTACGCCAATAAATAATTTCCAATCCCAACAAACGGCTATTGCTACCTACACAAACAGACGCGATCTTCCTCTCGTAGCCTTTTATCAACAAAAATCAACTCCCTAAATCTTCGAAAGATAAAGGACTAATGCGATGATGGTAGTCGTTCTCTGATTATGAACTTTATAAAGTCGATCTGTTTAAAGCACTGTAGAATAGCATATGGACCCAAAACTGTCAGTGGAACGACGAAAATAAAAGACTGGTCTGATGTGTGCATGGGCGCCTGGATGAATAGCGCTGTTCGATGAGACAAAAAAGCCTTCTTCCCAAATGATAAAGGACCTATGTATTCATTGGTGAATAGAACATCAACTAATGTATTCCTATGGTCGAAAGAATACGACCTTGGCAGGCACTTATAATATTTTCAGTTGATATTCTAGTTTAACAAGCTTAAAATAAAAAGAAAACTGCCCGAAAATCTCAAAAATACACCAGGGTATCAAAACCAACATATGATCATCGGTCAGCGCTGGCCATCTTGCTCAGAGTTAACTCCTGATATTCCTGGAATTCGAAATTTCTCGAAGCCGAAACCCGGGCTCGGCCAAGAATACTCAATGCGACTGGATCATGTTTAAATGTGAAATGAAAAGAAAATAAGTGAACATACCGAGGCTGTCCGGCGGCCAAGAGTTTAGTCTCGCTTTCATAGGACTGAGGTTCGGGTTCTCTAGATGAAGGGCTCCCCTCCCCCAAAAAGAAAGTATCTAGCGCTGCTAAAATATGTTCATAAGAAAAACCCATAGTGGAAGACTAAAGAACGCGCTCCTGCCCTAACAAACAGTGCCCTGTGTCCTTATGTTGATGATAATCTGCGTTCCCACGTTAAAAATGTGTGCACAAATGAGAAGCCAGAGGGCACAAGTCCCGAGGTGCGCAGTGGTTCTAAGGCACTGGCGGTTGCAGTGCTTAGTGGGCACTGTACGTTACTGAGGTTTCGCAAGTACCCAGAAAAGGCTCTCGAAACCCTTCGACCCATCTGCTCACGAAAACCCAAAAAACAAAACGAGGACACGTAAGACACTGGTAAATGAAAAAAAGCCAGTCGTCTCGGATGAGATTCAAGATCTCAGTAAAAACTTAACCAACATCGGGATACCACGAAATTGGAGAGAAAAGAGATACAAAAAAAGAGCACATGGCCTGAGCTTTTTATCAATTAAGTCAGAATTCCTATTTGATTCAAAGCAGGCTCCTTGCCCGTCCAAACATTTCATTCTCCCACCCATTCCTAATGTGATAGCTCCGATGCTCTTCTTCTTTTCCCCCTGCCCCACTTACAAAATCTCCCTGACAGGCGGTCACTGAATCCGAGGTGCTATAGGAGCTCCTTCACTTGACCTCAAAAAATCTGGGTCAGATGTTGTAAGTTTCTTTCTTTAAGTTGCTGCCCCTATAATCGCCAAGCTTCTCTTGCCTTTTTACCTTCTCTTCTTCTTGGGGAGCTTCCAGTGCTGGAAGCTAGGCAGCTACGGTTCGTCCTTTATTTAAAGGGGGAGATCAAGCTGATCTTAACTGTTATAGGACAATTTCTATTTTGCCCTGTTTATCAAAAGTGTTGGAAAAACTTGTCAATAATCAACTGACTGGCCTTCTTGATGTCTATGGTATTCTCTCTGGTATGCAATCTGGTTTCCGCTCAGGTTATGGATGTGTCACTGCAAACTTAAAGGTCCTCAATGATGTCACCGTTGCCCTTGATTCTAAGCAATGTTGTGCTGCTATTTTTATTGACTTGGCCAAAGCTTTTGATACGGTAGACCATTACATTCTTGTTGGCCGGSTAAGGAATATTGGTGTCTCTAAGKGGTCTTTGGCCTGGTTTTCTAACTACTTCTCTCAATGAGTGCAGTGTATAAAGTCAGAACATCTGCCRTCTCAGCCACTGCCTGTAACCAAGGGAGTACCCCAAGGCTCGAACCTAGGCCCCACGCTCTTCTCAATTTACATCAACAACATAGCTCAGGCAGTAGGAAGCTCTCTCATCCATTTATATGCAGATGATACAGTCTTATACTCAGCTGGCCCCTCCCCGGATTTTGTGTTTAAACGCTCTACAACAAAGCTTTCTTAGTGCCCAGCAAGCTTTCTCTGCTTTCTCAAGCTTTCTCTGGGTTTAGAGCTTGAGGAGGCCTTTTGGTAGGCCGTCATTGTATATAAGAATTTGTTCTTAACTGACTTGCCTAGTTAAAGGTTAAATAAGTAAATAAATTTAAAAAATCATGGTTGTGCAGTGGACTAATTCCATGGACAGAGAACTGAATATTATRGKTTCAAATCTCACTGATGYTGTGTCACAATTACAAAAATATGTGTTTGCATGATTAATGCCCAAGGAAATTAATTTCCATGTGTTCTATCTGCGCTTAAAGTTAACCCCAAATAAGCTAGCAGTGTTAAAAGTCTTATTGAAACATTCAGTGAAGGTTTTAAGGAAGTTTTTGTCTAACCATTTTTTTCTGTTCTCAGTGTTAGTAAAAACCTCCCAGATGWCTTTCAAGGAACCAGAATAAAACGTTCCCMGAACCTCCCTGCAACCTAAAAATAAAGTTCCCAGAACAGGCAACATTTTCACTTCTGTTTTCAGAATGTTTAAACAAGTTTTACTGGTCCGTAAACATATGGCATAATTCCCACAAACAWTATGAAACCAAAAACGTTACGTTCCCACAATTTTCAAGGAATCAAATGTGCTAGCTTGGCCTCCTCTTCGTTGCTGGAGGACAGTGTGTTCTGATTTCTATTGACAGACGTTGAGAAGACTTTGAAGTATGCAGACAATGTCGGCCATCAGGTGGAAAGTTGTACTTTGGTGATGAATACATGGTGTCGGTACCTTTTGCGCAAACAACCTCTGAGGAAGGTAAGTCACTCAGGTGTTCAAGCTCCTCTCATTGCAATTTCACTGTACTGTAGGGTATAGTTCACATTTATTAGATTTAATAATCGTTTCCTTTTAAATTGTTCTAGTAGTATCCTAATGCTAATTAAATGATAATGCCAGAGAAGCCGGTGTTTGAGGGATATATTGGCATGGTGTTGTTAGGCCTGAGAGGTTACCAACATATTCAAATAATGATTGACATATTTTCTTTATTTTGATTAATTTATTCATACTATTTCATCCTTCCACAAGATATAGTCCCAAAACAAATATAGGGYTTCCATTGGTCCGGTTGCCAGAGACGCGACCCAGTTGTTCAGTCTTTTTGATCTGTATCTATGCGTGCGACCCAGTCGTTCGTTCTAAATGTTCCATTGCCATACTGGCTGGCAACATTCTTATCCCTTGCTAGCTAGCTAGCCAACTACGGCAAATTTACAGTCAGGTCAAACAGTGCAGTCAGAATAACAACAGTAGCTGCATTTGTTTAAGCTGTTTTCTAATGACAATTATTTGGATACATCCAGAAGWATGAGGCRCGRTTTCGCCTGGCATAGAACATTTTCTCTCTCATTAGGACGCTGTTGTTCAGAGGAGCTAGCCAACAACACAGCTAACACAATAACTTCAAACTGAAGCTGGAAAGACTGCAAATTAGCCGCACTTCATTTAGTTTTCAATTTTTCCATGGACATTTATTTGTACAGTGCATTGATAATGTCTAGATGCTTTTTATAGTGGAGATCAAGTTTATAACTTCCCTGCCTGGGATGATGAGACAGTGGATTGCGCAGTGAGATGGAACAGAGTAAATAGGCATTTTAACATCATATTATTAGCCGGTGGTAACTTGTGGAATAGACACTGGATTGGGTTTTTAAGTCATCAGCATTCAGGATTAGAACCACCCGTTGTATAATGCATCGTAGCCAACTAGGCCTACATTACACTGCTAAGATTAATACAATCATAATTTTATTCAAAATACAAATAGAAGAGAAAGGAGTTTTGCCGCTACTGTAAATAGACTGTCTGTGGGCTTCACAGTATTTTGTTTTCATGCCAGACCATCCCATTTTTTGACAGCTCTAGCTCAAAGGTTTCTGATGTAAAAAGGGATTTACAAAATACATTTGATAGACCGCTGCGCCACTCGGGAGCACAATCAAAGGCACTGCATCTCAGTGCTAGAGGCATCACAACAGACCCTGGTTCGATCCCAGGCAGTATCACAACCGGCCGTGATCGGGAGTCCCATGGGGCGGTGCACAATTGGCCCAGCGTCGTTAGGGGAGGGTTTGGCCGAGGTAGGTTGTTATTGTAAAATAAGAATTTGTTCTTAACTGACTTGTTAAATAAATAMAAATTGAAGTGTGCTTTRTTATTTTTTGTGATACAAAAAATTGATATATGGGAACATAGACAATAAACTGGATTGTGCATCATTTTGAAGGGGCCAACGTATTCTGGTCTTGGTGAGGAAATTGTGACATTTTGATGATGGGGATGACTCTGGATGATATGATATATTATATGGAAGGATTTCTTTTAACAAATCTTGTAAGTCAATCTTATCTGATTATGTACTGTATCACGAAATAGAAGAAAGCACACTTCAATCAATCATATTTATTTTGCAAAACCGCTTTTTACATCAGCAAATTGTCACAAAGTGTTTTACAGATATCCAGCCTAAAACACACAATTCATAGAGGGTGCAAACACTTCAAGACTGTAAGATTAGATGGCTTTTCATGTTTTAGGAAGTCAAGGTTTGTGGGCGTGGTGGTAAGGGGGATGGTAGTCAGGGAACAGTCCAGGGCCTGTCTCTTATACACATCTAGATGTGTATAAGAGACAGGATATATTATATGGAAGGATTTCTTTAACAAATCTTGTAAGTCAATCTTATCTGATTATGTACTGTATCACGAAATAGAAGAAAGCACACTTCAATCAATCATATTTATTTTGCAAAACCACTTTTTACAGCAAATTGTCACAAAGTGTTTTACAGATATCCAGCCTAAAACACACAATTCATAGAGGGTGCAAACACTTCAAGACTGTAAGATTAGATGGCTTTTCATGTTTTAGGAAGTCAAGGTTTGTGGGCGTGGTGGTAAGGGGGATGGTAGTCAGGGAACAGTCCAGGGCACACATCACGACAAGAGAGACAACACAACACTACATAAAGAGAGACTAAGACAACAACATAGCAAGGCAGAAACACATGGCAACACAGCATGGTAGCAACACAACAGGACAGCAACATGGTAGCAAAACAACATGGTCGCAGTACAAAACATGGTACAAACATTATTGGGCACAGACAACAGCACAAAGGTCAAGAAGGTAGAGACAACAATAGATCACGCGAAGCAGCCACAACTGTCAGTAAGAGTGTACATGTGGTGGTGCCTGGAGAAGTGTGTGTATACTCTAATTTTGTCACAATTCTTCCAAACAGCCCAACCGGTGAAGGAAAGGCGCCCTGTGTGAAGAATTCTATGAGAAACAGTGCCATACACTCTAAATGACCTACATTGATGAATCCCATATTGGTCTTTCACAGTCAGGCCAACCCGAGCTGTACTGTGCAGTAGGATAATAGTAGGCCTACTATTGAAACAGATAAAGTGAGTCAGAAATTCACAGGTTTCAGATTTTCTCAAATTTGGTTGTTTTTCTGTGAGAACATACTTTTTTAAAGTCCATAATAATGCGTAAACCCCATCAGGAGACAACTTTTGAGGTCTGGGAAAAATCKAAGAAATTGTGKTTTTTGAGAGTAGTTACCCTTTAATTCAAGTGTGAATGCACCTAGCGCTATTGTTTGATTATTGGTGATTCTGTAGCACATGAGATGGAGTTTGCAAAAGAAGTCGGCCACTTTATTGACGCGATGGTTACTTTGGTTATTTTGTCGCTAGTTAACATTTAATTAATAGAGAAGGCTTTTGGGAAAGCCTTTCCATCTACCAGAAGACAGTTAGGCCTGTCATTAATATCACTATATTTGTCCTGTTCCTTAATTGTTTGAAACCTGGATGTTTKACTTCATATTATGAGGCATGTCTTACCTTGCCTTGCTTCAAAGTAGCCTATAGCCAACATTYCACCATAGAAACGTGGAGGCAGTTCTTTTTATAAAGACTTACTCATATGCCTTCTCCTGTTCTATTGGTTTTGTTTCAACATTCTTTCATTGTCTAGCAGCCAAAGGTATTAGCCTAATCATATTAGCAACCCACAGTGGCGTGTATTCATGGATGCCAAGGGAAGCCAGGCTTCCGCAGAAAATGTACCAATTAAAACATGTATTTGCAAGAGTCTGAATGTATCTCACTGGAGCGAGCGAAACAGCGCCCCTCTGTCTCTCTACGTGTAGGCCATCTATCTGATGCTGTCTGGTCCAAACAAATATGACATTGTTACTGCCTGTAGCATTGAATGCAAGAGAAGCCAGTGAGCATTTGGCCTCCTTTGACCAAAACATATACAACATTTGCCAATCAGCAATGTGCTCAACTTTCAAYTGAGCGAGCTCAACTGTGAATGAAAGTGTCAAAGGCAGCCGGCTTGGATTTGGCGTCTCTCCTATCAAATTGCATTGAGAGCATAATTCATTCACAGAAGCAACTTGAATTGTTGTGTTGTTGTCCTCTGGTGGCTAGTTAGCTAATTAAAATGGGCCCTTTCCTAAATTAGCAATGGATAGGGATTTGGACTTGTGGTTTTACTTAATTCTCCGTACTGGCCAATGATTATAACGGTGATTCTGATCCAACCATTAATTCATACACTGTTGTGCACCTGGTCTGCTAAATGAATGGAAGTTCAATATGTAGCTAGATGTAGAAGGCTAATGTCAACTAGCTAACGTTGCCTATGAAGTTAGACTAGCAAGCAAGCATTTTAACAAGGTAGCCTAGGACAACAAAAAAGTGTGTACTGTATGACAGTGATAGACCGTTTCCTCAACATGAAAGAGAGGAGGATGGCATTGGCGTTTCTCTACGAGTAGGGTGTGTCAGCATGTTTTTTTCTCCTTGCACACACACAGAAATTAGAACCATGGACAACCACATCATATTTAGCTTACGTTGATTGGACTACATTTTTGTTAGGTATCTTTTTGTTGTCACTGTATTAGACTAAGCGTAGGTGATTTGATGATATTGAAATGTTGCTTTATCTTGGCCAGGTCGCAGTTGTAAATGAGAACTTGTTCTCAACTGGCCTACCTGGTTAAATAAAGGTGAAATAAAAAAAACGTTTAAAAAAAACTCTCCCTGATTCTAAATATAGTTAAGTGGTCCGAAAATGTCGGAAACATTAACTTGCTTGACCATGCTATAGGTCATGTAACTGTCTGTTACATGCAATATGCTTTTGTGGAATTCCCCGGACAGAGGTTGCTCTCTGGTAGGTGTGGTTGAATTTATTGTCTCTGCCTATATATCAMGGTCGCATGGCATATGAACTAACAAGTTATAAATTAAATAACGCAATTATCACAACACATAGTTTGTAATATTTCTGTCTTCCTTAGAACAGYGTTTTCCTGCAAATGGAATTTTGGAACATTCACGTGTAGGCCGTGTGTACATTGCTGCGCTGAAAATGYGAAGAAATAATAGTTGATCAACATTTTAAGCTTAAACATTCCAATCTGTTCCATCAACTCTATTAATTGATATGGGGTATACCTCCACTACACTACTTTGATATGAATAAGTATCAGTGGGGAATTC
This sequence comes from Salvelinus sp. IW2-2015, assembly GCF_002910315.2. Lineage (NCBI taxonomy): Eukaryota > Metazoa > Chordata > Actinopteri > Salmoniformes > Salmonidae > Salvelinus > Salvelinus sp. IW2-2015. Next base: position 13,617,634 of record NC_036876.1, read on the forward strand.
AGTATATATAAGTAGATATTTACATTTACATTTTACATTTAAGTCATTTAGCAGACGCTCTTATCCAGAGCGACTTACAAATTGGTGCATTCACCTTATGACATCCAGTGGAATGTCATAAGTGGAAGATATATAACGTATACCTGCGTATACCCTCCACTACACCACGGAATACATCTAATTAAACACAGATTATTTTAAATCTATCAGACAAGGGATGAAAAAACAGACTTCTGCAACTTGATGGCTGAACGCCATACTCAACACCCGGGACTAGCATTAGCCACTCTAGCATAGTTGTGGAAAACTGGGAGATGTAACTGCCCACCCCCCACCCCCCAAAAAACAAAACATTCCCAACACTTTCCCTGGCTGCCACTGCTCTTGCTCAACAGAAAATGTCCTCTGTGTCATCACAACTTTTGGAGAAATTTCAACAAAACGATTTTCTGGTAAGTTGATCAAATGTTTTTACATTTGGAAAAAGTTGTAGATATATGAAGTTAGATCTATAATTGTTATTATGGTGGTGAGGACAGGACTTTTGAAGAGCAACCAGGCATCCTCTACTGACGGGATGAGGTCAATATCCTTCCAGGATACCCGGGCCAGGTCGATTGGAAAGGCCTGTTTGCTGAAGTGTTTTCGGGAGCGTTTGACAGTGATGAGGGGTGGTCATTTGACCTTGGACTCATTACGCACGCAGGCAATGAGGCAGTGATCGCTGAGATCCTGGTTGAAGACAGCAGTGTATTTAGAGGGAAAGTTGGTCAGGATGATATCTAAGAGGGTGCCCATGGTTACGGCTTTAGGGTTGTACCTGGTAGGTTCCTTGATCATTTGTGTGAGATTGAAGGCATCTAGCTTAGATTGTAGGACGGCTGGGGTGTTAAGCTTGTCCCAGTTTAGGTCACCTAACAGTACGAACTCTGAAGATAGATGGGGGGCGATCAATTCACATATGGTGTCCAGGGCACAGCTGGCGGCTGAGGGGGGGTCTATAGCAAGCGGCAATGGTGAGAGACTTGTTTCTGGAAAGGTGGATTTTTAAAAGTAGAAGCTCGAATTGTTTGGGTACAGACTTGGATAGTAATACAGAACTCTGCAGGCTATCTCTGCAGTTGTTTGCAACTCCGCCCCCTTTGGCAGTTCTATCTTGTTGGAAAATGTTATCGTTAGGGATGGAAATTTCAGGATTTTTGGTGGCCTTCCTAAGCCAGGATTGACACGGCTAGGACATCCGGGTTGGTGGAGTGTGCTAAAGCAGTGAATAAAACACATTTTGGGAGGAGGCTTCTAATGTTAACATGCATTAAACCAAGGCTTTTATGATTACAGAAGTCAACAAACGAGAGCGCCTTGGGAATGGGAGTGATGCTGGTGGCTGCAGGGCCTGGGTTAACCTCTACATCACCAGAGGAACAGAGGAGGAGTAGGATAAGGGTACTGCTAAAGGCTATAAGAACTGGTCGTCTAGTGCGTTCGGAACAGAGAGTAAAAGGAGCAGATTTCTGGGCACGGAAGAATAGATTCAAGGCATAATATACAGACAAGGGTATGGTAGGATGTGAGTACAGTGGAGGTAAAGCTAGGCATTGAGTGACGATGAGAGAGATTTTGTCTCTAGAGGCACCATTTAAGCCAGGTGCGGTCACCGCATGTGTGGGGGTCATAAGGGCTAGCTAAGGTATATTGAGCAGGGCTGGAGGCTCTAGGGTGAAATAAGACAATAAACACCAACCAAAACAGCAATAGACAAGGCATATTGACATTAGGTAGAGGCATGTGTAGCCGAGTGATCATAGGGTCCAGTGAGTAGCTAGGCGAGCTGGAGACACGGCGATTCAGACAGCTAGCAGGCCGGGGCTAGCAGATGGGCGTCAGGGGGACGTCGCAACGGGCGAGCCTGTTGAAACCACCTCGAACAGCTACGTCGGCAGACCAGTTGTGATGGATCGGCGGGGCTCCGTGTCGGCAGCAAAGGGTCCAGGCCAATTGGCAAAAGAGGTATTGAAGCCCAGGAAATGTCTGATGGATCTCTTCGGCTAGCCGGGAGATGGGCCTAGCTCCAGGCTAGCTCCAGGCTAACTGGTGCTTGCTTCGGGACATAGACGCTAGCCAGGAGTAGCCACTCGGATAGCAGCTAGCTAGCTGCGATGATCCGGTGTAAAGTTTCAGAGCCTGCGGTAGGAATCCGGAGATGTGATAGAGAAAAATCTGTCGATATGCTCAGGATTGACATCGCTCTGTGCAGACTGACAGGAATTGACCGGGCTGAGGCTGGCTGATGTCCTAGTTAACGGTGATGACCGCTAGCAGTGGCTAACTGACTACTAGCTAGTAGCTAGTTAGCTGGCTAGCTACTGATGGGGGTTCCGGTTCTAAAGTATAAAAAAATTGCAGATCCATACCACATTGGGTGAGGCGGGTTGCAGGACAGTATGTTGAAATTGAGATTAAAAATATATACGAAATATATACTTCGAAAACGATACATACACGGGACAAGACAAAGACAAAGACGTCTGACTGCTACGCCATCTTGGAAGAGAAAAATAAACACACATATTAGTCTCACATATTAGGCACAGTTTGTGCCCCACCAGAGTCTCCTGCGCTTCATGGTTGACATTGCAGTAGGGATGCAGTATCTGAGTTCGAAGGGGTTTCTGCACAGGGACCTGGCTGCACGCAACTGCAACGGCATGTGAGTCCACCAGGGGATGCCATTCAGTCAGTGTACATACATGGGAGCCCCACATAAGGCCTCCTTGTTCAAAGGAAGACTGCATCTGCCCACACCATTTGTATTCAGCTTGGACTTACTATGAGATGGACGCTACCAACAAGTTCAATGAGGATGGATAAGGGTGTTCAACGACATAGTATAAAGCCATAGATACTAGAATTGTGGGATGGATGGATACAGTTGTTGGAAACTCAATTGAAACAAAGCAAGCCATAATGAATAGGCCTACAGATGATCATACAATATTGAACATGTTTTCTTTGTTGCTGTAAGTATATGTATGAAAAGTGTATAACGTAGTTGACTACCTGTCATAATTGCTGTGTGTGTGTGTGTGTGTGTGTGTGTGTGTGTGTGTGTGTGTGTGTGTGTGTGTGTGTGTGTGTGTGTGTGTGTCTGTGTGTCTGTGTGTGTGTGTCTGCGTGCCTGTGTGTGTGCCTGCCTGCATACGTGTGTGACTTTCCTAGGTTGGGGGATGACTTGCGTGTGTTTGTGTGGCTGACTCTCCAAGAAGATATACAGCAACAAATACTACAGGCAGACAGCGGTCGTCCGCATGCCGGTCAAGTGGATGGCCATAGAGAGCCTATTAGAGTCCATCTTTACCAGCAATAGTGTCGTGGTAAGTCACACCTGACTCGGATGACTAAGAGATCACTGGCATGACATCTGACTGACTCATAAGTAGTGCCAGGAGTTTTTCCTGACCATGTGACCTGTCCATGAAAAGGCCTGACTAATTCGCTAGCAGAGGCTAATCATAATGAATGCATGTTTATAACTGGCTGTTATGTCAATTCATGTTTAAGTTGAAGAAAGTGTGTGTGTGTTCGTGCGTGTGTCTGTCCCTCTACTACAGTGGTCATTTGGGGTCACCATGTGGGAGATGGTGTCCAGGGAAAGGACACCGTATCCTGGAGTCCACAACTATCAGCTCCTGGAGATGCTGAACACTGGACACAGACTCAAACCACCTGAGTGTGATAAGAAGCTGTGAGTCCTCACTTTATTCTAGTCTAGTTTAGTAGTGTGACATCACATGTTATGGAATCACATGCTATGTTGTGTAGCTCAGTGCATGTTCACAACAGCTGATGCTAGTTTTGTGACCCTAGATACTGTGGCCATTAGCCACTGTTTGCAATTGAATGTGTGAGTGCAATAATTCATTGAGAACTATGATTTATATTTCAAGAAATATGAACATACGTTAACATATTTTTGCACCAACGTTCACACATAACTTGCTGTATTTAGGGATTCACCCAGTTTTCAGATTCACAAAGAGTTGTTGACAACTTGGGCCCCATTTGTAAAAGAAAATTATGTTTTTATGTAACTATGTAACCTTTATTTAACTAGGCATGTCAGTTAAGAACAAATTCTTATTTACAATGGCGGCTTACCCCGGACGACGCTGGGCCAATTGTGCGCCGCCCTATGGGACTCCCAATCACAGCCGGATGTGATACAGCCTGGAATCGTACCAGGGACTGTAGTGACGCCTCATGCACTGAGATGCAGTGCCTTAGACCACTGCGTCACTTGGGAGCCCCAAAGTAACGTGCTGCTGGTTTCTCCCCTTAATATTTATTGGCTAGCTTCTGGACCGCCCCTGTAATTCTGCAGCCCTTACTAATTAAATCAATGGGAGCCTTAAGCACAATAGGCTGTAACTGAGTGTTGAGCATGTACACAGAGGTGACATTGTCTGTGTAATTAATCAGATGTCCCCCCTGCCTCTCTCTCTCCCCTTCTCTATCTCAATCCATCTTCCTTTCCCTCTTTCTGGTACTGTACTGTCTCACTTTTCCTTTGTTCTGTCTCTCTCCATTTCTCTTCTTCTTTCTGCACTATATATCTAGTTATCTCTCTCCCTCCAGGTATGAGGTGATGCTGAGTTTTTGGCACATGGAACTGGGACAGAGGCCTGGTTTCAGGGAGCTTGGGGAGAGGCTGAAGGCCCTTCTGTGTGAGCTGCCACCGCTGGAGGCTAGCCAGGAGGCCCAATACATAAACCAGGGCCTGTAGGCTGCCAATGGGGTGCCAACGAGCACGGAGGACACAGCAGCCTCGATTTTCGAGGAGGGCGCGGTAGGGAACGTGTACCTGCCCACCCCTGTGGGTTTGTGGCTACTGCTAAACCTCCACCCAAGAAAGAGGAGGAGGACTCACCCAAGGAAGAGAAGGAGGAGGAAGGATATCTGTTGGGTATTAAAAGTGGATCTGCTGTGAAGACGGTGGATAATGAAAGAGCCGTGGGTGTTTTTATAGATGCTTTTCGTGACAGAGAATCTACTCTTTAAACCGTGCTCTGGTGTTTTTGTGTTTCAGTCAGTTTGGTGTTTAATGTTCTGTCAACTACAGTAATCCAAGCGTGTTTGAATGTATTTATTCAATGTGTTAGCTCTGTGGTTAGATGTCAGTGCACAAATCAACTTAGCAATCAATTCAAATCACCTTAACACTTTTATATTTTTTTGACACCACATTCCAAAAAGCAAATTCTGCAGGCTCTGGTTTTGTCTGATCTTGATTATTGTCCAGTCGTGCAGTCCAGTGCTGCAAGGAAAGACCTAGTTAAGCTGCAGCTGGCCCAGAACAGAGCGGCACATTTTGCTCTTCATTGTAATAAGAGATATATATACTATGCATGCCAGTCTCTCTTGGCTAAGAGTTGAGGAGAGACTGACTGCATCACTTCTTCTTTTTATAAGAAACAATGTGTTGAAAATCTGAAATTGTTTGCATAGTCAACTTACACACAGCTCAGACACACACACTTATGCCACCAGACATGCCACCAGGGGTCTTTTCACAGTCCCAAAATCCAGAACAAATTCAAGAAACCGTACAGTATTATATAGAGCCATTATTGCATGGAACTTCCTTATTTGAGCAATTTCATATTGCTCAAATAAACAGCAAACCTGGTTAAAAAAAAACTGATAAAGCAACACCTCGCGGCACAACACCTCTCCCCTATATGACCTAGATAGCTTGTATGTATGCATTGATCTGTAGTGTGCCTTTAAATAAAATGTATGTAGTACTGTCCTTGAGCTGTTCTTGTCTATTGATGTTCTGTGTTATGTCATTCTGTATTATGTTTCATGTTTTGTATGGACCCCAGGAAGAGTAGCTGCTGCTTTTGCAGCAGCTAATGGGGATCCTAATAAAATATGTACAGTGTATCTCTGTGTGTGTGTGTTGCAGGCAGATTACAACAGCTGGGCATTACTAGCCTAACGACTCACACTAAATAATTCCGCTACTTTGTCGTTCGCTACATACTTTAGTCTGAGACTGCCATCATCGAAGTCGTTTGTGGTGACGAGGGGCACGAGGAGCGTTGTACAAAACAAAGTCATCAGCGATTGGATTTTCTCTAACCAATCAGAGTATCAAAGCCAATGACGAATTTTCAAACCACCGCTTTACCCACGTTTTAGGCTCTGGCCCAATCCATCGGTTTCTGGACCAATCAAATGGACCGGAATTCGGTGAAGGGTCGGGGAGGTACTGGGCGGATTCGATTATGCCACGAGGCACCGGTCTATGGCCCTTGACATGAACAGGCAAAAGCAGTGAGGGAGGAGCGCCCTTCTCAATTCGAACAGTAATCTGCGCTGCTAAGTCATGTTATGAACATCTTTTACATAAAATATATGTTTGAATTTTCAAACTAGTTTTCATTAGGAAGGCAGATGAAGCGTTTTTATCAAAAGCAATCACTTTGGCATGTGAAAGCACGTAATCCTACTCATTACTCCACGTGCTTAATTACGACACTTTTGTCACAGGCTTTGAATGGGGCACCTGGCTCACGCCTGGGAGTCAGCCCGTGTCCAAAATGAATGTAACCAACTTTCACCAGGTGTAAAACACACCTACCTGGGTGCCCGGGATTAATCGAATCGCCTCACTGATATAATAGTGCCGGAGCCGATGGCTCCCGTTTTACGGGCTCTCAACCAATTGTGCTATTGTGTGTGTTTTTTCGCATTATTTGTAACTTATTTTGTACATAATGTTTCTCAATGTCTTGTATGACCGAAAAGAGCTCCTGGATATCAGAACAGTGATTACTCACCTCATACTGGACAAAGATTTTCGTATGCGAAGGATTTACTTCAGACACCGGACAAGGCCCAAATCCACATAATTCGCATGAAGAAGAGACGGTCGGGTCATATTCGGGGTGCTTTGTAAGAATCGAACGGCGAGTGGGTAACCTGCCTCTACCATCAGTCCTATTAGCCAACGTGCAATCATTGGATAATTAACTGGATGAGCTCTGATCAAGACTATCCTACCAACGGGACATTAAATACTGTAATATCTTCTGTTTCACTGAGTCGTGGTTGAACGACGACATGGATAACATACAGCTGGCTGGGTTTTCCGTGCATCGGCGAGATAGAACAGCTGCCTCCGATAAAACAAGGGGTGGAGGTCTGTGTCTATTTGTCAATAACGAAATCTGACATGAATGAAGTCTCAAGGTTTTGCTCGCCTGAGGTAGAGTATCTCATGATAAGCTATAGACCACACTTTTACCAAGAGAGTTTTCATCTATATTTTTTGTAGCTGTCTATTTACCACCACAGACTGATGCTGGCACTAAGACTGCACTTAATGAGCTGTATAAGGCCATAAGCAAACAAGAAAATTCTCATACAGAGGCGGCGCTCCTAGTGGTTGGGGACTTTAATGCAGGGAAACTTAAATCTGTTTTACCTAATTTCTACCAGCGTGTTACATGTGCAACCATAGGGGGGGAAAAACTCTGGACCACCTTTACTCCACACACAGAGGCGAGTACAAAGCTCTCCCTCGCCCTCCATTTGGAAAATCTGACCATAATTCTATCCTCCTGATTCCTGCTTACAAGCAAAAACTAAAGCAGGAAGTACCAGTGACTAGCTCAATACAGAAGTGGTCAGATAACGCAGATGTTAAGCTACAGGACTGTTTTGCTAGCACAGACTGGAATATGTTCTGGGATTCTTCCGATGGCATTGAAGAGTACACCACATCAGTCACTGGCTTCATCAATAAGTGCATCGATGACGTCGTCCCCACAGTGATTGTATGTACATACCCCAACCAGAAGCCATGGATTACAGGCAACATCCGCACTGAGCTAAAGGGTAGAGCTGCCACTTTCAAGGAGCGGGACACTGAAGCTGTACGCTTATAAGAAATCCTGCTATGCCCACCGACGAACCATCAAAAAGGCAAAGCGTCAATACAGGACTAAGATTGAATCATACTACACCGGCTCCGATGCTTGTTGGATGTGGCAGGGCTTGCAAACTAATATAGACTACAAAGGGAAGCACAGCCGTGAGCTACCCAGTGACACGAGCCTACCAGACGAGCTAAATTACTTCTACGCACACTTCTAGGCAAGCAACACTGAAGCATGCATGCGAGCACCAGCTGTTCCGGATGACTGACGATGTGAGTAAGACCTTTAAACAGGTCAACATTCACAAGGTCGCAGGGCCATRCGGACTACCAGGACATGTACTCCGAGCATGTGCTGACCAACTGTCAAGTGTCTTCACTGACATTTTCAACCTGTCCCTGACTGTGTCTGTAATGCCAACATGTTTCAAGCAGACCACTGGGACTATCCCTGTGCCCAAGAACACCAAGGTAACCTGCCTCAATGACTACCGGCCCGTAGCACTCACGTCTGTAGTCATGAAGTGCTTTGAAAGGCTGGTCATGGCTCACAACACCATTATTCCTGAAACCCTAAACCCAGCCCAATTTGCATACGGCCCCAACAGGTCCACAGGTGACACAATCTCTATTGCACTCCAAACTGCCCTTTCCCATCTGGACAAAAGGAACACCTACGTGAGAATGCTATTCATTGACTACAGCTCAGCGTTCAACACCATAGTGACCTCAAAGCCCATCACTAAGCTAAGGACCCTGGGACTAAACATCTCCCTCTGCAACTGTATCCTGGACTTCCTGACGGGCCACCCCCAGGTGGTAAGGGTAGGTAACAACACATCTGCCTCACTGATCCTCAACACGGGGGCCCCTCAGGGGTGCGTGATCAGTCCCCTCCTGTAATCCCTGTTCACCCATGACTGCATGGACAAGCACGACTCCAACATCATAATTAAGTTTTCCGACGTCACAACAGTGGTAGGTAGGCCTGATCACCAACAACGATGAGACAGCCTATAGGAGGAGGTCAGAGACCTGGCAGTGTGGTGCCAAGATAACAACCTCTCCCTCAAAGTGATCATGACAAAGGAGATGTTCGTGAACTACAGGAAAAGGAGGGCCGAGCACACCCCCATTCTCATCAATTGGGCTGTAGTGGAGCAGGTTGAGAGCTTCAGGTTCCTTGGTACCCACATCACCAAAGAGCTATCATGGTCCAAACACAGAAGACAGTCGTGAAGAGGGCACTACAATGCCTATTCCTGAGAAGATTTGGCATGGGTCCTCACATCCTCAAAAAGTTCTACAGTTGCACCATCGAGAGCATCCTGACTGGTTGCATCACTGCCTGGTGTGGCAACTGTTCGGCCTCCAATGGCAAGGCACTACAGAGGGTAGTGCGTACGGCCCAGTACATCACTGGGGCCAAGCTTCCTGCCCTCCAGGACCACTATACCAGGCGGTGTCAGAGGATGCATAAAAATTGCCAAAGACTCCAACCACCCTAGTCACAGACTGTTCTTTCTGCTACCTCACGGCAAGAGGTACCGGAGCACCAACTCTAGGTCCAAAAGGCTTCTTAACAGCTTCTACCCCCAAGCCATAAGACTCCTGAACAGCTAACAAAATGGCTACCTAGACTATTTGCATTGCCTCCCCCATGTTTACGTTGCTGCTACTCTCTGTTTATTATCTATGCGTAGTCACTGTACCTACATGTACATATTACCTCAATTACCTCGACTAACCTGTGCCCCCTGCACTTTGACTCTGTACCGGCACCCCCTGTATATAGCCTCGTTACTGTTATTTTATTGTTGCTCTTTAATTATTTTAAATGTTTCTATTTTCTTCTTCTTAACTTTTTTCTTCTTCTTATTGTTTAAGTCAGTTTATTTAGTAAATAGTTTAACACTGATTACATGTTGTTTTCGGCGCATGTGACAAAATAAAATTTGATTTGATTTTGAGATGTAGACATATTGCGGAGAAGGAGAAGAAACTAACGTTGTCGCGGAGTAGCGTTTGGCCTGAGCAAGGAGTCTGGGTAGCCAGGCAAGGGAATTACCTTCTCTAATGTTGTGCCACAATGTTTCTCCAACTTGAATGTTTAATTGTCCATGACATGTCAACTTTAATAAAGTTGTATACTTTTTTCTAATGAACATTGTTTTGGGGATTTCTTTGAAACTCATAATTACATAAAATTATAAAAATTTTCCTTTTTCCATTGAATTCAAATTTGCAATAATACAGTGTATCCATATACTTATGCATATAAAAAAGGTGTGTACTTATCTTGATGTGTGTTTTGTCCAATATTTTTATTGAATTTATTTACATTTTTTAATCCCAGCCCCCCAGCCTTTTGCCTTTTGGTAGGCAGTCATTGTAAATAATAATTTGTTCTTAACTGACTTGCCTTGTTAAATAAAGGTTAAATAAACACAAAGTCCCCCATGTCTAGGTAGACTTTGAACTACAACTCCCAGCATTCAGAGTCATTCTAGATTTGTCCGTAGTGCCACGTCATTTGATGTCACTGCCGCACCTGCGCAGCCATCTTGTACTTTGAGCGAAGAGCGGACACAGAAAGAAAGAAAAAGAAGGAAATTAACCTGTCAAATCAGACGAAAATAGGAATGTCTGTAAACGTTATATAGCCTCATAACGATTAGACAGCCAAGAAGGACAAGGGGAGTTAGAAAATACGGTGAAAGACGTCCAAGTGCCTTGGATATTGAGACCGACAATCCATATTTGCCTTTGAAAGCGGAGTGAGCGAGAGGAGGAAGGAACAGTGAAATCGCCGATAGAAACATATCCCGAACGTCAGTCAAATCATGAATCCAGAATAGTGAGTAGACTCTACCACTCGTATATTTTACACTCCCTTTCGTTTTGTAATCTTATATGCATAGATCGAACACGTTATTGTAGTTTTATTGTAGTAGGGCGCGGGCAATTCCATAAATGTGAGTCTCGAGCGTTTTTTAACTAATATTCAGCCAACGTCAGCTGATCGCTTGTTCGTGCCACATTGTCAGCTAACTATAGATGGCTAACTAGCATACGTTTTACATAAAAATAGCTAGCTATAATGTAATTGTTGTCAGTATTGTCAACGAACATAGCTAGTTAGTCCCTCAAACATCTGTCACTTGTATGTGGCCCTGAAATGAGAGAACACGCGCATAGAAACCCTGTTCTGTGCGGTAGCGACCGGAGAAATAGGACGTGGTGCTGAAACGTCGTACCGGCCCACTAACTTACAGTAGCAAAGCTATCTTGCTGCCTATGGAGATCTAACGTTAGCTAACAAACACCAATGCTTGCTTTGAGATCGCTTTGTCATTAACAAACACACACCCTCCGTTCTGTGATGGTGCTCTCTAACGTTAGTGTGTAACGCTAGCTAGCTAACTAACGTTATGTTAGGGCCAAAACATAGGTTGCTACTTGCTAACTTTACGAATAGATTGGCTATGTGCCGGGTGATAGCAATTTAGCCAGCACATGCCGTTTCCGTACATAGCAAGCGTATGGACGTCGACTCAGAACGCATAGGTGATTTGTTGTAAAAGCCTCTTATCTTCGTGAATGTGGGAGACATCGCCACATCACATCAAAGTCTGCGTTTGGGGAAGAGATTGCCACATACATGCAGCCTGTGTTAGTTTCCATAGCATGGAAGTTCTTTGGCAGGAAAAACATGCCACATCTCAATTTCAGTAGACACAAGAATAGCTCTGTCATTGCGCCACTTCTGTGCAGTGGAAGTGTGTCAAATGCACGTGACCTTGTTTTGCTGAGAGTTGATGTGAAAGTACTACACCATAATATTTACTTACGTACAAACATTTCTGAGAGTTCCATATCGGTGAATGAGTTCACCGTGTACTGGCTGTGGCCCTGCTACATGTCCTATTTAGAAGTAGTTGCTTGAACACAACTTGATATTGGTCAATCGGTTGGTTGCCTCAGGAGTGTCTCTCAGGAGTGTCTTTCCCCACACTTTCTCTCTATTGGGCCTTAGCCTAGAATTCTAGGCCATCTGTCCGAAGTGGAATAAACTGACCAACATAACATCAGTAGGGCTTATGACTGGAGTTAAGTAGCAACACTGTTTAGTATGTCTAGTCTTTGGTCTAATGCTGGATGCTTTAATTTCAGTGACTACCTGTTCAAGCTCCTCCTTATTGGTGACTCCGGTGTGGGAAAGTCCTGTCTTCTGCTCCGCTTTGCTGTAAGTATAGTTACCGTATACTATGACTGTATACAGTTATTTAGTAAGTGTCGTGTAGCTGCCTTGTGTCAAAATGCAGCTTCCAGAATCTGACTGTTCTCTCTCTCTCTCTCTCTTCTGCCCTCTGTAACTCCTTCCTTTTCTCCAGGATGACACCTACACAGAGAGCTACATCAGCACCATCGGCGTAGACTTCAAGATCCGCACCATCGAGCTGGACGGCAAGACCATCAAACTGCAGATTGTGAGTCTGACACAGTGAACACTGCAACATGCCGCTACCCACACCACCAACTACAAATAAGAAGTGGCTGTTTTAATTAGAAAGCTTAGCCCCAGCTATTGCTGTTATGATGAACATTTGATGGTTTTGCACCGCTCACAGCTGTGTGATCTATTTTGCGTCGCTCGCGTGCATGTGTGATCTCTTATAGTCTAATAGGATGTAATAGGATACTGTGTTGGTAGGAGAAAAGGCTGCACCGTTACAGACGGATACATCTGGTTAAACAGGAGGAGCGGCTCCCCCCGCCAACTCCTGATGTTATAAAGGCTTGATTAGATTTGATAAACGGTTCAGTAACCTAGTTATGTTGCTTAGTTTTACGTCCTGTGTTTGCTCTGTAGTTTAACACCTCGCCCTAAGGCTAAACAACAGGCCTGGGATCCAGTTCTGTTCCCACCATGGCTCTTTAGATGCAAGGAGAGGAACTTTAGACGTTAGTGTGGTATTCTAATGTCCATAGATGCCTAACTAGTGCTATTCCAAGTGTTTTCAAGACAGGAATGAATGGAACTTGGGTGAAGACAGGTGTGTGTTTATTTATTTAAATTAGCCTCTTTCTTTTGTTTGCATTAAACAACTATCTCTCCCCCCCTCTCTCTTTTGTAATTCTCCACTCCCTCTCTTCCAGTGGGACACTGCTGGTCAGGAGAGGTTCCGCACCATCACCTCCAGTTACTACAGGGGCGCCCACGGCATCATCGTGGTCTATGATGTCACAGATCAGGTGGGTTATTAGTTCAAGGGAGATCTATGCTTAGACCTAAGCTTAATACTCTATTGTTTATTTTTGAAGTCAAATATTGTACTTCCCAAGTTCTTTTGACTTTCAAAAATGTCTAATTGGCATAATAATAAAAAATCCCCATAAGAATCTTTCAGTTAAAGCTAGCATTGGATGTGTCTCAATCCACCGCATCCGTCGATGTCGCACTTCTGCATCTGCGGTGACAGGTGACACAGAGCTAGAGCGGTGTTTGTCAGACCATGAGAGATCCCGAAAATCAGTCTTCTCACAAAGTCAACTATCGTCCGAACGGTTTCGTCCACAGGCCTTACAAGAATCTTTTGAATGTCTCCCTGTACCAGTTGAAAAATGAATGGAAGTAATAATGGAAACTGTTTCGTGCCAAAAACAAGGGGTTAAATAAATGTTTAAAAAAAATCTGTATATAAAATGTTTCCTGATCTTTCTTATATCTCTCAGATATGAAACAGACACTTCAGAACAAAGTTCCTTTTTGGGGGGGGGGGGAACTATCTGTTGTTCCATGTACTGAATCTGTTATTCAATGCTTTTGTATGGGCTAATAGCAGTTAGGCCAAATACATTTTTTATTTTTTTTTCAAAATGACACTTCAAGGGGTCTTACATTTCAATATCAAAATGATCATTGGTATGACCTTCTTAAAACAATTCCATATAGCTTAGTAGAACCCCCTCCCTCCCCTGGCTTAGACAGGGCTTAGACTCTTATGGGTAAAAATCTCTAAAAATCTCCACTGTTTCTCACATGCCTGTAGGATAGGAAGCCATGCACTGTGTGACTCATCTCATTCTGTCCTGTGTGCTGTAGGAGTCCTACAACAACGTGAAGCAGTGGCTGCAGGAGATCGACCGCTACGCCAGCGAGAACGTCAACAAGCTGTTGGTGGGGAACAAGTGTGACCTCACCACCAAGAAAGTAGTGGACTACACAACAGCCAAGGTATGGCTACAGGGGCATTTCTATGATTTGAGGACATTGGGGGCTTACCCCAAAGCCAGAGGGTTCCGGGGGCATCCCCCGGAAGAAAAATTGAATTTCAACTGCTGCATGAATGCATCCATCAGGTGCACTTTGAGATGAACATTAAGAGATTAGATCCACTCAGAATTTTTGTAAATAAAAAATACATACAAATTTTAAAATAATAATGTGGGTGAACAATCCCTTTAAAATAGGGCTTGAAGAAAGTCCTGCAGGGAGGTGTGTTTCCCAAGTGGAAGGGATTTTAAAATATTCACGCTATAACAATGAATTACTCCATGTCACCTCACCGTCAACAACAATCTGAAGGTGGTTGAGGCTGACATGTTGCAAAAATGTGTCATCTTACTGTATATAGGCAAGATATTTTACGTTTACGAGCTTTTGAGAGTCCTCTTGCCATATCTGCATAGCAGCTTGTGCACACGACTAAAATGACAGAATAATTGAGGGAAGAGACATTTCAGTATAGCCTATTCTCCTTTTTATGACTTACAATCAWCATGTCCATGACACAACTTACCTACATGAATGGTAAAAAAATGCATAGCTTCTTGTCATATTTATTTTCGAAGGCACAAGTGCGCATAATAGATTTCAAAGAAGTAGTTACACCAGCAAAACTGTGAGGAAGTGACATACTAAAAAGTATGAGGAATAACAGTACTGTTCTTGCTGAGAAGCACACTAATTATCCTATAATATGATATCCCATCATAAGGAATAGATGTTCCATTGACTTACATCAGCTAATGTGAAAGAAATCAATTCAACAGAAAATCTCTTGAAGATATCATGGCATAGCCTACGTCTTTCCAGGGCTACACCTGGAGGCTACACCTGAAGGCTTTCCACTAGATGTTGGAACATTGCTGTGGGGACTTGGGTGATTAGGCTTGGCTCACAGTAGGCTTTCCAATTCATCCCAAAGGTGTTCGATGGTGTTAAGGTCAGGGCTCTGTTCAGGCCAGTAAATTTATTCTGCACTGATCTCGACACTGATCTCATTTCTGTATGGACCTCGCTTTCTGCATGGGGGCGTTGTCCTGCTGAAACAGGAAAGGGCCTTCCCCAAACTGTTGCCACTAAGTTGGAAGCACAGAATCGTCTAGAATGCAATTGAATGCTGTAGCGTTAAGATTTCCTTTTACTGGAACTAAGGGGCCTAGCCCGAACCATGGAAAAACAGCCGCAGACCATTATTCTTCCTCCACCAAACTTTACATTTGGTACTATGCATTTGGGCAGGTAGCGTTCGCCTGGCATCCGCGAAACCCAGACTTGCCCGTGGGACTGCCAGATGGTGAAGTGTGATTCATTACTCCAGAGAACCGGTTTCCACTGCTCCAGAGTCCAATGGCGGCGACCTTTACACTACTCCAGCCGACGCTTGGCACTGCGCATAGTGATCTTAGGCTTGTGTGGAGCTGTTCGGCCATGGAAACACATTTCATGAAGCTCCCGACGACCGGTTCTTGTGTTAACGTTGCTTCAGCGTTCCCGTTCTGTGAGCTTGTGTGGCCTACCACTTCGCAGCTGAGCCGTTGTTGYTCCTAGACGTTTCCACTTCACAATAACAGCACTTACAGTTGACTGGGGCAGCTCTAGCAGGGCAGAAATGTGACGAACTGACTTGTTGGAAAGGTGGCATCCTATGACGGGTGCCACGTGAAAGTCACTGAGCTCTTCAGTAAGGCCATTCTACTGTCAATGTTTGTCTATGGAGATTGCATGGCTGTGTACTCTGTTTTGTACATGTGGCTGAAGTAGCTTAATCCACTAATTTGAAGGTGTCCACATACTTTTGTGTATATATGGTGTATCAAACAAATGGGCTTCTCGCAGTCCGCTATTTTATTATATAATGTTTTTCTCCCCAATTTCGTGATATCCAATTACGATCTTGTCTCATCGCTGAAACTCTCCAACGGGCTCGGCCGTGTCATGCGTCCTCCGAAACATGACCCACCAAACCGCGCTTCTTAACACCCGCCCGCTTAACCCGGAAGCCAGCCACACTAATGTGTCGGAGGAAACACCGTTCAACTGACAACCGAAGTCAGCCTGCAGGCGCACGGCCCGCCACAAGGAATCGCTAGAGCGCGATGAGCCAAGTAAAGCCCGGCCAAACCCTCCCCTAACCGGATGACGCTGGGCCAATTGTGCGCCGCCCTCTGGGACTCCCAGTCAAKGCCGGTTGTGACACAGGCTGGGATCGAACCCGGGTCTGTGGTGACGCCTCAAGCAAAGAAGATATTATCTCCAGTCAAATTTATCATATCTTTTGAATGGTTCGGGCGCACACAGTTTTCAGTAAAGTAAAAGCGAAACCATATCCCTATGGCATACTACCTAGCTTGTAAGTTATGGAAACTCATATCAGATGTACAGCCTGCAATTTTGAAATTATTCATCCATCAAAAGGTTCTGGGCACTTCACAAAACACACTACATTTCAGGCACTACACAAAACAATTAAGTTGCTAATTTTGTTTTGAGCAGTCGATTTCTCTAGAAAGCTATTTCCTCATCAATTGGGAATACAAAATCGAGTTGGCTCCTGAGGTGATCAATAGCGTAATATTGGATCTTTAACTTATTTACAATTTTCTTTAATGCATTTTCAACGCAGACAAAATACAGACCGTACTTTTCACATTGAGACACTTCACACAATACCAATATTTTTAAAATCCTTTCTGTCCCTCCCTGCAGCGTCCTATTGCTTTATATTTAATGAACATAATACTGTTTTTTAGTATTATTATTTTCCCCATGGTCAATACTACAACAGCTGGGTATTACCTTGTATGTTTTTATATCTATGTTTAACCCCTATCTATTCTGTCCCTGTCTGCCGCCTGCAGGAGTTTGCCGACTCCCTGGCCATCCCGTTCCTGGAGACCAGTGCCAAGAACGCCACCAACGTGGAGCAGGCCTTCATGACCATGGCTGCTGAGATTAAGAAGAGGATGGGACCCGGGGCCACGGCCGGTGGGGACAAGCCCAACCTGAAGATAGACAGCACCCCGGTCAGGCAGTCTGGCGGGGGATGCTGTTAAACCGGGCCMTGTTCTGGATGCTCACCACCTCCTCCCGTCCCTCTCTGCCCGGGGCTTCACCTCCTCCACCTCTCCCTCCTCCACTTTTCACCCCTCAGCCTCCCTTCCATCTCCATCTCCCTTTCTCTTACCCTACAGTGAACCAATGGGAACAGGGTTAAGCGAGGGATGGGTGGTCAGGGAGAGGTTGAGAGAAAGGGGTGGAGTTGAAGGGCTAGAACTGGGGGCTGACTTGAAGACTATCTGACCTAAAAAAGTGTATGGGGAATAATAGTTAGGTAGGTAGGGGTGAGGGGGGGTTTGAGGACCTTTTTTTTTCTTTTTCATTTTTGCTGAGCGATGAGGCAGGAAGGTAAACAGATATGAGAAAAGATTGGTATTGACTTAGAGGAGAACTGGGTGATAGAAGATTAGGTTTTAGATTCTGGCGAGCGCTTATCTCTCTCTCTCCCCCACACACACACACACACACACACATTGAAAGTGGGTCGGAGTGATTCTGCCATTCGAGATAGTCACAGGTATGGGTCTCTCTTTCCTTCAGGCTATGTCGTTCATTGCAACCCAGTGAAAGTCATATAGCAAAATTAAGTTTAGTGTGCTACAATAGTCATCTGTCTATTGGGTCTATTTTATATGTTGGGGTGCCTTGTAGTCATGTTAAAGTCTGTCTACAGCATAGATTGAGTCACGTGTACCGTCTGGTCCACGTTTTATGGCTCAAATGCAAAAGTAACACTCATGTATTCATGACTATCCGTCCGTTAAACAAACTGAATTGGCATTGGAGCAGAAAGCAGACAGTTGTGCCACTACCAGCGTACTAACATTCTAGTGAGGCGGTGGTGAGTCATCGAGGTTATTAATTGATGGGGATGCCCATTTGTTGTGCTTTCCTCCAATCGCTCGCTTTTTCTGCCTCTCATCAACAGACGGGGGACAGAGGAGAGACTCATACACTGCAGTCTGTGTGAAGAGGGTATTCTGGGGGGTGGTGGGACTTCTCGTAGACTGCGTGCTTTAGGTTGATTCGACACTCCATGCAGAACATGAGAGCTTTTGGTCAAACTTGGAATCACTCCAATCCCTCTCCCTCCATCCTTCTACATGGAGGATGTAGTGAGAGAAAAGGAGAGAGCAAGACATTTCTTTTTGGTTCTGTAGTATATGGTGTTAGCCCACATCACTCCTCCTGTTAGGATTTCACATATTAAAGAACAAGAATAAAGAAAATAACACATAAATATGTGAGATACGCTTAGGTCATGTTTGTATGTCTTTAAGTTGTCATGACACTATAACATTATAAATCTGCCCTGAATGCTGATTTGCTGACAGCTGTGGAATATCAGACCGTCTGCCATGGGTATGACAAAACATTTCTTTTTACTGCTCTAATTACGTTGGTATCCAGTTTTATAATAGCAATGAGGCACCTTTGGGGTTTGTGACATGGCAATATACCACGGCTAAGGGCTGTGTCCAGGCACTCCGCGTTGCATCTTGCATAAGAACAGCCCTCGCCGTGGTATATTGGCCATATACCACAACCCCTCGGGTCTTATTGCTTAAATATACCCAAGGTGGTTCTTCAACATACAGACAGTACACACACACACACAGATAACACACACAGACATACTGTAGTACTAAGTTAGGGGCGGGCGTAGATAGGGGCTTGGGCAATGCAACTGATATTCAACAACGAATTAATAGGACATTGCTCTGACACCACAAATTGGCAATATCCTACATTCTGTTTTCATCTTAATAGATTATTATTCATATTGTTTCATAGGTATTATTACAATGATTTTATTTGATATTGTTATTTTTTTTGTAGAATTATTATTATTTTCTAATCAAATTGCTTGAAATGCTGTCAAACTTACGTTATTGGGTGGGTGGGTCGGTTGGGATGTTGTTTTTTTGTTGTTGCTAGGTTTGACCGGGTCGGGGGAGTTTGTCTATGAAAGCTACTGTTCCCTCCTGTGCCTTACTGGTCTCTTAAAGATACTGACCGCATGCGTTACTTATGTAGCATGTCACAGTCACACCACAGGTTCTTTATGCCTTGGCCATGACCGACTTCTCAGACCGTGTTTCCATTCCCCCCCCTTTGTCGTCACGTGTCCAACAATGCATTTCCTTTATGGTTGTCACGGTTTCATGTCAGTTAGTGTGGTTGCTAAGAAGCGTAGCTAGTGCGTCACGGTTTAAATGGCCCAAGATGACCTAATTATGTTCAAGCGGAGTCCCTACTCAGACCGAAGTCTCCATACTGTACTATGACCACATGTCAACTCATTACCTCAGAAGCTCTCTTTAGATCAGTGCGTGAATAGTGTTCTTCAATGTTCATCATTGTCAACTGCTGGTTCCTGTAGCCTCTATAGCCTAAGACATTAAGTGTTCGGCAAGTCAGAATGTGTGTTAATGGTTCCGGCTGTCCTGATTTTTCAGCGGCATTCCTATGGAACTATGGAGCCTCGCAGGGATGTGGAGAGAACCCTTCAACCCCTGACCTTAACCAACACTGGTGGTTTTTAATTGAATGCGCTGCAGTACAGTGAACAAGGCCTCTAAGCTTTTGTGTTCTAGACAACAAAGACTATTGGCTTTCGTTGATTATTACAACCTCAGTTTTCAACCCTTTTTTCCCCCAAGACCGTTTTACGACTGTAGAAGTAGGCACGGTTACAATCGGACTTTGGGAAGATCTGTTCTCTGGCTTTGGTGGGAATTAGGGTGACATGCTGAGAACCAGGACTAGACCTAAAGACGTGACAGCACTATAGTGGGCCTGTATGTGTGTGGAATTGATACGCAGAAAGTGATATTCCTTTTGTCTTTACGGTTTTCCCTTGTCTTGGTCTTGACAGTCTGAAATCATCCAGTTGTGTGTGTGTGTGTGTAACAGTTCTAATCTTGTGCCTGTATAGCTATGTAAAGTGCAGACGGGGAGGTTCTTACTTTTACGACAACTATATAAGCAATTTATGGTCATGCTATTTGGTCATTAAGCCTGGTTCAGTTTGGCTTCATTGGGTTTGATCATGTTACGTCATCATGGTCAYGTTACGGTCATAGAGCATGGTCGCGGTCCTAGGTTCTGGTTCATTGGGTTGAAGTGTTCGACTGTGTTTGAGGGGTTAAGAGGGACTGACTGGTCTTGCCATGCAGACCGGGTATGAACTCCCATCAACCTCCTCGTAAAAGCCAATCCATTTATTCAAACTCAACCAATCCAACAATGTTCTCTGTGACCGGTTCCAACTACTTATCATTGATAACGGAATCTCGCTTGGACTTTGGGAGCATTCCTGGTGTTCCCGGGTTGGTCTTCGAGAGAGACTTGTAATTCCTCAGCACTTAAGGTGGCACGGCCTTGTCCTCCGGGCTCAGAGCTCCAGGTAGAGAGGTATGCTATGCATTCCCCATGCAATTGCAAAGTGCAATTTCAGCCTCTACAAACTGTGATGTCCAATTAATACCGATGAGTTAGTGAGCTCTTGCTGTCCGCAGCATATGGCTACCAACCAGCCTATGGCATTCATGTCTAGAAGAGTGATATTAGGGCAGAATGCAGTATCTCATTAAGTGTGAACAGCAGGTTTAGAGAAGGTGTGACTCTTTTTATATGTAGGGTAGTAGATACAGTAGCCGTCTTAGCACTTGTATTTGTAGTATAGCCCTTACAGATAGGGTGGGAAAACTAGGCTAAACCCCGTGACACAATGCAAGACTCAACCGAACTGGATTGTGCTGGCTCATTTTAATGCTTAGGCAGTTTGGTGTGATGAATTTGAGAATCTGGTAGTAATCAGCTGACTGTCACTGGTAGGAAGGGAGGGAACAGTAGTATGGAGGTGAGGGGGGGTGGAGTTGGGGTTTGTGTGTGTAACATTCCTGCTCTCTGAACACTGGCTTTTCCCTCAAAATCTTACATGAGCCCTTCTGCGAATGAAACGATTGTTTGAAACTCCACAAACCGACACGCGCACACTTGGTCACACGGACATGCTAAAATSGACGTAAAATGGACATTTCACGCCATTAACAGCGTGAGTCTCCTTTTGATTTGTTCTGAATGTGCTTTTTCCTTCCAAGACGTCTTCATATTCCACTGCTTTTAATATATGAATTGAAAATATACTGTGGTAATATTGTGTCGTCTGGTACGTCGAAGGATGAGAGGGAGGGGTTTAGGAAATGTGGGTGGTACAACACATGGGGTGTGGAGTTAGGGGCGGGCTCTGGTTGGGAGCTTGCTCATGAATGTGATTATGACGGAACTAGAATCTTGCTAGAATGTTTTTTCCCATGTCATTTTCACACTACTTTGTTGCTCTTCCGTTTGCTTAATAAAGAAGCACGCGGCTGTTCTTTAATACCGAGCATCATGCAGGTCCTCCTGGTCGTCGGTACTTTTTTCTTTTCTGTTTTTCGCTTGTCCACTTTGGTGCTCTGTCTCACTGCTGATTTTCATCATGTTTTTTTTTCTGTACATATTATAAATATATATATATAATAAAATAAAAAAAGATCAATGTCAACATGGGTGAACTGTCCCTTTATTTCCCCCATGTACTGTGTATTATCAGTGCGCCGGCGTTGTTAGGTGTGTGAATGTGTGCGTGTTTATACGTACAAGTCCATGTCAGCTAGTGCGTCTCCTCTGCATGTGGTCGCTCAGTACCCTGAACACATCCAGTATCTGCCTCGCAGCCTGTCTGTCATCTCTACTTTGTCCTTGACTTGTATCATCCACACACACACACACACACACACACACACACACACACACAAAAATAAATAAACAGTCAGACTGAAGAAGACCCAGGCAGCTTCTCATCTAAAGGTGTACTCTACTCTGACACCGCATGAGTATGAAGGAATGCGTTCAATATGGAGATGTTTCAAATGGAATAATTCACATATTGCTGGGGAGGAGTGTTTTGCGCTGTGGGCAGGGAAATGCTGGCTCTTTTTTTTTTTTWTTCAGTCTAATATAAAGTACTGCAGACATCCCTCTTAGGACTACTGCTGCAGTCGTCACAGTGTCTGCAGTAAGAAGACCCTCTCAGCAAAAACATACCAGCTAATCCCATTCCAGCGCTATTTGCATCACATAATGATAAAGCTAGAAGTCATTACAATGGAGAATTGCGGGAACATGTGTACAAAAAAAATCATATTGTATGTTGAATTCAATGGCGCTACTGTATGATTGTGTGATATATGGCAAATACATAATTTTCACTCAGACATTGGTCTAAATATATAGCATTTCAGGCTTAGAATTAGGCCATTATTTAAAATAATTCCAATGCAATTTGTACTGATTTTGAGAGTGTGATGTGCTCATTGACCTGACCTACAGTATGTGGAATCTCATTACTAAACTGACCCATTGTCCTTCGTCCTCCCTCCCCCCACCCTCCATCCATCCCTCTCTTCTCCTGTCGTGGCCCTGTGGTGGTGGTGGGGCGCTGGTGACCTTGAGTGAGTTATTTATAGCGTTGGTGTTGGTGGCGGCGCTGCAGACTGGGAGCTGGGTACCAGACGCTCCTCAGGGGAGACAGAGAGCTGGACCCTGACAAAGGTTAAAAGACCTCACTGGATAGGTTTCCTCAAGTGGATGGCAATCACGTCATCAATTAGCTGTTTTTGGTTAGACATGGTGTAGGAATTCAGATGAATCCGATCTAAGGAGTCAATCACCGGATAGAAACAGTTTGCAGATCTAGCTCTAACATGGAGTCAATGGAAAATCAAGTGCTCAAAACCCATCACTTGTTTTAGATCTATAAACACAATGATACAATGGATGGTTTTATCATGAGATCTGATTCATCTGGATTAACTGAAACAATAACCAGTTCACCATGAATTTCACATTTTCAAATATTGAAATCACATCTAATGATGAAACTATGCGTCGGATGACACGCTTTTTTACCTACAATCAGTATTCCAAAGATCACCATACACCAGTCACGTATTCATTTCAACACCTTTTATTTACATCTTCCCCAAATACAACTCAAATGCCATTTATGCATCATCTACTTCCATCACGTTTGCCTCTTTTCTTCAGTTCAGTCCATCGTCATTTCGACAGTCTTTGCTATTCTTGTCCCTTCACTTTTCCTTATAGACAGTCCTTTTAGACATTTCCCCAGTCCACCTTCCCTCTACCCTGCCCCCTATCTCAGCCACTCAGCTCCAGCCTCAGTCGACGGGCCCCTGAAAGATGAGTTTGATGTGCCCCTGCTCGCCAGTCAGCCAGGTGCCGCAGAAGGGGCATGCGGCGTGGAAGGCGTGCGTTCCGTGCGGCAGCGGGATTTGGCTCCAGCCCGCCACAGTTTTTTCAGAGCACACGTGGCCGCAGGGGCAGAAGGCGTGCGTCGGTGGCCCAGCGTCCAGGTACAGCCCACCCTCGCAGCCAAGCCACAGGGGCACGTAGGGGCCCACGCGCCGGCACATGGGGCACTCCCTCTCCCCGGTACTCGCCGGAGCCGTCCCCCCGGGGCCCACGTTGTGGCCCTTGTCTTTCCGGTAGCCCCAGTTGTGGTAGCCGTGCACGTGACCACAGTTGACATAGACCCAGGGCTGTTTCTTGTCAACAATCTCTCGCCGGGCCAGACTGGGGAAGGCCAGGGTGTTGAAACCCACGGGGCACTGGGGCCGGGCGGCATTCAGCTCCTGGCGGAGGGACTCCAGCTGCTTGAGGGTGGGGGTGCGGCGCAGGCCCGTCGGGGTACGCCACAGGAGGGTGGCGCCGCACAGGTCAATCAGAGAGCCGTCCTGCAGGGTGTTGGACTCGTTCTCCACCTGGAGAGAAACGGGGTGGGGAGGAGGATTAAGGGGAGGATTCGTAAACAGATACAGACAAAACTGTAGCTGTCAAAGCATAACTATTTGCATACATTGTTTCCTTTTTCTGTGCATTTGACTTGTTTTTTTCTGTTTCCCTATCCTACGACCACTTTATGGCACTGTGATCATCCTACCCTGTCGCATACCATCAAGAATCGAATCAAACTTTAATGATTGATTCACAAAACATCATTCATAACTCATAGTTGGGAAACTCTAAAGTTCATCAGATGTTTAGCCTGACTGTGGAGTCCTTGATTTAACCCCTCAGACAGACAGACAGACAGTTAATTAATTGAAATGCATTCCAGGTGACTACCTCAGGAAGCTGGTTGAGAGAATGCCAAGAGTGTGCAAAGCTGTCATCAAGGCAAAGGGTGGCTACTTTGAAGAATCTCAAATATAAAATATATTTTGATTTGCTTAACACTTTTTTTTGGTTATTACATGATTTCATATGTGTTATTTCATAGTTTTGATCTCTTCACTATTATTCTACAATGTAGAAAATATATATATATATATACACATATACTGTACACACACATGTGATCGCCTTGATAATGAGATAATGTTTCCTTGATCAATTATTTTACTCATAAAATATCATCACTTATCATTCATAGTTGGATAGTGTAATCTCAGTGTCCTTCAGATAACTCCAGACATAACAGTAGTCCTGATAACCAGACAGGTTTGAGGCTTTATTCCCCCCCCCCCCCCGTGGCTTGCCACTGATGACGTCCTCCCCCTCACCAATTTCCCCTCTGTTGGGCCGAGCGCGTCTCCCGCAGGGCGAAGACGTTCCACACCGAGAATCTCCCGCCACACGCCTGGCGCCGTTCCGACACAAAATCTCCCGCCGGGTGCATCACCAGCACGCCATTGGTGGTCAGGCGTCCATCAAGCCGTCTGACGTTCGCCATTTGGCAGCCCGCTCCTGAGGACCCGCACACAAACAGACAGACAGAGAGCCAAGGTGAGGATAGTGATGGATAAAAGCAGAGAAAGATAAAAAGAGAGAAGGGGGTAGAAGGGGAGGAAGAGGCAGAAAGAGAGTAAGAGAGAGAGAGAGAGTAAGAGAGAGAGAGAGAGAAATAAACAGCTAACATTGCTTTTCTGCACTGCTATATTTAGACCAGAGTAGGACTACTACACTGACTAACACACAGCGATGCACACGCACACATAAACATTGCAAGGCATTCAGTTCCTGCAGTGCAGCAGTTATGATATTTTCTGTCAATGGGCATACATTTCAAAGCAGGCATGACTACAAAGCCATTCAACCAGTGTTATTGTATAAGCCTTTCAGAACATTTATGTTCTAATATTTTGAATAAACTCTCTTTCTCCATCCCCCTCTCCTCTCTCGCTCTCTCTTCCCATCCATCCCACTCTCTCTCCATCCCTCTCTCCCTCTCCACCTCCACAGTAGCAGTGGGCCGAGCTGCCTGCGCTGACTCCGCTATCTGCCAAGGACATTGTGTGTGTGCCAGATATAGAGGAGGAGCCGTGCGGAGGTTATTCAGCCTTCGCTTCAATTGACAGCAGCTAGCAGCTCTAAGCTATTGAGGGCTCTGGTGGTTCTCCCCGTATTCTTGCATAGCCGCCGCCGGCCACATGCTATGATGCTAAGATGAATTATACAAGTCTCTGTGTGGGTTAGGTTAGTCATCCGGATGTTATCTCATGACGATGTCACAACGTGGACACACTGTCCTATTCGTTTGTCTTTTGTAGTCACAAGGTTGCATGTGATGTCATGCTATATAATTGTCATCGATGCCATCATTTTGTTGTATATCTGTAGTCAACGAAACCATTTTCAGAATAAACTCTTATTCTTGTGTGATATTCACTAAAGCATATGTAAGTATATCATAACTGTGTATGGTATATGAACTATCCTGTCATTGCCCTTGGTCACTGTTGGCACACGACGCACATTGACCAGTCAATCGTTTCAAAAACATTACCACCTTCCTTAATCTAATCCAATATGGCCGCCATTCCTGCCCCTCATAATCAAATGCTAGTGGAGGTCAGTGGCAGAACTGGCGGTGTGGCAGTAAAGTGTGTCTGACTCTGACCCTAGGGCCGACTCCCATCGAGGAGATGAGTACAGCTGGACTCCTGCCTCCAATGTCTTCCACAATGACAATGGCCCCTCTCCCTCCCTCCCTCCCTCCCTCTCGCTCTCCCTCTCGCTTCTCCCTTCACCCCCCCCCCCCCCCTCCAAATGGCCTCCCCATTCTCTCCCTTGCAACTCTCTCTCTTTCTCCATTTACACTCCATGTTCATCTCGCAGAACCCTTCGATAACTCATTCCCTGTATGGGCGAGGGGGGATGGGGGAAGACAGGGAGAAGGGGGGAACTGAGTGCCTCTGCCAGAATGGATCAAACACAAGCAACCCCCCTCTACTTCACTGCACTGGACCACTGCACTGTAATTTTAATGCAGTGTATTGTTGTGTTTGCTGATTGGAGTGGTTTTCAGCAAACACTCACACTCCCATGCACACATGCGGGCAAGCACACGCACACACACAAACACACGCGTATGTGCACATACTTGCACACAGATAAAGACAGAAGAGTTTGACGGGGGAAAAAATTGATACAGTCACATATTGGGATATTTATTTTGACAATATCGCAATATTATTTTTGCACTAGTTGGCTGTAGCGGCACCAAAACTCCAGTATTTTTCCTTCATAGCTTGTTCTTCATCTTCTTTATAATTTGTTTTGTTTTCAGCACTTTTATTTCCATGACTGATCAACACTCATTTTCTTATGGCTCTCTCTTGTCCCCCTACAGCAGACATACCGTATGGTGAGAAATATGTTTGGGACATCAAATCGCAATAAAATCACAGTATTGAATCATAATACAGTACATACAGAATTGTGAGAATCGTGAGCATCACAATACATATCGTATCGGCGCCGAAGTATCGTGATAATATGGTATCGTGATAATATGGTATCGCGATAATATGGTATCGTGATAATATTGTATCGTGATAATATTGTATCGTGATAATATTGTATCGTGATAATATTGTATCGTGAGGTCGCTGGCAATTCCCAGCTCTAACGCACACGTCACTCACATACCCCAATAAACGACATACTGTATGTGTGTATCTGTACTATTTATATTTTTGACAACTTTTTACTCCACTCCATTCCTAAAGAAGATATGTACCTTTTTATTCCCATGCATTTTCTTGACACTCAAAAGTACTTGTTACATTTCAAATGCTCAGGAAGGACAGCAATATTGTCCAATTCACACATCTATCAATATAACGCGTTGTCATCCCTACTGCCTATGATCTGGCGGACTCACTAAACACAAATACTGCATTTGTAAATGATGTTGGAGTGTGCCCCTGGCTGTCCGTAAATTAAGACAATTGTGCTGTCTGGTTTACATAACATAAGGAATTTGAAGTCTAGCATTTACTTTTACTCTAGTATGACAATTGAGTACTTTTTCCATCACTGTACTTAAGTACATTTAAAACCAGATACTTTCATACTTTTACTCAAGTAGTATTTTACTGGTAGACTTTCACTTTTACTTGAGTCATTTTCTATTAAGGAATCTTTACTTTTACTCAAGTATGACAATTGAGTACTTTTCCCACCACTGCACACATATCAATTTAATCACGGCTCCTTGATTCCCATAATTCCCATTTCTCTGCAGCTTGTGCAAATGTGTGTGTATAGAATCCAACAATGCTGTCATAAATCCAATCCATTAAAAAAGCTGTGGCCCTCAGAGCCTGAAAGCAAATGCGGCCTGGCCGTCCCGGACGTGTGTCTATTGATATTTACCATTGATAGTCTTATCTCTAAACAAAGTGCGGCCAGGGCTGTTTTTGTGGTTAGGCGCGGGGCCAACCAGCCAATGAGAGGCAATAGCCCTAAGACGAAGAAGACGCACCAGTGGAATGTGTGTGTGTGTGTGTGTGTGTGTGTGTGTGTGTGTGTGTGTGTGTGTGTGTGTGTGTGTGTGTGTGTGTGTGTGTGTTGTGTGGCTGGTGGGTGGTGTGTTGGTGTGTTGTGTGTGTGTGTGTGTGTGTTGTGTGTGGTGTGTGTGTGTGTGTGTGTGTGGTGTGTGTGTGTGTGTGTGTGTGTGTGTTGTGTGTGTTGTGTGTGTGTGTGTGTTGTGTGTGTTGCGTGCGTGGGTGTGTGTGCGTGCCCGTGCTGGAGTGAGTGAGTGAGTGCGTGTGTGCGTGTGTGCGTGTGCATAGGAGGGGGACAAGAGATTGCTAATTTGTTTGTCCAGTACAGACGGGTAATTTGTGTATGAATATACACCTCAAATAAATATTGCCCAAGAAGCAGACCACATGACAAACATTCACACACCCACTAACAACTCCTACACACCACACCGCCATTTCCTCCCGGACTTCAATCAATCTCCACAGTATCTCACACATGGTGACGCTCATCACCGCGATGACATGGTCGGGGTGTGATGTCGCCCATGCTGTCACTCACGCTGTGGCCATCACCACGACTCACCCCCAGGAAGATGTTTTTGGAGGAGTCGAAGCCGGCGGCGTAGATGCGGGCCGTGTAAGGGGCGTTGCGCTCGCACATTATGCGGCACGCGTAGCGGGAGATTGTGCTCTGGGCCGACTGCCCCCCTCCTCCGACCCCCTCGCCTGCCGCCCCCTGGACCTGCCACCCACCGCCACCACCATTGGTGCTGCTGCCCGCTGTGTCCGTCACCACAAAGTCAATCATGCTCTCTGTAGAACGCCCGATCTGTAGGGCGAGGTAGGACATAGGAGATAGAGGGAGATTCATGGTTAATAGAATTATAGAATAAAGTAGAATAGAATAGAGTAGAGTAGAATAGAATAGTGTATATGAGTGGATACATGTCTTTGGGGAGGAGGGAGGTAGAAAAACTCAATCCCACTGAAGTCAGGATATCATCTGGTGTGTTGTGGACAAATGCCCACAACATACCAGTAAACAAGTTTTGTTTCCTCCCAGGCTGCCAGGAGATAAAATGGCAGCCTCATCACAGCCCCTGGTTGGAGATAGAGAGAGAGAGCAGACAGATGAACAGATGGGACCGCAGCCCTGGAGCCTGCAGCACCTCAGATCCATTCTGCCCGCAGGAGTTTGGACTCCTTCATTCATCACTGGGATGAGAGATAGACAGCTAGAGCAGTCTGTCGCTGTCCGAAAGGAGGAGAGGGGGAGCAGAGAGCGGGAGTCTGCTATCTAACGCACAGGAAATAAACCCTCTSCTCGCTCCTATTCTGATGGTGTGCGCCCCCAAACGGTACCCTTATTCCCTATGTAATGCACAGATGTTGACCCCTATGGGCCCCTGGTCAAAAGTAGAGCACTAAATAGGAAATGTMATTTAGGATGCACACACTCTGTTGTCAGTTTCTAGGTCATTGTTGTGCTGAAGTGTTGGGGCTCTGGCTGACTTGGCATGTCATGTGTAGGTAATATAAAAGATGACTCACCTGAAACATGTCTGTGTTGGTGTCGTGAGTGTACTCTACAATGACCGAGTGACTCCTGGACAGGGTGTAAGAGATGCTGTGCTGGCTTTTGTTGCTGAGGGCCTGTCGATGCAGAACACACACATACAGGAACCAGGTCATATAGCCAGCTACTCAKGAAAGGGCATCCCAAAAGTTGTGCCTGCTTGGAAATGTATTAGTACCATATGTGGTAAGCGTTTATATAAACAGAGTCGTACATTCAGTGTGTACTATTCATTCCTGCATTCAGAACATTTTTAGAGTTAATGAGTAAACATTTATTGAGTTATTAAATAGTGTTTAATACTGTCTAAATCTAATGTGATTTAGACAGTCACCTCTCACCTTTGACACCAGAGGGGTCGAGACATTGTGGATGACATCAGGTTTGACCCCGTTGGCTTTGGGTCTCTTGTAGAGGGCCAGGCGACTTCTCCTTCGCCCCTTATCCCCATTGGCCAAGGAACCATTGTGCCTGAGTACAGTATGGGTCATAATATAAAACACTTCTTCAATATACAACCAAATATACTGTACATTTGTATTAGTTGGCAGCCTATCTTTCCCATTCAGTTGGGATTGGGGCTTGCATGTATTATCCTAATACATATAGTTGGATCTACACAACAAATTAGACTACAACTTTAGACTACCTATGAGATGTGAACATGTGACACACTTTGGGGTAAAGTATTCCTTTAAAACTGGAGACAACTGGCTTGAATCTCAATCCATAAAGATTCATTGGGTTCTGAGGGGAATATTCCCTCTATGGGTTAGTCTGCCTATGTTCTATTACCTGCCCATGTCATGATTGGATAGGGCTCATAAAATGTCTGCAGCTGGCATTACACTCCCTCTTAATAAAATCCATAGAATATTCAGCCTTACTCATAATCCACTATTATTATATACCATCACTGTATGAATCAATGGTGTAAGCAGTGAGTAAGATATGTGTCTCTATGAGTCTACAATTCTCTCTCTCTCCCTCTCTCCCTCTCTCTCTCTCTCGGCAGTTGAGGGTGTAATTTGCCTATTCTGCCCCCAAGACTCTTACAATGGCATCATTGTAAGGGAGTCAAATGAGCTCTTTTTTTATGAGCCACTGAAACGGAAAGAAAGATAGATACTGTGTGTGTCTAGGAGCTGCAAGGGCTAGTCTTTTTGGCTTTGTAAAGAAGGTAGGAAGGGGGGTTTCTTCTAACTGACAAGGATTGCTTAAGAGTGTACACACAACCACTGAGACTTATAAGTCCATATAAATAACGTTTCCTCAAGGCATGGTGTTTATAACACAGTCTGGGAGGAGAATGAATGGTATGGGCAACTGTTGTACATATTAACCACTGTTGAAGACACATAAGCAAACACGCACAGAAACACCCGCCCACCCCGTACCTCTCCACCACACACACCAGAGGGACAGGTAAACCCACCCTAAGACGATGAGCTCCCCGTATTTGACGGGCTCCTTGTCCCCGGGGAAGAGTCCGTCGTGGGGCGTGGAGCATGAACCCAGGGGGCTCTTGTTGCAGGACGGGCGCAGCTCCAGTGAGGGCGGGGGACACAGGGCCTCCGAGCTACCCTCCAAAACCATGCCCGCCGGCCACAATGTGGGCTCACAGCTGGGAGGGAGAGAAGGGGGAGGGAGCCGAAGGGGGAGGGAGAGAGCGAGAGAGACAGAAAGAGATGTAAGAGACACTCAAGACAATCAGTCCACCAAGAAAAGGATACAGCTGTAGGCAGTCACCGATGTCTCATCAGCGCATCAAAGAGTTCAATATTCAAATATACATGACCTGTAAACTTCTTTCCCCCCACCCCGCCCTCTTCTGAATCGGGACAACATCATGAAAAGTCTCTATTCATTTCAAGTCACTGGCATGAAGGGAAATATCAGTTAGTGCTGATCATGCGAAGTACCCTCTCTAACATGACAGCTTGTCAAGCCAGAAAAAAACGGCTAAATTCATCTTAACATCCATTTGTGTTTGGTAATTACAGGATCAAGCACCCCTGCACCTAAAATAGCTAACAAATCATATGTAGGCTTAATCAATGTCATG
The DNA here is from genome assembly GCF_002910315.2 of Salvelinus sp. IW2-2015. Classification (NCBI taxonomy): domain Eukaryota; kingdom Metazoa; phylum Chordata; class Actinopteri; order Salmoniformes; family Salmonidae; genus Salvelinus; species Salvelinus sp. IW2-2015. The sequence continues at coordinate 13,649,407 of NC_036876.1, forward strand.
TGGCCCTCAACAAAGACGCAGCATTTGTGGTCCTACTCAGACAGTCATCATGATGCTGTCGCTGTACTTAGAAGTTTAATTGTCATACTGCATTATGTGACAAAACAGAAGTACTCTCTCTTCTTTGCTGACTTGGTGCATTTGCAGAGTGGGTGTGTGCGGGCGTGCATGCCTGTGTGTGTGTGTGTGTGTGCACGCACAAGACAGGCAAAACGAATAGGACTAGGTGGGTACAAGTGAGCCAAGCATTTTCACGCAGGCAGTTAAACGCCTAAATCTACAGCCTCAGCTTGTACCACATTGTGTCTCTGTCTGACATATCCTACCATTGTTAAATGAACTCAAGTTCTATGGCCATTGGCAAGTGTTACTATCGTCCTTTGTAGGGCCAAGAATCACTCAAAACAAGAGAACATGTTTCCCAAAGCTTTTAAAGTTAACAACCAGATAACCACCAATCGATGTTCTGTACAAACCCCGTGAGAGCTGCAACTTTTCTCTGGGTTCAACATGATTGGTTTTCAGTTTTTACAAAAGGTTTATGGCTGCCTGGCTGGCTGTGGCATTTCAATGGTTCGATTGGGGGCACTGTCAAATGAAAACAAGCACTTGGCATTAAAGGAATTGGACTAAAAATACATTTTTATGATAGTCTAATGCAATTGTATAATACCACAGGGTCACATTCTAGTGATGCTTTACAGAAACAAGCATCACATCACATGAATTGTGAATAAAGGAAAGATGATTATCTCCTCAAACAGTGGGTGTGCATATACAGTAAAATGTCTGTTTACATTTAAATCCTTTGACATTTGCAAATGTACACAAGTGAAACAAATCTCTACATTCCCTGTCTGTGTTGGCGATGAGGCAAACACAGGTTCTATGCCAGTGTTTATTATAAATACCCTAGTATTAATCAAAAGTGGGCGAGACCTCCTACCCCACGAATCTAATGAAGCCAGTGACATCACACAGCCAGCCATAATAGACCAATGCCTTGTTCACTATTTATGGATCATGAATATGGCATACCTACACAACAACAACAAAAACATAATGTTATGGTTATAAACAGACTGGAATTCCAACTCTGCTATATGTTTTCTTCCCCCAGAAGTACAAATTCTCTGATCATAGAAATATATTTACTAGAACTGACATTCCCATTCTATGTCTATGTGTCTGACATCCTATATAATCTTAAGTTTGGGCATTCAAACCTCAAAGCCTCATCCCTCAAAATGAACGGCCAGACCAGACAAGAGCACGGGGACCACAGCTGTTCCGGCGAGTTGTCAATTGCATCGCGACGTGAACATTAGACTTTATTCAATATAAACACGTCTAATCGGAGGCCGACACAGAGAACATCCCCTCGTAATGAGATGATGGACGACAGAGAGCAGATTTAGGCAGGCGGTCGCCATTTCATTACGGCTCTCCATTGCTATGGCTGGGAGATGGAGTGTTATAGGAGTAGGATGGAGAGAAAGAATGGACACAGGGGAGGTGAAAAGGGAGTGAAAGAAAGAGGGAGGGGAGGGGTTGAGTAGGGAGAGGAGGATGAGACTGAAATAGACAAACCATGGCGGCATGGCCGGATGGATGGATGGATGGAGGAGGAGGAGGATTGAGAGGTGGAGAGAAATGAGAGGTGGAAATACAAGATACCTTGCACTGATGTGTACAAGCACAGACAGACATAAAGCATAACACTAAGACCAAAGGCAAAATGGGAAACCAGAGATGGACAATGAGAATAGGAGGGATGGAGGCAGACAGACGATGGGACTGAGAGAGGGGACACAGTTTACGGTGTGCGTGGGCGTGTGTGTGTGTGTGTGTGTGTGAGACAGTGTGTGTGTGCGCATGCTCGCCAGTGCAGGGGTTTGGCAGGGTGATGGATTACCTGTTCTCTGCCACGCACTTTGTAATCAACCCACTGCCACAACCTGGGAGTGGAGAGAGAGAGAGAGAGAGAGAGAGAGAGAGAGAGAGAGATAGAGATAGAGAGAGAGAGAGAGATATAGAGAGAGAGGGAGAGAGAGACAGAGAGAGAGGGAGAGAGAGAGAGAGAGAGAGAGAGAGAGAGAGAGAGAGAGAGGGAGAGAGAGAGAGAGAGAGAGAGAGAGAGAGAGAGAGAGAGAGAGAGAGAGAGAGAGAGGGAGAGAGAGACAGAGAGAGAGAGAGAGAGAGAGAGAGAGAGAGAGAGAGAGAGAGAGAGAGGGAGAGAGAGACAGAGAGAGAGAGAAGGGGAGAGAGAGAGGGGGGGGGGGGGGAGAGAGAGAGAGAGAGGGGGGGGGGTGGGGGGTGGGATGGGGTTATTGAGAGAAAGACACAGAGGAACAGAGAAAAGCTGTGTGACAAAGGAAGACAAAGGGAAAGGGAATAATAGAGAGAGAGAGAAAGAGAGATAGAAATGCAGTCCACAGTAAAAGACTGGGATGGTGGCTATAGGAGCTGAAAAGGACTAACTACCACTGATAGTACACTGGTCAATAGACACAAAGGAAAACATGTTTCAAGGTTTCCATTGCAGTTATTACACAGGGTATCACAACGTTATCTAGCGTTTATTATATTATCTTTGGTTGGTTTTATTAAGAACATTCTTCAACCTTAACTCCCCCTTTCTGGCTCTCCAAATGTCTCCCTCCCTCCCTCTTCTTCAGCACAATTCTCTCTCCTCCTACTGCAGAGGAAGGGTGAGTGTGTGTGGGTGAGAGAGAGAGAGAGAGAGAGAGAGAGAGAGAGAGAGAGAGGAGTGAAATGGAGGGGTGAAGCTCTTCCATCTCCATCCAGTAACAAATGAACAGAGAGCTAAATATACACACCAGGAAATGATCTCAGGAATAAATTATGAATTCCTGACAACATTGATCACATTTGACTCCTTTCCAGACATCTTTTTACATGTATTTTTTTTATTTTCTCCCATATCTGGAGAAATGTAGCCACTATCATATCAGTTGTATAAGATTATAGAGGCAACAATTTCCATTCAGTGATGGTTTGTGGTTTAACATTTGTAGCAGTGGTGCTAATGTTTGAACAGTAGTGCCACTATCATTGCTTGTAGTAGGGTTATTACTACATTCTCATAAAAAAGGTTTCCAAAAGAGTTCTGTGTCTTGCCACATAAGAAAACACAAAAGGGTTCTTCTTGAAACCAAAAAAGAGAGTTCTTCTACCTGGAACCAAAAGGGTGTTATTCAAAGGGTTATCCAAGGGGGACAGCCAAAGAACCCTTTTTGGTTCTAGATAGCACCTTTTTTTTCTAAGAGTGTACTGCAGTGATTTCCGTGGTATTGCCTCGTGTCAGCTTCTTCCTGATACTGGATATCACTGTGAATACATTTCCGCTGCACATGGCCGTACTGTCATGGTATCTGTGATACATTTTATCTTGGTATGCAACACGACGAAAACATGGCAACGAGGGACTCCGATTTAGCACCTTGCTAAGAAAAGCAAGATGTTTGGCAGGAGATAAACTGAGATATACCGTAACTCTACTCGACTGGTATGTTTAAATTCATATCTCCACCGCGATTCCAGTCCATGTCCAATGCTAGCTGATAGAGGCTATCTAACCTACACAGTATGCACAGGCACATGAGGACATACTACACTGTCGGCAAAACCTGACTTATTGCATTGATTGCCAGTCAATGGTTGGTCATGGTCTATGGTGGCCAAGGTGTCACCTGTTATCGAAGCAGACACAAAGCCCGATAGCACTGGTGTTGTGTACTAATGGGCCTGCCTGATAAAGTCTGTGACCGGCTCGTGCTGCGCTGTGCAGTGGGTGCTATGATGCCGTTTAATGGAGCGGGAACAACAGACTACCTCAGAGACTGAGAGAAAGTGCGTGTGCGTGTGAGATTGTGTGTGTCTTTCCAACAAACTTCAAGAGGGTTCCACCTTAATCAGGTCAGGGAAAGTCACTCAAACAATACACTAGGAGACAAATATTCTGAGTAAAGAAATGCTCATTTCACATCACGCTGACACACAGGCTTAATAGAGCCTGTGGTATCCCAATAGAGTGCTTAGTCAAACTCTGAGACAACAACAGCAACAACATCATCCATTACCAGGTTCAACCATCCATCCCATACTACATCTTAGTCCACGTTTGATCTGTATCTTCTCGGGAAAAGGGGCCCTCGTTCAGTGACAACACATTGTATTCCCCCAGAGTCACATTGGGGTATCTTTGCCAGGTGTTATTTACATTTTTTTAGGTCATTGATTTTTGGTTCCAGGCACCCTTTTACTTGTTTAAGAGGGTTCAGAGTTGAGGATGTTCTCTTCCTTTACTGAGACTACTCTTTGTCGGGTTCAAATGGGTTCATATCTCAATAGCTAAAATGCACAGGTTAATATACGTATATCTCAATAGCTAAGATGCCTACAGGTTAATATACGTATATCTCAATGGTTCAAATGGGTTCGGCCTACACTTGGCCTGAGCTTCCCCTTAAGACTTCATAGTATTTTGTCGGTAAGTATACGTTATGTAATCTCTCTGTGTTATTGCCACCTCCACCTACCTGCTTGACCCCTCTGGCTTTACAAGAAGACGCACAGGTAGGCCGCCCAGTTACCTCATCACCTCTTCACCGGTACCACACACCCTCTCTCTCGCTCTCGCTCTCACCCGCTCTTTTCCTCCTTTCCTCTTTCTCTATTACCTCTCTCCCCCGTCACTCGTCCTCACTGTCTTTCTCTATCCCTCCCTCCCTCCCTCGCTCTCTCTTTCTCTCAGTCTGTCTCTCTCTCTCTCCCTTTCTCCCACGTGTCACAGCAGACAACCAGCTTACGGACTGCCTGTATGAGTAAGCATCAGTCATGCACGATTCATCTGTGCGACTGTAGACAGGCGTCCATTGAAACAAGACTGCGAAGCACGCATTTTGAATGGGATTATGTTTAAGTGTGAGGAACTTACTCATTAGGATTGTCTGTATTTACTCTTTGAAGTTGTAAACAGTATTGATGAAGTTGTGTATTTACCCTATAGGGGGAAGAGGAAGAATAGGAGGAGGAACAGGGGCAGGCAAAAGAGAAACAAAACAGACAGATTCCCAGTAGGCTCTAGCGAGGACACAGGAGGAGAACATCGAGGCCTCTTTAACAAGCACAACAAGACCACAGCAAAACTACAGTACATGATGGGGAATAGGAAACTGGTTATATGGAACATACAAATTGAGAATGAGATGCTGGCCAACGTGCTGTGTTGGTGTGGTGTGTGTGTGTGTGTGTGTGTGTGTGTGTGTGTGTGTGTGTGTGTGTGTTGTGTGTGTGTGTGTGTGTGTGTGGTGTGTGTGTGTGTGTGTGTGTGTCTGTGCTGTCCATAAAGTCTACTGTATACACCACCATTCATATTCATATAAACAGTACCAGTCAAAAGTTTGGACACACCTTCTCATTCAAGGGTTTTTCTTTATTGTTATTATTTTCGACATTGTAAAATAATAGTGAAGACATCAAAACTATGAAATAACACATATGGAATCATGTAGTAACCAATAAAGTGTTAAAAAATCAAAATCTATTTTATATTTGAGATTCTTCAAAGTAGCCACCGTTTGCGTTGATGACAGCTTTGAACACTCTTGGCATTCTCTCAACCAGCTTCACCTGGAATGCTTTTCCAACAGTCTTGAAGGAGTTCCCACATATGCTGAGCGCTTGTTAGCTGATTTGTCTTCACTCTGTGGTCCAACTTATCCCAAACCATCTCAATTGGGTTGAGGTCGGGTGATTGTGGAGGCCATGTAATCTGATGCAGCACTCCGTCACTCTCCTTCTTGGTCAAATAGCCCTCACACAGCCTGGAGGGATGTTGGGTCATTGTCCTGTTGAAAAACAAATGATAGTCCCCCTAAGCGCAAGCCAGATGGGATGGGGTATTGCTGCAGAATGCTGTGGTAGCCATGCTGGTTAAGTGTGCCTTGAATTCTAAATAAATCACAGACAGTGTCACCAGCAAAGTACCCCAACACCATCACACTTCCTCCTCCATGATTCACGGTGGGAACCACATATGCGGAGATCATCCGTTCACCTACTCTGCGTCTCACAAAGACACGGCGGTTGGAACCAAAAATCTCAAATTTGGACTCATCAGACCAAACGACAGATTTCCACCGGTCTAATGTCCACTGCTCGTGTTTCTTGGCCCAAGCAAGTCTCTTCTTCTTATTGGTGTCCTTTAGTAGTTTTTTTTGCAGCAATTTGACCACAAAGGCCTGATTCACGCAGTCTCCTCTGAACAGTTACTTGAACTCAGTGAAGCATTTATTTGGCCTGCAATCTGAGGTGCAGTTAACTCTAATGAACTTATCCTCTGCTGCAGAGGTAACTCTGGGTCTTCCTTTCCTGTGGCTGTCCTCGTGAGAGACAGTTTCATCATACTGCTTGATGGTTTTTGTGACTGCACTTGAAAAAAAAATTAAAGTTCTGGAAATGTTCCGGATTGACTGACCTTTATATCATAAAGTAATAATGGACTGTTGTTTCTCTTTGCTTATTTGAGCTGTTCTTGCCATAATATGGACTTTTACCAAACAGGGCTATCTTCTGTATACCACCCCTACCTTGTCACACAACTGATTGGCTCAAAGCATTAAGGAAAGAAATTCTACAAATGAACTTTTAACAAGGCACACCTGTTAATTGAAAGGCATTCCAGGTGACTACCTCATGAAGCTGGTTGAGAGAATGCCAAGAGTGTGCAAAGCTGTCATCAAGGCAAAGGGTGGAAACTTTGAAGAATCTCAAATATAATGTTTTAATTTGTTTAACACTTTTTTGGTTGCTATGTGATTCCATATGTGTTATTTCATAGTTTTGATGTCTTCACTATTGTTCTACAATGTAGAAAAAAAATTAAATAATGAATAACCCTGGAATGAGTAGGTGTGTCCAAACTTTTGACTGGTACTGTATTTATATTCCAGACTCTGACATTGCTCGTTCTAATATTTTGATATTTCTTAATTCTATGTTTTGTATTGTTAGGTAGGCTATTACTGCACTGTTGGAGCTAGGAACAAAAGCATTTCCATAACCCGCGATAGCATCTGCAAAATATGTGTACGAGACCAATATATTTGGATTTGATTGCTGTGTGTGAGTGGGTGTGTGTGTGTGTGTGTGTGTGTGTGTGTGTGCGCTTGTGTGTGTGTGTTATACTGTGCACATAATACAGTAAATGGCAAATTAACACAGATTTATTAGACTGGGGCTTTGTTTATTTCTAAGATCTTTATCTATACAGCTTATTTTATCTTAAACAATTATATATATGTTTCTGTGTGTTGGACACGAGGCCCTAATGGAACCAAACCTGCTCAATAATATGTATACACTTCCAGGTTCCACAATGTATACTTGCACTCCAAAGTCTGAGGGAGTTGTGAGACATCTTGTTCCCCATTATCATCATGCGTACAGGATTTTGTTTTCTCGGCAAGCAGGCCTCCACAAATAACATCATTTGCCAAACACCTAACCAGAATAAACAGGCTATGCTCAGTCCTTCAGCTATGCGATAGGGCTAAGCTAAACATATTTTGATATGTAATGTAAACCAACTAAGCTACACACTGACTTGGGCACTGAGAACATGATCATGGCTGGTTCTGCTCTGTGCTTTCAAGGGCCAGATTGCAGAGGATTGCGTCTCCCTCTGTTATGCTCACGACGGACGCCTATGATCGCTATAGCCAAGGAGACGCAATAATTTTAACAATGACTTGTCATTTTGGTCCTAATAATCATAGCCGTAATAGCATGGAAGATGACATTTCAGTTGGATATAAATATGGCAGCTATAAAACCTTGTTTAATGTAGGCTTGTTGAAAGAACCATCGCAGGAAAAATCTATTGGGCTATATTAAAAAATGACATGTTATGGTGAAAAGTGATTATGATGGGCTGGTAATTACAATATCTTTAGACCTACTGAGGTTAGTGCTTTTTTAATAGCCTACCCATTGTAATAATTGTTTATTTGTTTTTAACGTTTCTCTGCTCCATAGCACAGCAGTCTTTGAGGCAGGGAAGTACACGAGGGAATCCACTGCACAGACAATAAATACTACAATAATAAGACATCACCAAGCACGCAAGCACACACGCACAGACAACAGAATAGCCTATCCTATCTGCTATCATGAATGTAAGAAAATAAAAAAAGACATAAGACAGGCCAATTGTCAACCCACTTCAGCACCAAAACACACATTGATGGACAGTAGCCTATTTGAACAGGTTGGCAAATTAATCAATAAATACCCGCTAATGTGTGCCGAAGGAGGTCCGTTAGATTTTTTATTCCCTTTTGGATTGTGTCAATCCCCGTGCGGCCTCAATATCGGACGTCGTGCCGTTGTTAAAACACCACCTGCGAAGCTATGCTGGATGGAACAACCATTGGACCGGACAGTCGGCATTGCCTCTCCGTTGTCATCGGGTACATCGGAGACTGCGAGATGCTCTTTCCTCCCGGAGACTATTCGTGGTCCAGACAGCCCGTTGTCACGCCCATCTCTCTTTAGCACTCTACCTTGGAAAAAACACAGGAGTAACACCGACACACCATCGCCCACATTATTGCCTCTCTGCGGTTGATCAGGATTCCGCGATTCTTGCGTAAGATTTGCAAAATGTGCTGGCTCCACCTACCTGCTGATCCCAGCCCATGCGCGTGATGCTTGTACAGTTGGTAGGCTACTGTAAAGAGGCGCTGTTCAGGAAGGTACAGTTGCCAAGGCAGTGTGTAGATTATTCTGTGTGAATGATCATGTATTTTTCTTTTAAGAAACACCTCCAGGTCTATATTATAGGGTGATGTGATAATAGAGGTTGTAAAATTGAAGAAAGAGCAAGTTGTTGACTTGCTTAAAAACGTATGTGCTACCTCTTTCCAAGGGAAAATAACAGAAAATACATTACATGGCCAAAAGTCTACTTTCCAACAAGTCAGTTAGTCAAATTTCTGCCCTGCTACAGCTTCCCAGGTCAACTGTAAGTGCTGTTATTGTGAAATGGAAACGTATAGGAGCAACAACGGCTCAGCCCTGAAGTGGTAGGCCACACAAGCTCACAGAACGAGTGTTGAGTGTTAAAGCGTTTAGCGTGTAAAAATCCTATGTTCTCGGTTGCAACACTCACTACAAGGTTCCAAACTGTCTCTGGAAGCAATGTGTTTGTCGGGATCTTCAGGAAATGGGTTCCAGGTGAAGCTGGTTGAGAGAATGCCAAGAGTGTGCAAAGCTGTCATCAAGGCAAAGGGTGGCTACTTTGAAGAATCTCAAATATATTTTGATTTGTTTAACACTTTTTTGGTTCCTGCATGATTCCATTTGTGTTATTTCATAGTTTTGATGTCTTCACTATTATTCTACAATTAAGAAAATAGTAAAAAATTAAGAAAAACCCTGGAATGAGTAGGTGTGTCCAAACTTTTGACTGGTACTGTATAAAAAAGCATACCAGTTTCATTTAAGGACCAAAAAATGTACAGCTGTTTTTCAATTTAAATTATTATACAAAATTCTTGCAAACAGTATAATGTTATTTATATGGGGGATACAACCATCCCAGTTCTGAAGATTTTGCTGTGAAGAGACAGAATCATTAGATAATGTCTTGTTTTGGTACTGTCCATACTGTATGTAGCTTGTTTTTGGTCGCAGGTTCGGGAATGGCTGAAGAATTGCAACATTTACCTGTCGCATTTTTTACATTTTTTACCCCCTTTTTCTCCCCAATTTCGTGATATCAAATTGGTAGTTACAGTCTTATCCTATAGCTGCAACTCCCATATGGACTCGGGAGAGGCGAAGGTCAAGAGCCATGCATCCTCCGAAACACGACCCTGCCAAGCCGCACTGCTTCTTGACACACGCTCCCTTAACCCGGAAGCCAGCCGCACCAATGTGTAGGAGGAAACATCGTACAACTGGCCTACAGTCAGTGTGTATGCGCCTGGCTAGCCACAAGGAGTTGCTAGAGTGTGATGGGACAAAGACATCCCAGCCTGCCAAACCCTCCCCTAAACCGGATGACGCTGGGCCAATTTTCAATCATTGGTCTCCTGGTCGCGGCCATCTGCGACACAGCCTGGGATCAAACCCAGGTCTGTAGTGGCGCCTCTAGCACTGGTGCCTTAGACATTGCGCCACTCGGGAGGCCCCTAATATAATAATACTCTTAAAAAAATGTATCTTTAATTTACAATCTGTAGATACTATGAGACTAGAAAGGTTCAGAACTTTTGTGAAACATCACAGCACAGTTTAATAATATATGGCAAATAGAAATCAAAACTGGATGGTGTTCAGAGATACATTGCTTTCGGAAAGTACTCAGACTTTTTCCACAATTTGTTAGGTTACAGCTTTATTCTAAAATGTATTAAATCGTTTTTTCCCCTGATCAATATACACACAATACCCCATAATGACAAAGCAAAAACAGATTTTTAGATTTTTTTTCTAATTTATTAAAAAATAAAAATATTAAATTTACATAACTATTCAGACCATTTACTCAGTACTTTGTTGAAGCACCTTTGGACGCAATTACAGCCTTGAGTCTTCTTGGGTATGACACTACAAGCTTGGCACACCTGTATTTGGGGAGTTTCTCCCATTCTTCTCTGCAGATCCTCTCAAGCGCTGTCAGATAGGATGGGGAGCGTTTCTGCACAGCTATTTTAAGGTCTCTCCAGAGGTGTTCGATCAGGTTTAAGTCCGGGCTCTGGCTGGGCCACTCAAGGATATTCAGAGACTTGACCCGAAGCCACTCCTGTTTTGTCTTGGCTGTGTGCTTAGGATCGTTGTCCTGTTGGAAGGTGAACCTTCAACCCAGTCTGAGGTCCTGAGAGCTCTGGAGCAGGTTTTCATCAAGGATCTCTCTGTACTTTGCGCCGTTCATCTTTGCCCCGATCCTGACTAGTCTCCCAGTCCCTGCGCTGAAAAACATGCCCACAGCATGATTCTGCCACCACCATGCTTCACCGTAGTGATGATGCCAGGTTTCCTCCAGATGTGACGCTTGGCATTCAGGCCAAAGCGTTCAATCTTGGTTTCATCAGACTAGATAATCTTGTTTCTCATGGTCTGAGTGTCCTTAAGTGCCTTTTGGCAAACTCCAAGCGGGCTTTCATGTGCCTTTTACTGAGGAGTGTCTTTCGTCAGGCCACTCTACCATAAAGGCCTGATTCGTGTCCTTCTGGAAGGTTCTCCCATCTCCACAGAGGAACTCTGGAGCTCTGTCAGAGTGACCATCGGGTTCTTGGTCACCTCCCAGACTAAGGTCCTTCTCCCCCGATTGCTCAGTTTGGCCAGCTCGAGTCTTGGTGGTTCCAAACTTCTTCCATTTAAGAATGATAGAGGCCACTGTGTTCTTGGGGACCTTCAATGCTGTAGAAATGTTTTGGTACCCTTCCCCAGATCTGTGCCCCGACACAATCCTGTCTCGGAGCTCTACGGACAATTCCTTCGACCTCATGGCTTGGTTTTTGCTCTGACATGCACTGTCAACTGTGGGACCTTACATAGACAGGTATGTGCCTTCCAAATCATGTCCAATCAATTGAATTTACCACAGGTGGCATCCAATCAAAATCACAGGTGGCATCCAACCAATCACATGCGCCGAATACAACAGGTGTAGACCTTACAGTGAAATGCTTACAAGCCCTTAACCAACAATAATTTCAGTTAAAAAAAGTGTTAAGTAATTAAAAAAAAATAAAAGTAACAAATAATTAAACAGCAGCAGTAAAATAACAATAGAGAGGCTATATACAGGGGGTACCGGTACAGAGTCAATGTGCGGGGGCACCGGTTAGTCGAGGTAATCGAGGTAATATGTACATGTAGGTAGAGTTAAGGTGAATATACATAGATAATAAACAGACAGTAGCAGCAGCGTAAAAGAGGGGCATTGTTAGCCCTTTGATTAGCAGTTCAGGAGTCTTATGGCTTGAGGGTAGAAGCTGTTAAGAAGCCTTTTGGACCTAGACTTGGCGCTCCGGTACCGCTTGCCGTGCAGTAGCAGAGATAACAGTCCATGACTAGGGTGGCTGGAGTCCTGACAATTTTTAGGGCCTTTCTCCGACACCGACTGGTATAGAGGTCCTGGATGGCAGAAAGCTTGGCCCCAGTGATGTACTGGGCCGTACGCACTACCCTCTGTAGAGCCTTGCGGTCGGAGGCCGAGCAGTTACCATACCAGGCAGTGATGCAACCAGTCAGGATGCTCTCGATGGTGTAGCTGTAGAACCTTTGAGGATCTGAGGACCCATGCCAAATCTTTTCAGTCTCCTGGGCATTGTCGTACCCTCTTCACGACTGTCTTAGTGTGTTTGGACCATGATAGTTTGTTGGTGATGTGGACACCAAGGAACTTGAAGCTATCAACCTGCTCTACTGCAGCCCCGTCGATGAGAATGGAGGCGTGCTCGGTCCTCCTTTTCCTGTAGTCCACAATCATCTCCTTTGTCTTGATCACGTTGAGGGAGAGGTTGTTGTTCTGGCACCACACGGCTAGGTCTCTGACCTCCTCCCTATATGCTGTCTCATCATTGTTGGTGATCAGGCCTACAACTGTTGTATCATCGGCAAACTTGATGATGGTATTGGAGTCGTGCCTGGCCATGCAGTCATGAGTGAACAGGGAGTACAGGAGGGGACTGAGCACGCACCCCTGAGGGGCTCCCGTGTTAAGGATCAGCATGGCGGATGTGTTGTTACCTACACTTACCATCTGGGGGCAGCCCGTAAGGAAGTCCAGGATCCAGTTGCAGAGGGAGGTGTTTTGTCCCAGGGTTCTTAGCTTAGTGATGAGCTTTGAGGGCACTATGGTGTTGAACGCTGAGCTGTAGTCAATGAATAGCATTCTATTGGGTATTGTCTGTAAATTGCTGAGGATTTTTTTTATTTAATCAATTTTAGAATAAGGCTGTAACGTAACAAAATGTGGAAAAAGTCAAGGGGTCTGTATACTTTCCAAAGGCACTGTATATAGGAGGGGTTGAGTGGAGCTGATGGATGGGACTAAAAACAAACAAAAGATAACTTTTGTAAAATATACTGTGTACGTCAAATGTATATAGTATGTAGAAGCTGGAAGAAGAAGCCTAAGCGTTGTTGTCCATAAATGTACTCCAATTAGGGGAGGGGATTTTAGAAACACTTCAAATAAGGTCTGTGTTTTGTGTAGGCTTACCCTGGTGTGACGTTTTGATAACCGTGTAAATTTCTCTATGACAAGGTGACTTTAATCAATATATTTGCCTGTATTTACCCCCCAAAAATGAAATGCTAATTAGCTGCTAATGTGGCTATCATAAAGAACTACAAATGCCATGATGATTTGGACAAGACCATTTGAGGAAAAGGTAAGAATCTCTGGATGAACTAACGCTAGCTAAATGTAGCAATGAATAAATTGGCTACGTTTTTTTAAATGGACAATTCTGTGAAGTGTCTTGTGCAAGTTTTAAATTGATACAATACCTGTTAGCAAAGGTGCCAGCTAGAGATGATGTGCTGGAGCTTGCAGGGAACCATTTCCCTGTTTGACCGCTAGATTTTATGGGTATTATCACACCTCAGTTGTGTTCGAATATTCATACTAACCGTACTATGTCTGACGTAAATTGAGTACATAGTACGCTTATTGGTCATAGAATGGATATAGTTAGTATGCCAAAAGTTCCCGGATGTCATACTACATTTTCCAAAATACAAAGTATACAAGCAGTGGACACTATTTCTGTGCTTTTAGGGCCCATAATACAATTCTTCAGAAAAGGCGTGGCTTCACATCGTTTTCAGATTTGAAGAAAATGGCGGAAAATATGCAGCCGAAGTCCAACGAGAGCGGAATTCATTGTTGTAATTAATTATGACAAATGTTAAGAAAATGTTGAGCAATGTAATAAAGTAATGACTTTTCAAATAAGTTACCTTACACATTATGTTGGCTGACAATTTGTTAGCTATGCTATCCTTGCGAACCACCTAGCATATCATTACAGCAGTATGTACCGGTATGTTAGCTAGCTACCTAACGTTAGTTGACTACTAATACATCAAACTTGCCAGTATATTAACTATATGCTATCTAATTAACTACCCAACATTTATTGACTTGATTATTCCCGTCATTCTTCGCGAAGTGGTGTAGTCATTGTGTGTTCTCAATGGACACTCGGGTGCTTTCGTAAATTCACTTTGTCTATCTACTCCGATTTCAGAGCAATCTCCTCTTAGCTTGGGTGCACGCTAGGGTCAACCCTACTCCTCGGCCAGAGCATCCAGTGTGCGCTCTGCTCTGAATTTACAAACAGACCATCTGAAAACGCTCTGAATTTACAAACGACCAGAGCGCACTCTGGCACTCCAGATAGAATTTTCTAACATACCCAGTCATAAAATGTCTTGCTAGTAATTTGTTACGCTAACAAGCTAGCAAGAGGTTGCATAGCAACAGCATCAACTTCCGGTAGACAGGCGAAGCTAGTACGCTCAATTGAAAGGATACCGTTCGTTTACAGTATACCAAAATTAACAAATAGTATATACTCATTAAGTACGTAGTGTGTTAGTATGGGTATTCGAGCACAGCTCTCCTCTGTGGGACTCTATTGTGCGTTCATAAATTCACTCTGGCTATCTACTCCGATTTCAGAGCACTCGTCTGAGTGTGCCAGAGCGCAGAATAACTGATTCATTTATGAACGCTCAACACCGGTTGAATATGGCCGGTGTCAGTAAACGTCGGCAAACAAAAAGCGTAATTAAAGTGTTCCCAGCAGAACAGTTACAATCACCAACGCTCTGGATAATATGAAAACTGCCTAACCAGCCCTGCCAGGGCGAGTAAAATGGTCAGAGTGAGGGAGGTGTTCTCTCATATATGTCTGGAGTTAGCTTGGGTGCATGATTACCGTTGTTAGATCAGAACCCTCGGATCAACCCTACTCCTCGGCCAGAGCGTCCAGTGTGCGCTCTGAATTTACGAACGGACAATCTGACAACGCTCTGAATTTACGAACGCCCAGAGCGCACTCTGAGCCCTACTGGCACTCCAAAGTGAATTTACGAACGCACCCTATGATTGATCCTCAGTGCATTGATCATGGGAAGGTGTGCATCCGACGCAACGTGATGACGTTATATTATACCGCCAGGATATGTGATCGAGAACTGACATTTTTCTTATCTTGCTTTTATGAATCTTTTCACGAATTACTACACCACGACATAAGCTCTTCGTTTAAACACAACCATTGACTCTGTCCCCTCGCCATGGTAGAGGATGACGATTTAACGCCAAATCTTATGTCAAACCAAGTGTGGCGCGGCAATGGCGAGTTTGTTCCTCCAGACGGAATATGCTGGGTGTCTGTACTGTCCTGTTTGCTGCTTGCCTGCTCCTACGTCGGGAGTTTATACGTATGGAGAAGTGACTTACCCAGGTAAGCCTCGTGTTTATTCAATTTCTTTACTTTCTTGATTCGTAGAAAATGCTGTAGAGGAATGTGGGAGCTGTAGTTAGCTAGCCTGTCGGCGCCTGTTAGGTGGTAGCTAGCTAAATTGGGGAACTAAATAGCTAGCATGGCTTTCGTGCAGCAGTCTGGGGGAAATTCCATCGTAACAGAATGACGCTGAGACTCAAATCAAATGTTATTTGTCACATACACATGGTTAGCAGATGTTAATGCGAGTGTAGCGAAATGCTTGTGCTTCTAGTTCCGAACATGCAGTAATATCTAACAAGTAATCTAACAATTTCACAACAGCTACCTTATACACACAAGTGTAAAGGAATGAATAAGAATATGTACATAAAAATATATGGATGAGCGATGGCCGAACTCCGATTTTTCACCTTGAAATGTATGCCAAACAAAAATAATTGATTCCAAAGTTTAAAGAAACCATTACAACTCTATGCACAAGGACTGCTTTTAACAATTTCCCCTGAACAGTTTACAAAAACATTTTACTTAAGAACAGTGCAGATGTAAAGTTTTGTAACAGAATTACAGAATCTCCTCAGTTTGTGACCCACATTTTCAAAAAAACTCTGTTAAATATCTACTCTGAATTAAGATTAAAATATGTCAGCAGAAAGAATGGGGTGTCAGCTATAATATGACACCTTGTGTTTTTAAAACTATTTTGGTTATATACTACAGTAAGTGAAGTTGATTAACACCTGTGGAAGGGAGGACAGTAGCAGGTGACCCAACTGGTTTGTGACTATCATTTCCCATTTTAGCCAATTAATTGAAATCATTCTGTTAAAGATTTATTCAGTTATGGATTTTGTAACAGAATGACACATTTGAATCACTTAATAAATCATAAACAAAGTTGATATACCTACCAACTAGTATTTTCTTCTGACTATCTCATGAGTGAGAGAAATTAAGAAATATTTTAAAGTTGTTTTTTTGTAACAGAATGACAAGACACTAGGCAATATTTCTTAAACTTACAGAAGGCAAATCATTTCAGCAACATTAAATAAATGTTGATATTAGTTGTCAGGGGTCTTAACTTCAACATTTATTCTGTTTTTGTGTTTTTAATAGGCCTACCTGAATACTTTTTCTGGTAGATGTTATCTAAGAACCCCTTTTCGTCTGTTTGACCAGAAATCAAAGCCTTCGCTTATTCCATTATTTGCTGGTAAATTAGCAAGCAATCAAACGCATCTGGGTTTATTTATTTTGTTTCCTGCTGAACTACAGTATTCTTATACTAGCTTCTTGAGGGGTTTGTTTGTTTACAAAATGTAATTTTGACACGTGTCTGCTTGTTTGTCCGTCACGTGCTTGCCCCCCAGAGATCACCCGGCTGTTATCAAGAGGCGATTCACCAGTGTCCTGATCGTATCTGCCATGTCGCCTGTCTTCGTGTGGGCATGGAAAATGTACACTGGTGTGATGGTGAGTCTCTACACAGCACTGTTTCAGCAACCTTTATTTAACTAGGCAAGTCAGTTAAGAACAAATTCTTATTTAGAATGACAGCCTTCCCCGGGCAACGCCTGGCCAATTGTGCGCCGCCTTATGGAACCCAGCTATAGGCTGACTGCTATACTGCCCTACAAAGGCAAAGTGCATTGACTACGAATTTGGTTAAAATCTTTGATCTGTTTTAATCAGGGGAGAGCGACCCTTCTCATTGAAGCCACGGAAGTTCAGGTCTGACCGCATTAATGCAGGCATTGTTTGCAGAAAACAGGATCCCCCATTATAGTGAATGGAAAAATTGCGATCCTCGTGTAATTCTTTATTTTTTGTGGGGGGGGGGGGGGGGGGATGATAGTACCAATAATTGCTTCTAATACACCTGTTGCATGTCCTTGAACTGATTTTATTTAAAAAATCACATGCAGAAGAATTCTAAGGATAAGTTTGTTGCTAATGGCAGCCTGCAGTACCCCGGGTCAGCCTTCAACTTTAGTTACACAATGAGAGGAGGCAGCACTGAGGTAGCCAGCCCCATCACTTCCTGGGTCTTTTCTCAATTGGTTTGCTCAACTCCTGCTTCCTCTCTGGCCACCTTTTGAAAAAGGTCAAAGGTAATCGAGGAGATGCTTTGAGGAGAGGGAAAGAGGACGAAAATGCATTTGTTAGAAATGAGACTCCCCTTCTCCAAACGCGTGTCATCAGTCAAATTACGTTTACAGGGTGGAATCCCAAAATATGTATAAAATGATAAAAAATTAAATTGCTAGTTGTGAAATACATTTTATAGAAAGATAAGTAGAATATAATTATTAAATGTTAGAGAAAACAATAGCTGATTCAAAGGGGGTGTGGCAGATTTCAAAACTCTTCTGCAAAGGATTCTGGTTGGAAACACTTGTGCTTCCTTGCCAAAAGGAGACTATCATGAGGGGAGGACCGTCTTCCATTTGCCTACTAATGTATTGACACTCTCCTCAACCACTTATTGGTTTACGGGTCACGGAGGAGGGAGGACGGACTTTTTCCCAAATGAGAAAAGGCCCTGGAGTAGCTCAAACTGCACATGTTATGTCTCCATGAGTCGCCATCGTAACCGTCTTAATTTGTCTTCAATGCGCTAATGAGACTTTACATAGGAATAAGTGGTGTCACATGATCGATGGCTTTGTGTGTGTATGTATGTATGTACAGTTGAAGTCGGAAGTTTACATACACTTAGGTTGTAGTCATTTAAAACTCGTTTTTCAACCACTCCAAAAATGTGTTTTTAACAAACAATAGTTTTGGCAAGTCAGTTAAGACATCTACTTTGTGCATGACACAAGTAATTTTTCCAACAATTGTTTACAGACAGATTGTTTCACTTATAATTCACTGTATCACAATTCCAGTTGGTCAGAAGTTTACATACACTACGTTGACTGTGCCTTTAAACAGCTTGGGAAATTACAGAAAATGATGTCATGGCTTTAGAAGCTTCTGATAGGCTAATTGACTTCATTTGAGTCAATTGGAGGTGTACCTGTGGATGTATTTCAAGGCCTACCTTCAAACTCAGTGCTCTTTGCTTGACATCATGGGAAATCAAAATAAATCAGCCAAGACCTCAGAAAATAAATTGTAGACCTCCACAAGTCTGGTTCATGTTTGGGTGCAATTTCCAAACGCCTGAAGGTTCTGTCTTCTAGAGATGACCTTAATTTGGTGCGAAAAGTGCAAATCAATCCCAGAACAACAGCAAAGGACCTTGTGAAGATGCTGGAGGAAACAGGTACAAAAGTATCTATCCACAGTAAAACGAGTCCTATATCGACATAACCTTAAAAGGCCACTCGGCAAGGAAGAAGCCGCTGTCCAAAACCGCCATAAAAAAGCCAGACTACGGTTTGCAACGCACATGGGGACAAAGATTGTACTTTTTGGAGAAATGTCCTCTGGTTCTGATGAAACAAAAATGAACTATTTGCCATAATGACCATTGTTATGTTTGGAGGAAAAAGGGGGATGCTTGCAAGCCAAGAACACCATCCCAACTGTGAAGCACGGGGGTGGCAGCATCATGTTGTGGGGGTGCTTTGCTGCAGGAGGGACCGGTGCACTTCACAAAATAGATGGCATCATGAGGTAGGAAAATTATGTGGATATATTGAAGCAACATCTCAAGATATGTCAGGAAGTTAAAGCTTGTTCACAAATGGGTCTTCCAAATGGACATTGACCCCAAGCATACTTCCAAAGTTGTGGCAAAATGGCTTAAGGACAACAAAGTCAAGGTATTGGAGTGGCCATCACAAAGCCCTGACCTCAATCCTATAGAACATTTGTGGCAGAACTGAAAAAGCGTGTGCAAGCAAGGAGCCTACAAACCTGGCTCAGTTACACCAGCTCTGTCAGGAGGAATGTGCCAAAATTCACCCAACTATTGTGGAAGCTTGTGGAAGGCTACCCGAAACGTTTGACTCAAGTTAAACAATTTAAAGGCAATGCTACCAAATACTAAGTGAGTGTATGTAAACTTCTGACCCACAGGGAATGTGATGAAATACATAAATCATTCTCTCTACTATTACTCTGACATTTCACATTCTTAAAATAAAGTGGTGATCCTAACTGACTTAAGACAGGGCATTTCTACTATGATTAAATGTCAGGAATTGTGAAACTGAGTTAAAAGTATTTGGCTAAGGTGTATGTAAACTTACACATATTGTGTGTGTGGTCATTGGTTGTAATGAACCCCCCCCCCCCCACAAGGAAAAGTGTATTTTTCCAAATTGGCACATCCTATTTGTTTTCATCAAATCAACTATATTCACTCAGCTTGTTTGATGCTTTAGGCACACTGTTTGATTAAATAATTAAACACAAATAACTAGAGGGTGTCCAACCTGCAATTGATTTGATTGTGCCCGGCTAGGCTCAGACTTGCTGCGCGGTGTTAATTTTTTTTTTTTAAATGACAGCGAGTGACTGACTAGCACCGGTTGTCCCTCTCTCCTCCCAGCCGCAGCGAACACCACAGAACATCAACGTGTTTATCGCGCTGTCCGTGTTGCAGAAGCGGCAACATAATTACAGCCATGTGACTAGAAAGTTACGGAAATCCCTAATTTGTTTCGGAATGTCCTTGCTCTCTTTACGTGACACGTATGCACGTGACCAAAGCCCTATTCGCACGGGACTAGTATTACTAGAGAACGTTGGCTATGTAATTATTACTCCAGAATGTCCGTTATTCCAGAGGACGATTCAGACAGGATTAGTTTTTACTGTAATACATTTTTTTTCTCCAATAAATGGACAGTTGTGACGGAAGCCTATAGGTTTTTATTCTAGGCATGAAGATACAGTATTTCAACATGTCCAGCTGGTAGGGCCACACTGTTAACACTAGCTTGGTTCCCAAGTTTCTAAACCATACCAGACCATCGTTCCTATAGTGTCGCTATAATATTTGAATTGAGGAAGTGTGATCATAATCAGTGGGATATTCTGGCGATCCTAAATGCCCCCCAGCCTTCAGATGTGAGCTAAACAGTGCAATTGCACTTGAGATGCATTTTAATTATATGGATGAGAAAGTTAACCGTTTGGAAATGGTAAGTTAGGTCAGTTGTATGCTGCTGCTTTTGCGATCTATGAACAGCAAGGGTTGCATTAAATAGGCTTAATATTTCTTTACTGATGCAGTTGGCAATATTCAATTCATACGCACAAAACATATAAACAGAAGCATTCTGTGAAAGTTGATAGGCTACATGTACTGTAGGCCATTCATATATAGCTTACGCGCAGCGCTTAGATCAATCAGTTATTGTTTTCTTGCGCAAACCGCAAGCAACACCTGTCAAACTCAGACCTTTCTCTCAAAACACAGGGATGTCGATTCGCACCGGATTAGGATTACCAGAGGAGTTCGGCAAAAAACTGTATTATTCTGGCTAGAATTGTTACTGTCCTGCCATGTAACTGACATGGCAGATTCGGACGTGACTTAAATGGTGTTTTGTGCCCGTCCACATAATTACATTACCCGACCTACATTAAGACAAAACACGATGTGCTTATAAGGCCTACAGCTCGATTGTGGTGATACAAGGCTGCTATACTAAGCCTACTAATGATAATGATATGAATTATTATTCTAATATTCATAAGCGGGAGATCAAGAAAAAGGAGCATTATTATTATACATTTCTCTGACAAAACAGTGTAAACATGAAATACACTATAAATAATAACAGAAGCTGTTCCAACGAAAAAAAGTGTAAAGCCTATATAACAGCAAAGCAAAGATTAAAAATAGCCACATTTGTTTACTTGACATGTCGTTAGGCATGGTGCTCATCTAACAGTATAACTTTAGACCGTTCCCTCGCCCCGACACGGGCGCGAACCAGGGACCTTCTGCACACATCAACAACAGTCACCCACGAAGCGTCGTTACCCATCGCTCCACAAAAGCCGCGGCCCTTGCAGAGCAAGGGGAACCACTACTTCAGGGTCTCAAAGCGAGTGACGTAACCGATTGAAACGCTATT
The DNA here is from genome assembly GCF_002910315.2 of Salvelinus sp. IW2-2015. Taxonomy (NCBI): domain Eukaryota; kingdom Metazoa; phylum Chordata; class Actinopteri; order Salmoniformes; family Salmonidae; genus Salvelinus; species Salvelinus sp. IW2-2015. The sequence goes on from NC_036876.1 coordinate 13,670,972, forward strand.
AGCGCGGACCACCGCTAACTAGCTAGCCATTTCACATCCGTTACACTCACGGAATTAGTAGTCTATTAAACAAACGCTCAAACAGGCAACAGAAGCAGGCTCTGTCTTATTTCTGTAGATACAGTACCAGTCAAAGTTTGGACACTCCTACTCATTTTCTACATTGCAGAATAATAGTGGAGATATCAAAAATATGAAATAACACATGTCGTAACCCCAAAAGTGTTAAACAAATCAAAATATATTTTAGATTTTTCAAAGTAGCCACCCTTTGCCTTGATGACTGCTTTGCACACTTTTGTGTATTCTCTCAACCAGCTTCATGAGGAATGCTTTTCCAACAGTCTTGAAGGAGTCCCCACATATGCTGAGCACTTGTTGGCTGCTTTTCCTTCGCTCTGCGGCCCAACTCAACCCAAACCATCTCAATTGGGATGAGGTCGGGTGAATGTGGAGGCCAGGTCAAATAGCCCTTACACAGCCTGGAGGTGTTTTGGGTCGTTGTCTTGTTGAAAAACAAATGATAGTCCCACTAAGCGCAAACCAGATGGGATGACGTATCGCTGCAGAATGCTGTGGTAGCCATGCTGGTTAAGTGTGCCTTGAATTCTAAATATATCAGACAGTGTCACCAGCAAAGCACCATCACACCACCTGCTTCACGGTGGGAACCACACATGCAGAAATTATCCGTTCACCTACTCTGCGTCTCACAAAGACACTGTGGTTGGAACCAAAAATCTCAAATTTGGACTCATCAGATCAAAGGACAGATTTCCACCGGTCTAATGTCCATTGCTCGTGTTTCTTGGCCCAAGCAAGTCTCTTCTTATTGGTGTCCTTTTAGTAGTGTTTTATTTCCAGCAATTTGACTACGAAGGCCTGATTCACACAGTCTCCTCTGAACAGTTGATGTTGATGTGTCTTACTTGAACTCTGTGAAGCATTTATTTGGGCTGCGATCTGAGGCTGGTAACTCTAATGAACTTATCCTCTGCTGCAGAGTTAACTCTGGGTCGTCATTTCCTGTGGCGGTCCTCATGAGAGCCAGTTTCATCATGGCGCTTGATGGTTTTTGCGACTGCACTTGAAGAAACGTTCAAAGTTCTGGAAATGTTCCGTTTTGACTGACCTTCATGTCTTAAAGTAATGATGGACTGTCGTTTCTCTTTGCAAATTAACTTTTAACAAGGCACACCTGTTAATTGAAATGCATTCCAGGTGACTACCTCATGAAGCTGGTTGAGAGAATACCAAGAGTGTGCAAAGCTGTTATCAAGGCAAAGGGCGGCTACTTTGAAGAATCTCAAATTTGAAATGTATTTGATTTAACACTTTTTTTGGTTACTACATGATTCCATATGTGTTCGTAGTTTTGATGTCTTCACTATTATTCTACAATGTAGAAAATACCGTTTTCTACAGCGCATTTGGTAACAATGGCCCAGCAAATTACATTGGTTGTCCATCAATTTACAAATATTAGAACTAGAGGCTGACCGATTAATCGGAATGGCTGTTTTCATAACAATCGGTAATCTGCATTTTTGGACACCGATTATCCCCGATTTAAAATCTATACACAAGTATATATTTTTAAACCTGCATATTTAGTTAATATTGCCTGCTAACATGAATTTCTTTTAACTAGGGAATTTGTGTCACTTCTCTTGCATTCCGTGCAAGCAGAGTCAGGGTATATGCAGCAGTTTGGGCCGCCTGGCTCGTTGAGAACTGTGTGAAGACCATTTCTTCCTAACAAAGACCGTAATTAATTTGCCAGAATTGTACATAATTATGACATAGCATTGAAGGTTGTGCAATGTAACAGCAATATTTAGACTTGGGGATGCCACCCGTTAGATAAAATACGGGACGGTTCCGTATTTCACTGAAAGAATAAACGTTTTGTTTTCGAAATGATAGTTTCCGGATTTGACCATATTAATGACCTAAGGCTCGTATTTCTGTGCGTTATTATATTATAATTAAGTCTATGATTTGATAGAGCAGTCTGACTGAGCGGTGGTAGGCAGCAGCAGGCTCGTACGCATTCATTCAAACAGCACTTTCCTGCATTTGCCAGCAGCTCTTCGCTGTGCTTCAAGCATTGCGCTGTTTATGACTTCAAGCCTATCAACTCCCGAGATTAGGCTGGCAATTCTATAGTGCCTATAAGAACATCCAACCGTAAAAGGTATATGAAATACAAATGGTATAGAGAGAAATAGTCCTATAATTCCTACAATGACTACAACCTAAAACTTCTTACCTGGGAATATTGAAGACTCCTGTTAAAAGGAACCACCAGCTTTCATATGTTCTCATATTCTGAGCAAGGAACTTAAACGTTAGCTTTTTTTACATGGCAAATATTGTACTTTTACTTCTCAAACACTTTGTTTTTGCATTATTTAAACCAAATTGAACATGTTTCATTTATTTGAGACTAAATTGATTTTATTGATGTATTATATTAAGTTAAAACAAGTGTTCATTCAGTATTGTTGTAATTGTCATTATTAAAAATATATATAAATATAAAAATCGGTAGATTAATCTGTTTCGGCTTTTTTTGGTCCTCCAAAAATCGGTATCGGCATTGAAAAATCATAGTCGGTCGACCTCTAATTAGAACAGGGATAGGGTAGGCCGCCTTCTCGTTGGAGTGAGCAGCTGCGTCTCCCGCACTATGGGCACAGTTATCTGAATTGTAGATCATTGTCATATGCAGTTACATGCATAAATGTTAGGCTGAAGGAGAGGACTCATCAATTCCGTCACTACAGATTCAAGTCATTTTTTAGAATAAAAAATAAAAACCGCCGATTCGTAAGGTTTGAATAATTTTTCTTACGATGCATGCCTTATTTGGATTGGTTTGGGCTCCCGCTAACCGATGCACTGGAATCTTAAACTTTTTATGACGTAGTGGTGGAGTGTCGACTCAAAAAATGGATTCCTCGACTCCTTGCACATCGACTCCCATTTCTTTGTGTCAATATTAGATTCCACTAGGAATTCAGTATTTTTGAAACCGAGGCGACTGATTTGAGTTGCCGTACTTCCGAGAACACAAACACTCGCATCTTTCACAGTGAGCAAGGGACGGAGAGAGAGGGGCACAGTATAGGCAGGTCGGCCACCAGGCAGACGGAGTCAAAACCATGCGCTATGCCTATCAGGAATCAAAAGCTGTATCTTGCAATTTTTTGGGGCTTGTAGTTTCTCAACTTCAGTAAAGCAGGGCCTAGGATACTGAGATGAGTGTGATGCAACACTATGCTGTCACACAGACACACACATACAGTGTCTGCTCTCATGTGCACGTGTTCGCTTCACGCTGTTCACAGCATGGTAGCCAGGGCTTCAAAACAGAGGAGAAGTTGAGCCTCGCGCTTCAACGCTCTTAGTTGTTGCAGAAATTGACCCACAATGTTGTTTACTTTCTACCTTTAAATTACACAACTTTCCCCAGGCCTTTATAGCCTAGCGTCTAGTTAGGCTATAACACAGAATATAAGGTTTTGGGATTAAAGCACTGTGCTTTTAATTTTCCGGGGCAAGAAAAACATCCAAGCTGTTTTTCGGTTAGCGATTTTTCTTAATGTTAAGAATCCCAATTTTGTTTAAAGTTTTTTAACGTTTAAACGTTCACATCCCTAATACACATGAAAACATTTCCATGAATTCCACTAGTATGTCTCCTTTTGTTCTTCCACAGTCTGGTCCCTCGTTGCTGGCTCTGATGGGCATTCGCTTTGAGGGCCTCATCCCAGCCATCATACTGCCTCTGCTGCTCACCATGGTAATAGAATCTCGCTTTGATCGACCTCTGCCTATGGTCTGACCGTTAGTTGACCTCTGACCTTTGCTCTGGTAGGTGCTGTTCGTTGGCCCTCTGATCCAGCTGGCTATGGACTGCCCCTGGGGCTTCATGGATGGGATACGGGTGACTTTTGGTGAGAGACTGTCTGGAGATGATTATTCACCCAATATGTCTATTACTGTGTTATCCTGGAGTGGAGACTATTCATTTCTGCTATATGTCAAATTTAGATTATGGCCTAAATACTAACCTACGATTTGCACGCTTAACTTGAGTTTTGTTCAAACCTCCCACGGACACCAATGCATGATTTATAAGTTAAGTGTGCCCATCTCAAAGTAGGATTCAGCCCTAAGTGCATCCATTTTTCCTAGACGTGTACAGTATCTCTCACACGCACAATATTGCATACCTCATCTCTCTAAAGCTTTCTCTCCCTTCCACAGACCCGTGGTTCTGGGCTCTGTGCCTCAGTGACATGCGCTGGCTGAGGAACCAGGTGGTGGCCCCTCTGACTGAGGAGCTGGTGTTCAGGGCCTGTATGCTGCCCATGCTGGTACCCTGCACCAGTCCTTCCACTGCCATCTTCACCTGCCCCCTCTTCTTCGGAGTGGGTGAGTCCCACCCAAAAAACAGCACGGGGGGATCTTCTAGATCTTTCCTCGATCCCAACTGAAAAAAATAGCTAATTAGAACAACTCTTAAAATGTGTGTGTCTATGTAAGTCTGTCGGTGCCATGTACTGCATTTAAATTTGCGGTGTATATATGCGAAGATGAGCGTTTTTATAAGGGGAATATGATTTAACCTGTGTTTAGTAAACTGCTGGATGCAATCAATTGTGAGTTGCAGTGTTCTGAACTCTCCTAGGATAGTGTGCCCTTCCCAACTACTTGAAACAATGGTTATTTTGCTTGTGCAAAATGTCAACCGTTTTCTTCGCAGCCCACTTTCATCACGTGATCGAGCTGCTGCGTTTCAGACAGGGCACCCTGTCTGGGATCTTTCTCGCTGCAGGTAAGGACCGTACCATATTCATTGTTCTTCTACCTTCACTTCCACGTGCTGCTAGTTTGTTGTGCCTTTCTTTTCCCATGCACCATTAGATTGTTTAGGAGTGGTTAGTTAATGACTTGTTGTGCTGTTTGCTTTGCAGTATTCCAGTTCTCCTACACTGCTGTCTTTGGAGCTTACACTGCCTTCATATTCATCAGAACAGGTGAGCCTACAGTTTCTCTCTTTCTGGTGTACTGAAAACACACACGCCTAATATATATGATTCATTTTGTTTCAGATAGTGAAAGCTCTACATAAATGCTATGTCTCTAGGCACTACACATTGTTTGGGGCTAACTCACCCCACCCACCACTACTGTGTACTGTAATACCAACCTGTATGCATTATATGCAGTCTTGTCATTCCCTTCCCCTCTGGTCGTCAGGTCACCTTGTGGGGCCGGTGCTGTGCCACTCGTTCTGTAACCACATGGGCTTCCCTGCCCTTGGCGTGGCCCTGGAGCACCCCCACCGCCTCACCGTCCTGTCTTGCTACTTGCTGGGGGTCCTCCTTTTCCTTCTTCTCCTCTTCCCCCTCACAGACCCCATCTTCTACGGCCTTCCCACCCCCGTCTGCACCCTGGCCTCCGTCCCCAGTTCCCTCTGCGTCTCCTGATCCCACCCCCACCATACACCCCTCTGTATTAGATGGACCGATCCACTGAGCGGGTCGCCACCACCAGCCAAAAGGAGGAGCGGTCCAAGTGGTCCAAGAACGAGGGGTGTTTTAGCTCTTTGGTCATGCCCGCTTGAGTGTGATTTCTCTGTTGGGATGTGGGAAGGTGAGCAGAGGTGAGGGTTTAGGGGTATGTCAGGTATGGACACTCAATGCTATGGGTTGTCTACTATGTATGCTGCTGGGGGGGAGCAGGATAACTTAAATAGCCATTCCTTATGTTCAGGTCGCATTGGCTTTCAGTCGGTCAGTTAGCCAGTCAGTCAGCCAGTCAGTCAATAGGCCTACGTTGTCTGTAGCGTAGACTCAACAAGGAACACTATCTGGCTATGACGCGAGGCGCTGTAGTAGTAATACATTCTAGTAGTGAATGCGCCAGTGTTTTTCATAGGTCCTAGATGCTGAATAAGAGTATTTATTTACACATCTGCATGTTTCTATAATGTAGTGTTTGTTTTATTGGTGGGGGGTGTTGAGGGTTGGGCTGGATTGTTACTATTGTAAAGGGTTGGACGTGCAGACTGTTTTTTCCCCCCCATGACCTCTTCTATGACAGTTTAGCCACGAGTCTCTCAGCTATTAACTCGAGCTGATATGTGAATTGGCTGCAAAGCCTTTCTATCCAGCTGTTTAAGACGCCAGACAATTCGTGTTAGGCGATATCACAAAGGGTACAGTCTTTACCCAGCCCTGTATTCAATCATTCACTCTAGTTGATGCTCATTCCAAATATCCATTCCAAGTCATGCAGACAGAAGCCTATAATCACTAAGCTAACAATACCATTGCTCATTTGTTGGGCCAGGAGTATTTCCCTGACCACGTGAACCTGGTCAGGAAAGACTCTGGGGCCCCTACCATTCGCTTCACACACAGTTCTACCCAGGGTTATCCATGTTCGTTTTTTTTGAGTGTTTAAAGGGGGAATTACTTTAAGCTGGGGTGCGATGACAGACCGTTTCCCCCTCAAGGGACTCAAACCCTCTAGAACACTCAGGTGTAGTCATATGTATGTGGTTTTGAATGCTCTCTACCCACTACTTTGCATGCTGCTACATGGTGCAATACGGATGTCAGACAAGACGACGCGTTTACATTCTTCGCGCACACCGAGCTATACTCCAAAAGAAGATAATGTACAGACTCAGACAGTTACATCGCAATGTTTATCCACTTACTCACTCATCTCAACTGAAACTTTTTTTGAAAATGTGTTACTTATTTGACCAGGCTGTGACCATTGTAGTCCATTTCACTGTATAGACGGGGCGTTAAGGTGAAAATGTGGCTTTAGATTTTTTATTTTTTTTCCCAATCAGATTTGACACATATTTAGCAGTTGTTACTGCGGGTGTAGCGAAATGCTTGGTGGTTTGTGGATTTTTACGGGGAACGCTAATGGACTTTTCCCCCTTTTTTATGAACCCGGCGCAATACTATGTAACAACTCCAGTTGACTAGAACAGAAGTGTAGAGTGGTTTATAAACTAGAAGATTGCATCACACTGAATGTATTGAAATGGGATGTCAAGGCAAATGAATTAACCGATCATTTTGTAAACAGACTTCACTGTGTAAATTGGATCCATATTTTTGAAGAGGCCCCTGCAAAAGGCTCTTAACATTCACTGACAGAAAGATAGATCTGTGAAGCTTTCTACCACAGCAGCGAGGAGTTGTCAGTCAGCATGTGTACTGTATAATCTATGAAGTATTTACATTACGCTCTTCAGCAATAACTTAGTGGATGGAAAAGGACCAAAATCAGGGAATTATCTGAAATAGCTGTATATATGTGAATAAAAAATATATATATGCCCATTCCTGTCGTTTAGAGATGGAATGTTAAATAGTATGGTGCTTGGAGGTTTTGACATCAGAATAATGATCAGCCAGTATTTTGAGTAGATTGTTTGTCAAAGCCGATCTCAGATGGGCCATATATCCCCAAGTTGAAGGTTTTAATATGCATTCTCTTGAATAAACCTGCAGGGTGCATGCATCCAGACCGGCTGTAATGATCTAAATGTACGCCAGAGAGCGCCAGAGGACCATGTCTGGGTGTTGTGCTGTAGAAATGTGAATCACAGGAACCTGGGACCTTCGCACATTTGTTCATTAGGTTTCTCTGATGGGTGGTCATCCGTCACTTGAAAAAACCAATCAGTTTTTTTATTCTGTTATTGCCTCTTCCTCTCATCACACGGCGCCCCGTCCCAATAGAGAAGTTGTATATAGTCCTAGAGAGGAAAGGGGAGTTTGACCCTAAGAACTTAGATAGCTACCTGTCTCTCGGTTGAGCATTCTCTCTGATCAATTAAACAAAGACTCTAGCCTTTCTTTTTAGAGTCAAAGTCTAAACTATCTCGCTGTCTCCGTCTCACATCCAGAATGATGCCCTTGAATGTTTTTGCCTGAGGCGTTGGCCTAGCCCCTAGAAAACCATTTCGGGAGTTCAATCAATCACTGGTTTCGGAGAATCAGAGATGTTTACCCCTACAGAGACATGCTGTCAGGTTCAGGTAGCTGATAGATTTACTTTGTTGTGGAAATTCACATTCTCAATGTCGAAGCTGTGTTGAATTTGTATTAGGTAGGGTCAGAAGAAGCACATGTAGAGATATGTTTCAATACAATCAAGTTTCATTGGCGCTCAACCGTTGCTTATCATTCTCCCACATCATCAACATTGTACCCTTTTGGAAAAGAGACATTTTTCGTAAAGATTGTCCCTGGCTCGTATTGTATGAATCCTGCCTTAGGATTCACACTTTAGGCTACTTCTCACCACTGGTTCTTACTTTATTTTCCTGTCATTGACTTGAATTGAAATCCGGTAGACATAACTAGGCTTCAGAAATGCTGACTCCACTTTCCTGCTGAAAACACTGTCACGTTGTATGTATTTATCTTCATTTGTCTCTCACATGTCCTAGCAAAACAATCGTTTCAACAGTACTCTAAGTAGTGACTTACAGTATATGCATAGAGCGGAAACACAGCAGTAGAGACAGGAATATATCTATTTTTGTAACTGAATATGTAGCTCTGCTATTTTAGTAAAACGACACAACAGAATGATTTTAAAGCTTGGATTTTTCAGACTAGTTGAATACTTGCTCTGACTCTGACCTGGTTGTAAAAAAAACAACTCTTATCCAGATGTTTTTATTGAAGACTTTATTTTGTAAATCAAATCTATTTTGGTGACATGGACTTGAATGTACTGATATGTGCATGTGTATTTTGTGTGTGCAATGCCATTTTTTTTGGAGACTTACCAATCTTGAATGGCCAGTGTTTTTATGATGACAATCTTTTATGGGATCTTATAGAAATCACACACTGCAAAAGAATCTCAGCCATTCGTAAATAAACGAATCTAATTTTATAAATCGTCTCTAGGTGTTTTGTCATGTTTTTGTGCCTGATGTTGTGCTTCTCACTGAAATCAATGACTGAATCGTTTGAATTCCTGGATCTGTCGCAAGTTGTTGAATGTTCTATGTAATGATTGTATTGAGTCTGTTTCTGATGACAGATTTCTCCCTTTGGTTAGGAACAACATATCAAAGTTTGTAGTGCTGAAAGTTAGCCAACCATATAAGCTAGACCTATAGTCCATATGGTATTGATCATCAAATTTAATTTGTCTTGATTTTCTTTTAATGACCAGGTAGATACCTTTCCTCTTAGTCCTTATACAAATACTTTAGTTGTGTAACTAAAATCTACATGTATATTGTTCCTGGCAGACTTAATACCACACTTGTGTCATCACAAGAACAGCCCAGCAGATGATTTAATCATTAGTTAAAGGCCAGGCTCCATTCAATGGTGCTGCAGACACTTTTACACGATGGAAAGTTGTTGTCGCTTTGTTCTAGTCATCCTGGGGGATGAGTAGACGCACAGAGATGGTAATCAGCCATTGCAGAAAGGGGATGTGAGGACACCTCGTTGGCTGAAACTTTAGCTTGCTGAAAGTAGTATCCATTATACTGTAGTAGCTCCCCAGAGTGCGTGTGTGCATGCGATGGTGTGTGCGGTACGCTGATTTATTTTGTTTGTCATCCCCACAGTTATTTTGAATTTAACAATATGTCCTGGGAGGAGGATAATAAAAATAAAAAAAAAGATGTTATCTCCATTCCCCGTCTTTATTTCTGTGGTCTGGATCCATCAAGCATGGATTCTTATTATGTTTTCTGATGGTGTTCTAGTTATTCCACCTGCATAGTTTCTTTTCTGCACCACACTAAAGTCCCCCGTGGCCTTTATCGTATTGTACCTCACCCATTTCTTTATCTGTCGTCATACACTTTGCAAAACTCTATTTTTCTAACGCTGCCCGTGTTCAAGGGCTGGGAATCAGGCATCGGAAAAACGTCTCGAGGGAGAGCGAACATTACTCGGTCCCTAAAAAAAAAAAAAGGGCTCTGAACGGGGCGGTGTGGGCGCAAGCATGCCTCTCTGATGCAATCAGCACTGTGTCCTCCAACGTTGATCTCTGTTAATTTTAATCTAAATTAATTAGCGCTAGAGGGGAAGCTAGCTGGCTATAGAGTGAGAGTGTGTGTCATACGCGTGGATGTAGGCCTACATGAGACTCCCATCATGGGTTTTTTATGATGTCTGTGTCATTCAATTCCACTTACTGTCTCTTATGAAAGGAGCTGATTATGGAGTTGCCAGCATTACTCCAATAAAGCTTGACATCTTCGCCTGTTTGTCATTTAGATTCCTCCTCACTAGAATATGGGTACGACTATGAAATAACCCAGTGAATTACAACATGTCAATACTGAAGGTTTTTACACCAATGATTTTGAGTCTTGGCAGCCATTGGAATGCCATCTGTAGGTTATCATTCATACTGTGATATGGGTCTGGTTATGTTTTTTTTTACTGGCCTTCCTTCTGCAGCTTCCAGATGTGTTGTTTCTCGTTCTCTAAAGGGTGATTGTTTTCGCTCAGTTTCTCAGAAACCATAGAGAAGTATTACTGTATATTGGCCCATTACCTTCCTAACACCAAGTTCCTAGTACTTCAAATCCCATGGTGAATGAGCTAGACGTCCTGGTTAGATACAGTAATCTGTGGAGATGTGATAATCTACCCTAGTGTTACAGGCTCTTCAAACATACAGCTTTGAAAGTGAATTTCATGAAGTACCTCCAGTTTGTGACTGAATTGTTAAGATCAGGGACAGTGTGGGTTGATGACTACCAGAACTCTATCCCTCCATTCTGCCATCCCTCTCTCCATCCCCCCCTAACAAAGTGTCCTCTTCAACCCAGACTACCTGCCTATTGATCACCTCGTCCTTCGCAATGTCTCTCTTCCTCAATTCTTTCGAGGGCCTGGGTAATCAAAGTGACAATGTTGAGGACAGACTGGGGAAAGCGAGAAGAAAGAGAGAGAGCGAGAGATGGGCCCGGTTCCACGAGAGGGCAAAAGGGGCCTTAGCCCTCTCAGTTGAAACTTGTGCCAACTCCGTTCTAGTTTTGTGTCCCTAATTTAAAAATGGCAAAAAAGTTCAAATGATTGAGTGACAGGTTGGCGCCAAATCTGTATCTCCGCTGCGAGGTGTCAGCACCATGGAAAGAGCACGCTGCAGAGTTTGCGTGTAGGGGATTATGGAAAGCCTCTGGGCGGTTTGGTAGGACTCCTTTGGGTTTCCATAAAAAGCGGAGGAAACACTGCTCATCTATGGTAGGCTACGTGAATAACGAGATATGCCTCCGCCTGTAATTTTTGATTTATAAGGACGGGTCAGGCTTAGTTGAAGCTGCTTCACTCGACTCTGTTTCACGCCCCACCACTACATAGTTTAGTTAGCTTCTTAGCTAGCTATAAAAGGCGTTTGTGTTATTAGCCTATTTAGCTCTAACCAACTAATTTGCCACTGCCACCATGGATATCAGAAATGAAACCACCAATGCCGCCGCCAAGCACAGCAGCGTTGATGCTGTCGAGCTCTGCTAGTTCGGCGTGAAGAACCCCCCTTCCACAAGTGCCGCCAGGGTGATGGCTTCATAGTTCCCTCCACCCCCGACTGTTCATGACGATACTGGAACAGAGGAGCCAGCCCAGGTTAGCCTAGAGTCCTACAGCCGCAGGTTTTCTGTCCAAAAGGTTAATTTAATAGCAACTGGTTATAGGAAGAGTGGCTGGAATAACGCAGACAAGGCCTTCGCCCAAGGCGGGTATTCTGACTGGACGCGTACTATTGATAAAACCAAAGGATTCGCTAGGCACTGCAAGTAGCATTTGAAATGCACTGCGGGAAAACAACTAGTTTATTATTCGATAAATCGAACGTATGCATCAAATTGTATGAGTGGACTTGACAGAAAGTAGCAAAATATGAATGTAGATTTTTTTTTGCACACACATTCAGTAAAAATTTGTGATTACATAAAAACAGTTTGATTGCATATTTTCTTTACATTTTTTATAAATTTATTTGCCAAGTATATTATTTATTCGATGACATCCTCAAATTAATTGTGAGAGCCTATAATATAATTTCCCTCCAAAATGCAGTTTTGGAGCGAAATGCAATAATAAATAGTAAAGATAGGCAGAGTAGGCTCTTTCAACAATGAGACCAACGACCACCTCATTGGCTAGGTTAGCAAGCTAGGTTAGCTAACGCTAACTAGCCACATCTAGCACAAGCTCACTACTAAACTGACCTGGCAATCCTACTATCGTGGACACTTGTCTCCAAGCAGCATTTATTTTGTGTTTATGTCCCTGTAGCTGTCAGCAGTTGTGTCAAAAAGACACGGTTTTGAAGATACTGCGAAAATTATTCTCTCCTCCATGTGTCCAACCGCATGCGACCATTTGCAAAAGGTACCTGCATCAGTATAGTTGCCTAGCTGCGCAAAATGTTATGCAGCAGTGATGCAATGACGCAGTCGGTGTGTTCGAAGCGTTAGGGGAGATGGGTTATAGATTTTGCGTCAACCTGTCACTTCAAAAGCTCTCAATGGTCTCGGAGTCTCTGCATATGAACTTTGTTTATTGTGGTATAGCTTGAGTTGGAGTTTGATGTTGAGGGTTAACGGCATTAGATAGTGTGGGCGAGGGCTTACTGTAATATGTGTGCATGTCTGTGTGTGTGCTTGCGTGCATTCTCACCTTCTCAGGGGCACCTGGAGCTGTTTACCGCTAAACATTAATGTTTAACCTCACTGTCAATGCTATGAATCATGAGTGCCTGGGAGGACGATTTTCTCTTCCAATGGAAAATGTCAGCCCTCTGTTTGAAAAGAGAGACCAGGAGACATGAACATGCAGAGGTCAACAAAGTATCCCGTTTGTCTGTTTTTCCAATTGTCTATGGGTGAAGTCAAGTAAATGTCGGTTTTTGACATTTTAAGTTGACACTGTTACCTAACTCTGTGTTGGTCTGTTTCACATCTATTAAGTTAAGGGTTAAAGGGAAACTCCACTCAAAACTATCTTTTTGTTATTTTCTTTCATTCGTTCTCTGTTGATACAGTCCTAAAATGTTTTGCATGTCAAGTTTTCAAGATATTGGACATTCAAGAAACAGTGTCACTGGCCACATCATCATGAGATTGCGAAATGCATCAAACTTGACTGCTGACATGCAAAACACTGTGGTACTGTAGCAACAGTGGACTAATTGTTAAAAATACGAAACAAACAAGTTTTTGAGAGGAGTTCCCAGGGATAGGGAAAAAAATAGAGTTAAGTTTAGGAATGAATTCAGATTGAGTGTAACCTTTTACACTCGTGGGAATTGGCCTATATGGATAGAGCTAAATTTAAATGTTTCTTACAGAAGGAAATATGAAAACGCATATGCATAACCATGGTAGCAATTGAAAGGGAACAGTTTGGAGGTTTTGGGGAAATGATTAAACCAAATTTGACGACACAACAGTTCACCTGACACAAGACTGAATCCAAACATTACACTGAGTTTGTGCCTTTTACATTTACTGTACTTTTCGCTGCATTTGTTGATAACGTTCAGTAATATGAAAAATGTGGGGTAGGTGCAACATAAGACGCAAGGGATTGATTGAGAGGAATAAGTGGTGTCTGTAAGTGGACACACACCTCTCCAAAGTGTGCACGGTTCCTATGTAAGATCAATGCGCTTTCACGACTCAAAGAAGTCTTCAACAATAAGGTGCTTTTTTGAGCTCTCCCAGCTGTGCCGTTGAGGAACTAGAGCAAGCGAACTTGCAGTTGTTTTGTTTGGAACACAACATTGCATCCCCGCCATCACACGATAACTGTTATTGTTTACGCAATCCAAAAACGGCCCATTATAAATCTCAATCTAGGTCATTTGGACATATTTTGAAGTGACGTGTATTCTTGGATGCCAAGGGAAGCCAGGCTTGTCTGGTCCAAACGAGTATGACATTGTTGCCTCCTGTTTTTTATAAAAAATGTTATTGAACCTTTATTTAAACAAGGAGTCACATTGAGATTAAAATCTATTTTACAAGCGAGCCCTGTACACATTACAATAAAAACAGAATATTAAAACAACATACACGTGTGTATAAAACAATACAATTCAGCAAAAAAAATTCAAACATAACACATTCAACTACATAGAGGTCCTCAATCAATAATGTAAACTGCCTGAGTGGCACCAGCACATGTGAACTTTGCAGATTATTCCACAAATTTGGGGCATAAAAACAAAACGTAGATTTTCCCTAATCTGTGGAGACTGAAGGGACCTCTAGTCTTATCCATTCCTGTGAACGGGTTTGGTAAGTTATGCTTTTTATCGTAATTAATGAAGTTACATATAGAGGGAATTTCTGTAATATTGCTTTGTAAATAAATAAAAGAGAATGCAGCTCTCTTCTTACAGACGAGGTCCATCCCACATTTATATACAGACTACAATGATGAGTCCTAAAATTGTCCCCTGTGATAAAACGTATTGTGGAATGGTAGACTGCGTCCAAGGGTTTTAAAACAGAGGGTGCTGCATGCATGTAAACAATATCACCAAAATCCAATACAGGGAGAAGCGTTGTTTGAACAATCTTTCTCCTATTTTTAATACTAAGGCATGATTTATTTCGATATAAAAAAAACTATCTTGGATCTTAGCTTCTTAGTCAGATTTTATATGCGTTGTGAAGAGCAACTTGTCGTCAATCCAGACACCCAGGTACTTGTATTGGGAAACGAGCTCAGTTTAGGCTCCATTTATAGCGCAAATATGCAGGTCCTCGGGGTCAACATTTCGTGACCTAGAGAACAGCATGAACTTGGTTTTACTTGTATTTAACACTAATTTAAGATCTCTGAATCAAATTCATGCTGACGTTCACGAAAGGCCTGCTGCACTGAGGTGGCACAGGAATACAAAACTGTCATCTGCATAGAGAGGAAACACTGTTAATATTCATATGTCATTAATATACAAAGTGAACAATAATGTACCCAAAATCGAGCCCTGAGGAACACCTTTTTGAATCTCAAGAAATTCAGATTTAACACCATCTATCAAGATGGCCTGAGTTCTGTTGCTAAAGTAATTCTGAAGCCATAAACAGGCTGTATATCTCAGGCCTACTCTTGAAAATGTCTTCAGCAAAACAGAATGATCACGCCTTTGACAAGTCAATGAACAAGGCATTGACAAGATCATTTACAACTAGCATGGTTGCTGTGGTAGCACTATGCCCAGACCTAAACCCTGATTGGTTTATATGAAGAATACAATTATCAGATAAAAAGGAACGAAGTTGTACATTAACCAAGGATTCAAGAATCTTATCTAAACAAGGTAGTCTTGAAATGGGGCGATAGTTGGGAAGATCATTTGTATCCCCACCCTTATGGAGTGCCAGCACATATGCAGAGTTCCATGCTTTTTGAATACTTCCTGATAACAATGTTAAATAAAAATTGTGGGCTACCGAACCAGGAATAAGGGGAGCTGCACACTTAAGAAGACCAGGCTCCAAATGATCAGATCCTGTAGATGTTTTGTTGTCTCTTAACAAAGCATCCAGGACTTCTTTATCAGTGAATTTCTGAAAAGAAAACTCCTGACCAGCATTTTCAGTATCATTCAATAGTTTTTCACCATCTACATCCAAACTACTCTTTTCAAGAGCTGCCTTTGAAATACATTCAAATATAAAGCCTGCGGAGATAAAACGGTGTTTTAAATGCATTAATGATATACATTTTGTCAGTAATAGGGCCAGAATCTAAATTAAATTTCTTGGGTGAGAGAAGAGGAGACACAACCCTTCAGTGATTTAACAGCTTTCCAGAATTTATCTGAGTTCCCTGTACATTCAGATAGTGTATTAACATAATAATCTGATTTGGATTTTTTAACTAGTTTTACACACATTTTTCTCAATCGCCTAAAAGACAGGCTGTATCTGAGTCTAGCTTTGAATCTAGCTTTGGCCCAGGCAGCATCTCTGTTGTGTATAACTTCAGATAGCTCTGGACTGAACCAAGGGCAAGACAGATTTTTAATTATCTTTTTTTTTTAAAGGGAGCATGTTTATCTACAAGACAATTGAAAGCATTTGTGAAGTGGTTCAAAGCCAACTCCGAGTCAGGTATAGATGAAATGCAATCAAAGTCACCAAAAAAAGGCCTGTTCATTGAAATGTTTAAAATTGTTGATAAAACAAGGTTTGGATCGAGGCATTCGTATATCCCTGACACATACAATGGGACAGTGGTCACTAATATCTAATGCAAATACCCCACTCCCAGCATATTTCTCTGGAGAATTTGTAAATATGAGGTCAATCAAAGTCGATTTCGTTGGGTACTTTAAGTTTGGACGAGTGGGTTTTGTAATCAGCTGGGTGAAATGTAATATATATTCCTTGTGTAAATAGCAACACCGCCACCTTTGCCTTTCCTATCAGCCCTAAACACATTGTAACCATCCATAGAAACAGGGGGTTTAATCAGTTAACCAGGTCTCAGATACAATAAAAATATCAAGGTCTGCCTGAGGCCCAGATCTTGACATTATTCATTTTAGGTAATAAACTACAAATATTAAGATGTAAAAATTTCAACTTTTCTGCATTTAAAATCATACGGAGTTTCAATGCAAGTCAGATTACTTTGAGATTTCAGAACAACAGGAGACTCAAATATTGGATTATACCTATTAGGAAAATAAAGTAGAAATAGCAATGACATGTCTCCGGTTAGCACCATTTTGTATGTCACCACTTTCAGATACAATATGTGGAACTCTCATAGAGACCAAAGACGGGATGGTAAAAACTGACTTGCATGTAATGCTAATAATATTGTCCTCACTTGTAGCATTGAATGCAAGAGAAGCCAGCGAGCATTTGGCCTCCCTTGACAAAAAAAAGTAGAAAAAAATTTGCCAATCGGCGATGAGCTATACTGAGCAAGCTCAACTGTGAATGGTTCTGGCGAAGAAAAAAAAGTGTCAAGGGAAGCCAGCTTGGATTTGGCATCTCTCCTATCAAATCACTTTGAGAGCATACGTCATTAGCAGAAGCAACTTTAATTGTTGCATCTTGTGTTGTTGTCCTCTGGTGGCTAGCTAGCTAAAATAGGCACTTTCCTAAATTAGCTATGGATGGAGATAGGGATTTGGACTTGTGATTTTACTTAATTCTCCGTACTGGCCAATGATTATAAAGGCGATTCTGATCCAATCAATAATAAATACATTGTTGTGCCCCTGGCCTGAGAGGATGGAAGTTCAATATGTAGCTAGATGTAGAAAGCTAATTTTAACTAGCTAACGTTGCCCATGAACGGAAGTTAGGTTAGCAAGCAAGCATTTTCGCTAGGTAGCCTAGGACAACAAAAAATAAAAGCGTATACTGTATGACAGAGTGATAGACTGTTTCGTCAACATGAAAGAGAGGGTGGCATTGGCATTTCTCTACAAGTAGGGTGAGTCAACATGTGTTTCTACTTGCGCGAATGCACGCACACAAACAGAAATCATAAGCTTGGACAGCCACATCATATTTAGCTTATGTTGATTGGACTAAATAGTTTTGGGTATCTTTTAGTTGTCACTGTATTAGACTGGGCAGAGGTGATTTGATGATGTTGAAGTTGAAATGGTGCTGGAATAGAGGAGGCAGCTCCTGTTTTCTTTGCGACTTGCGGTAACACTCTGTGGTTCTAAATCAACAGTTTAGTGTTCCCGAAAATGTCGGAAACATTACCTTGCTTGACCATGCTGTAGGTCATGTAACTGTCTGTTACATGCAATATGTGTCGTGGACTTCACCGGACAGAGGTTGCTATCCATTTTTGTGATAAAACAAAGGTGTGGTTGAATTTATTCTGCCAGTGTCATCTTATGGTCTCGGCCTTGAGGCCTATACATCACGGTCGCAAGGCATGTGAATGAACAGGTTATAAAGCAAACAACGCAATTATCACAACACATAGTTTGTCATATGGGGGGTGACGTCTAACTTTGACTTCAACTAGAACGATTTTCCTGGCACAAGTAGTTACTGTACTATGGAAGGCTAGTGGACAGGCTTCCTACTCCGTATCAAATGATCCATAGCCTATAGCAAATGCCTCTAGGGTCCATAGGGCAATAGAGGGATTGTTGTTGGGGCGTTTCAAATCCCCCCCCACACACACCCGCCCTCCCTCTCCCCGGGGGTGTGACTGTGTGAGGATAGAGCCTCATATCCACCACACTGGATGTCTCTGACCTGCTGACTAATTACAATGGCAACACCTGCTCACTGTAAAATCAGACTCATTAATCAGAGGCGCAATCCAAATTTGGCTGACCTCAGTGCCCTCATGCAGGGGATATAAAATGATATTATCACACACACACACACACACACACACACACACACACACACTATCCCTCCCTCATTCAGGGGATATGAGATTAGATTAGAGAGTGTTGGCATCTCTTATCGCCTCATAGAGGCAACAGCTGTTAAGGGAATTAAGACTTACACCAGGGAAGACACAGATGCCTACGCAGGTAATAAGTCTGTCTTTCCCCCCTCTGTTTCTATTGTATAATATGCATACATCACATATTCTCTTTGCGTGACTTTATAGTCCATGTTACCAGTTGTCTCAGCATCTTCCATTTAGAATTTGTCATGATTAGGTTTAAGTTGAAATGTCCATGATGTAATTACATAATTATCTGTCAATTTATTATTGCAATGAAACTACAGAGTCAGATGAAATGGCTTAGTACTTATATAGCCAGTGACTCACTCCTATGAATTTTACCTGTCTTCCTACTAGTGAGAGATGTCTTCCAAAGCTTTGCTTGTTTTATGTTTATATCCCAGAGGCTCACCATGGTGAAACTCACCAACTGGGTGAGCAGAGGTTCAAATGATCTTCTCGCTACATACATACAGTGTGTGTTCTATGCAGTGGTTCCCAAACGCGCCCCACAGTTTGGGAACCACTGGTAGGAAGACAGGTAAAACCATATGAGTGAGTCACTGGCTATATAAGTGCTAAGCCATTTCATCTGACTCTGTAGTTTCATTGCAATAATAAATGGACAGACAATTGTGTAATTACATCATAGGCAGGAGTTTTTCCTGACTTGACCATGATCCCTAGTAGGGAAACTCTGGACATTTCAACTTAAACCTAATCATAACATAAATTCTAATTGGAAGATGCTGAGACAACTGGTAACATAGACTATAAAGTCACGCAAAGAGAATATGTGATGTATGCATATTATACAATAGAAACAGAGGGGGGAAAGACAGACTTATTACCTGCGTAGGCATCTGTGTCTTCCCTGGTGTAAGTCTTAATTCCCTTAACAGCTGTTGCCTCTATGAGGCGATAAGAGATGCCAACACTCTCTAATCTAATCTCATATCCCCTGAATGAGGGAGGGATAGTGTGTGTGTGTGTGTGTGTGTGTGTGTGTGTGTGTGTGATAATATCATTTTATATCCCCTGCATGAGGGCACTGAGGTCAGCCAAATTTGGATTGCGCCTCTGATTAATGAGTCTGATTTTACAGTGAGCAGGTGTTGCCATTGTAATTAGTCAGCAGGTCAGAGACATCCAGTGTGGTGGATATGAGGCTCTATCCTCACACAGTCACACCCCCGGGGAGAGGGAGGGCGGGTGTGTGTGGGGGGGGATTTGAAACGCCCCAACAACAATCCCTCTATTGCCCTATGGACCCTAGAGGCATTTGCTATAGGCTATGGATCATTTGATACGGAGTAGGAAGCCTGTCCACTAGCCTTCCATAGTACAGTAACTACTTGTGCCAGGAAAATCGTTCTAGTTGAAGTCAAAGTTAGACGTCACCCCCCATATGACAAACTATGTGTTGTGATAATTGCGTTGTTTGCTTTATAACCTGTTCATTCACATGCCTTGCGACCGTGATGTATAGGCCTCAAGGCCGAGACAATAAGAAGACAGTGGCAGAATAAATTCAACCACACCTTTGTTTTATCACAAAAATGGATAGCAACCTCTGTCCGGTGAAGTCCACGACACATATTGCATGTAACAGACAGTTACATGACCTACAGCATGGTTAAGCAAGGTAATGTTTCCGACATTTTCGGGAACACTAAACAACTGTTGATTTAGAACCACAGAGTGTTACCGCAAGTCGCAAAGAAAACAGGAGCTGCTTCCTCTATTCCAGAAGCATTTCAACTTCTACATCATCAAATCACCTCTGCTCAGTCTAATACAGTGACAACTAAAAGATACCCAAAACTATTTAGTCCAATCAACATAAGCTAAATATGATGTGGCTGTCCAAGCTTCTGATTTCTGTTTGTGTGCGTGCGTTTGTGCAAGTAGAAAAACTTGTTGACTCACCCTACTTGTAGAGAAATGCCAATGCCATCCTCTTCTCTTTCATGTTGACGAAACGGTGTATCACTCGTATGGATTTTACCTGTCTTCCTACCAGTGAGAGATGTCTTCCAAAGCTTTGCTTGGTTTTATTTTAATCTGCAGTATGTTTATATCCCAGAGGCTCACCATGGTGAGCAGAGGTTCAAATGATCTTCTCKCTACATACATACAGTGTGTGTTCTATGCAGTGGTTCCCAAACTGTGCCCCCCTCCCAAATGTTTTATTTATACGGAACAAAAATATAAATGCAACATACTACAATTTCAAAGATTTTACAGAGTCAAATCAAATCAAATAAAATTTTATTAGTCACATACACATGGTTAGCAGATGTTAATGCGAGTGTAGCGAAATGCTTGTGCTTCTAGTTCCGACAATGCAGTAATAACAACAAGTAATCTAACCTAACAATTCCACAACTACTACCTTATACACACAAGTGTAAAGGGATAAAGAATATGTACATAAAGATATATGAATGAGTGATGGTACAGAACGGCATAGGCAAGACGCGATGTCGTTGAGTGAATATGTCTTGTTGTTCTTGTTAAGTTGTTCCGAGTTAAAATATATCAGATGGGCACAGTAGATGTAAGAACAAGCTAACTCACTAATCCTAATACCGCCACGGCTGACGAATGCATTTCTCTTGCATAAGCTGATATATCAACTACCTAGAATGCACGACAGGGTGTAACAAGGGATAAATTATGAATATCGGTACATGAACACGCTACTCATGAATGAGTGACTGGTAAGAACCCGGACACTAGGGCAAATGATTGGCGGTGTAGATCCAGTGTGGTCTTAGGTAGAGTTCTCGGTTATATTATTAATGTTCCTCTACAGTTACAAGATGGAAGGGACCTATGAAGATGACGCTACTCGGGGTTTACGCTGTGTCAGTGGTTCATACATAAACCGATTGGAAGTGGGGCACATTAAGTGCTCCCTTAAGTGGCTAGGTGGGTACATCGGTCTGTTTATTGGACATTTTACTACGATAGGCAAGGTATGTCACTGATGTACAGGTTGAGTACTAAAAGATCATAGATGTAGTATACAGTGAATGGTAGCATACATATCATATGAGATGGGGTAATGTAGGTATGTAAACATTATATTAAGTGCATTGTTTAAAGTGGCTAGTGTACATTTTTACATAATTTCCATCAATCCTCATTTTTAAAGTGGCTGGAGTTGAAGTCAGTATGTTGCAGCGCCGCTAAATGTTAGTGTGGCTGTTTATCGCAGGTCTGATCGGCTGAGATAGAAGCTGTAGCTTTTTCAGGTCTTCCCCGGGTCCGTGCTGTATTGGATGCACCTGTACTGACCTTAAAGTGGGCCTGTCTGGATGATGGAGCGGGATAGACAGTCAGTGGCTTGGTAGGTTGTTTGTCCTTCGCATGATCCATCTTATGCCTTCCTGTGACATCGGGTGGTGTGGTTGTGCTGGAGGAGCAGGTAGTTTGCCTCCGGTGATGCGTTCTGCAGGACTCACTACCCTCTGGAGAGGCCTTACGGTTGGAGTCGGCAGCAAGTTGCCTGGTACCAGGCGTGTGAGTACTAGTCCCGAACAGGACTGTGCATAGTTGCGATTGTGCATGCTGTAGAGTTTTGTGAGTGCTTTTGTGGACAGCCAAGCCGATTTTCTTCAGCCTCCTGAGGTTGAAGAGTGCGCTGGCTGCGCTTCTTTCCAACGCTGTTGTGTGGGTGGACCATTCAGTTTGTCCGTGAGTGTGTACACCGAGGGAACTTAAAACTTTCCACCTTCTCCACTACTATGACCGTCGATGTGGATTAGGGGGTGTGCTCCTCTGTCTGTTTCTGAAGTCCACAATCATCTCCTTTGTTTTAGTTGACCGGTTGAGTGTGGAGGGTTTATGTTTCCTCGTCGTGTTACACCACTGATCCGAGGGCCTCGACCTCCTCCTGTAGGCCGTCTCGAATTATCGTTGTTGTATCAAGCCTACCCCTGTAAGTGTCATCCGCATACTTGATGATTGAGTTTGGAGGCGTACATGGCCACGCAGTCGTGGGTGAAACGAGGATACAGGACGAGGCGTTCGAGAACGCACCCTTGTGGGGCCTCGCTTGTTGAGGATGCATGCTGGGGGTGGAATGTTGTTACCCTACCTCTCACGGCACCTGGTGGGCGGCCGTCAGGTTGAGCGAGGAAGTCCAGGACCCAGCTGCATAGGGCGGGTCGAACCCAGGGTGCTCGAGCGTTGATGACGAGTTTGGAGGTGTACTATAGGTGTTAAATGCTGAGCTGTAGTCGATGAACAGCATTCTCTACATAGGTATTCCTCTTGTCGCAGATGGGTTGGAGGGCAGTGGTGCAGTTGTGGTTGCGATTGCGTCGTCTGTGGACCTATTGGGGTCGGTAAGCAAATTGGAGTGGGTCTAGGGTGTCGCGGTAGGGTGGAGGTGATATGGTCCTGATAGTCTCTCAAAGCACTTCATGATGACGGAAGTGAGTGCTACGGGGCGGTAGTCGTTTAGTCAGTTACCTTAGCTTTCTTGGAGCAGGAACAATGGTGGCCCTCTGAAGCATGTGGAACAGCAGACTGGGATAAGGATTGATTGAATATCGCTCGGTAAACACACCAGCCAGCTGGGTCTGCGCATGCTCTGAGGACGCGGCTGGGAATGCCGTCTGGGCCTGCAGCCTTGCGAGGGTTAACACGTTTAAAATGTTTTACTCACCTCGGCTTGCTGGCGGTGAAGGAGCAGCCGCAGTGTTTTGGTGCGGGCCGTGGGCACTGTTTTGGTCCCTCAAAGCGGGCAAAAAAGTTATTTAGGCCTGTGCTGGGTAGCAAGACATCCTGGTTCGCGACGGGGCTGGTTTTCTTTTTGTAATCCGTTGATAGACTGTAGACCCTGCCATACTCTTGTGTCTGAGCTGTTGAATTGCGACTCTATTTTGGTCTCTGTACTGGGACTTAGCGCTGTTTGATTGCCTTGCGGAGAGAATAGCTCACTGTTTTTTGGTATTCGGTTCATGTTTCGCTGGTCACTTGCTCGTGGTTAAATAGCAGTGGTTCGCGCTTTTCAGTTTCACGCGAATGCTGCCGTCAATCCACGGTTTTGCTGGTTGGGGAATGTTTTTATATCGTTGCTGTGGGTACGACTCGTCAATGTGCAGCTTCTAATGAACTCGCTCACCGAATCAGCATATTCTTCAATGTTGTTGTTGGACGCATGCTGGAACATATTGTGCCGCGTTGATGAAGGCAGTCTTGAAGCGTGAAGGAGATTGGTCAGACAGCGTTGAACAGACTGAGCAGCGGGAGCTTGTTGTTTTTAGATTTCTGTTTTGTAGGCTGGAATCAAACAAAATGGAGTCGTGGTCAGCTTTTTCTGAAAGGAGGGCGGGGGAGGGCCTTATAATGCGTCGCGGAAATTAGTATAAACAATGGTATCTAGGGTTTTTCCAGCCTGGTAGCAACAATCTGATATGCTGATAGAATTTAGGGAGTTTTTGTTTTTAGATTAAGCTTGTTAAAATCCAGCTACGATGAATGCAGCTTCTCGAGGGTGTGTGGTTTGAGTTTACAAAGAGTCAGGATAAAGGTTCGTTAGGCCATCGATGTGTCCTGGCTTGGGGGGGAATA